>NC_092768.1:14564947-14903280 GCF_047496795.1 Chiloscyllium punctatum
GTGTGATGGGGAGGGAGGGAGAGGGTGAGTGTGTTTGTGGGTGTTTGTGAGTGAGGGTGTGTGAGGGAGTGAGGGTGTGTGTGAGTGAGTGTGATGGGGAGGGAGGGAGAGGGTGAGTGTGTTTGTGGGTGTTTGTGAGGGTGTGTGAGGCAGTGAGGGTGTGTGTGAGTGAGTGTGATGGGGAGGGAGGGAGAGGGTGAGTGTGTTTGGGGGAGTGAGGGTGTGTGTGAGTGAGGGTGTGTGTGAGTGAGTGAGGGTGTGTGTGAGTGAGGGAGTGAGGGTGTGTGTGAGTGAGTGTGATGGGGAGGGAGGGAGAGGGTGAGTGTGTTTGGGGGAGTGAGGGTGTGTGTGAGTGAGGGTGTGTGTGAGTGAGTGAGGGTGTGTGTGAGTGAGGGTGGGTGTGAGTGAGTGTGATGCGGGAGGGAGGGAGAGGGTGAGTGTGTTGGGGGAGTGAGGGTATGTGTGAGTGAGGGTGGGTATGAGTGAGTGTGATGCGGGAGGGAGGGAGAGGGTGAGTGTGTTGGGGGAGTGAGGGTGCGTGTGAGTGAGGGTGGGTGTGAGTGAGTGTGATGCGGGAGGGAGGGAGAGGGTGAGTGTGATGGGGGAGTGAGGGTGTGTGTGAGTGAGGGTGGGTATGAGTGAGTGTGATGCGGGACGGAGGGAGCGGGTGAGTGTGTTTGGGGGAGTGAGGGTGTGTGTGTGAGTGACGGTGTGTGTGAGTGAGTGTGATGCGGGAGGGAGGGTGTGTGTGAGTGAGTGTGGGTATGAGTGAGTGTGATGCGGGAGGGAGGGAGAGGGTGAGTGTGTTTGGGGGAGTGAGGGTGTGTGTGAGTGAGGGTGGGTGTGAGTGAGTGTGATGAGGGAGGGAGGGAGAGGGTGAGTGTGTTTGGGGGAGTGAGGGTGTGTGTGAGTGACGGTGGGTGTGAGTGAGTGTGATGCGGGAGGGAGGGAGAGGGTGAGTGTGATGGGGGAGTGAGGGTGTGTGTGAGTGAGGGTGGGTATGAGTGAGTGTGATGCGGGACGGAGGGAGAGGGTGAGTGTGTTTGGGGGAGTGAGGGTGTGTGTGAGTGAGGGTGTGTGTGAGTGAGGGTGGGTGTGAGTGAGTGTGATGCGGGAGGGAGGGAGAGGGTGAGTGTGATGGGGGAGTGAGGGTGTGTGTGAGTGAGGGTGTGTGTGAGTGAGTGTGATGCGGGAGGGAGGGAGAGGGTGAGTGTGATGGGGGAGTGAGGGTGTGTGTGAGTGAGTGTGATGGGGGAGTGAGGGTGTGTGTGAGTGAGTGTGATGGGGAGGGAGGGAGAGGGTGAGTGTGGTTGGGGGAGTGAGGGTGTGTGTGAGTGAGGGTGTGTGTGAGTGAGGGTGGGTGTGAGTGAGTGTGATGCAGGAGGGAGGAGAGGGTGAGTGTGTTGGGGGGAGTGAGGGTGTGTGTGAGTGAGTGTGATGGGGGAGTGAGGATGAGAGTGAGTGAGTGTGATTGGGGGAGTGAGGGTGTTTATGAGTGAGTGTGATGGGGGAGTGAGGGTGTGTGTGAGTGTGATTGGGGGAATGAGGGTGTGTATAAGTGAGTGTGATGGGGAGTGAGGGTGTGTGTGAGTGAGTGAGTGTGATGGGGAGGGAGGGAGAGAATGAGTGTGTTTGGGGGAGTGGGTGTGTGTGAGTGAGGGTGTGTGTGAGTGAGGGAGTGAGGGTATGAGTGAGTGAGTGTGATGGGGAATGAGGGTGTGTGTGTGAGTGAGTGTGATGAGGAGTGAGGGTGTGTGTGAGTGAGGGTTTGATTGGGGGAGTGAGGGTGTGTGAGAGTGAGGGTGTGTGTGAGTGTGATAGGGGAGTGTGGGTACGTGTGAGTGAGTGTGATGGGGGAGTGAGGGTGTGTATGAGTGAGGGTGTGTGAGAATGAGTGGAATGGGGAGGGAGGGAGAGGGTGAATGTGTTTGGGGGAGTGAGGGTGTGTGTGAGTGAAGGTATGTGTGAGTGCGTGTGATGGGGGAGTGAGGGTGTGTGTGAGTGAGTGAGTGTGATGGGGAGGGGAGGGGGTGTGTGAGTGAGGGTGTGTTTGAGTGAGGGTGTGTGAGTAAGTGTGATGGGGAGGGAGGGTGTGTGTGAGTGAGTGTAATTGGGGAGTGACGGTGAGTCTGAGGGAGTGTGATTGTGGGAGTGAGGGAGTGTGTGAGTGAGTGTGATTGGGGGAGTTAGGGTGTGAGTGAGATGGGGAGTGAGGGTGTGTGTGTGTGAGTGTGATTGGGAGTGAGGGTGTGTTTGAGTGAGTGTGATTGTGGGAGTGAGGGTGTGTGTGAGTGAGTATGATTGGGGAGTGAGGGTGTGTGTGAGTGAGTGTGATTGGGGGAGTGAGGGTGTGTGTGAGTGAGTATGATTGGGGAGTGAGGGTGTGTGTGAGTGAGTGTGATTGGGGGAGTGAGGGTGTGAGTGAGTGAGTATGATGGAGAGTGAGAGTGTGAGTGTGATGGGGAGAGAGGGTGTGATGAGTGAGTGTGATGGGGAGTGAGGGTGTGTTTGAGTGAGTGTGATTGGGTGAGTGAGGGTGAGTGTGATTGTGGGAGTGAGGGTGTGTGTGAGTGAGTGTGATAGGGGAGTGAGGGTGTGTGTGAGTGTGATTGGGGAAATGATGGTGTGAGTGAGTGAGATGGGGAGTGAGGGTGTGTGTGAGTGAGTGTGATTGGGGGAGTGAGGGTGTAAGTGAGAAAGTGTGATTAGACAAGTGAGGGTGTGAGTGAGTGAGTGTGATGGGGGAGTGAGGGTGTGAGTGAGTGAGTGTGATGGGGGAGTGAGGGTGTGTGTGAGTGAGTGTGATGGGGGAGTGAGGGTGTGTGTGAGTGACTGTGATGGGGAGTGAGATGTGAGTGAGTGAGGGTGTGTGTGAGTGAGTGTGATGGGGAGTGAGGGTGTGTGAGTGAGTGTGATTGGGAGGGAGGGAGAGGGTGAGTGTGTTTGGGGGAGTGAGGGTGTGTGTGAGTGAGAGTGTGTGTGAGTGAGTGAGTATGATGGGGAGGGAGGGAGAGGGTGAGTGTGATGGGGGAGTGAGGATGTGTGTGAGCGAGGGTGTGAGTGAATGAGTGTGATGAGGGAGTGAGGGTGTGTGTGAGTGAGTGTGATGGGGAGTGAGGGTGTGTGTGTGAGTGAGTGTGATGGGGAGGGAGGGAGAGGGTAAATGTGTTTGGGGGAATGAGGGTGTGTGTGAGTGAGGGTATGTGTGAGTGAGGGAGTGAGGGCGTGAGTGTGATAGGGAGGGAGAGGGTGAGTGTGTTTGGGGGTGCGTGTGAGTGAGGGTGTGTGTGAGTGAGGGAGTGAGGTTGTATGTGTGAGTGAGTGTGATGGGGAGGGAGGGAGAGGGTGAGTGTGTTTGGGGGAGTGAGGGTGTGTGTGAGTGAGGGTGCATGTGAGTGAGGGAGTGAGGGTGTGTGTGAGTGAGGTTGTGTGTGTGAGTGAGTGTGATGGGGAGGGAGGGAGAGGGTGAGTGTGTTTGGGGGAGTGAGGGTGTGTGTGAGTGAGTGAGTGTAATGGGGGAGTGAGGGTGTGAGTGAGTGAGTGCGATGGGGAGGGACGGAGAGGGTGAGTGTGTTTGGGGGAGTGAGGGTGTGTGTGAGTGACGGTGTGTGTGAGTCAGTGTGATGGGGAGGGAGGGAGAGGGTGAGTGTGTTTGTGGGTGTTTGTGAGTGAGGGTGTGTGAGGGAGTGAGGGTGTGTGTGAGTGAGTGTGATGGGGAGGGAGGGAGAGGGTGAGTGTGTTTGTGGGTGTTTGTGAGAGTGTGTGAGGGAGTGAGGGTGTGTGTGAGTGAGTGTGATGGGGAGGGAGGGAGAGGGTGAGTGTGTTTGGGGGAGTGAGGGTGTGTGTGAGTGAGGGTGTGTGTGAGTGAGTGAGGGTGTGTGTGAGTGAGGGAGTGAGGGTGTGTGTGAGTGAGTGTGATGGGGAGGGAGGGAGAGGGTGAGTGTGTTTGGGGGAGTGAGGGTGTGTGTGAGTGAGGGTGTGTGTGAGTGAGGGTGGGTGTGAGTGAGTGTGATGCGGGAGGGAGGGAGAGGGTGAGTGTGTTGGGGGAGTGAGGGTATGTGTGAGTGAGGGTGGGTGTGAGTGAGTGTGATGCGGGAGGGAGGGAGAGGGTGAGTGTGTTGGGGGAGTGAGGGTGCGTGTGAGTGAGGGTGGGTGTGAGTGAGTGTGATGCGGGAGGGAGGGAGAGGGTGAGTGTGATGGGGGAGTGAGGGTGTGTGTGAGTGAGGGTGGGTATGAGTGAGTGTGATGCGGGACGGAGGGAGCGGGTGAGTGTGTTTGGGGGAGTGAGGGTGTGTGTGTGAGTGACGGTGTGTGTGAGTGAGTGTGATGCGGGAGGGAGGGTGTGTGTGAGTGAGTGTGGGTATGAGTGAGTGTGATGCGG
This sequence comes from Chiloscyllium punctatum, assembly GCF_047496795.1. Lineage (NCBI taxonomy): Eukaryota > Metazoa > Chordata > Chondrichthyes > Orectolobiformes > Hemiscylliidae > Chiloscyllium > Chiloscyllium punctatum. Next base: position 14,569,329 of record NC_092768.1, read on the forward strand.
GAGGGAGGGAGAGGGTGAGTGTGTTTGGGGGAGTGAGGGTGTGTGTGAGTGAGGGTGGGTGTGAGTGAGTGTGATGAGGGAGGGAGGGAGAGGGTGAGTGTGTTTGGGGGAGTGAGGGTGTGTGTGAGTGACGGTGGGTGTGAGTGAGTGTGATGCGGGAGGGAGGGAGAGGGTGAGTGTGATGGGGGAGTGAGGGTGTGTGTGAGTGAGGGTGGGTATGAGTGAGTGTGATGCGGGACGGAGGGAGAGGGTGAGTGTGTTTGGGGGAGTGAGGGTGTGTGTGAGTGAGGGTGTGTGTGAGTGAGGGTGGGTGTGAGTGAGTGTGATGCGGGAGGGAGGGAGAGGGTGAGTGTGATGGGGGAGTGAGGGTGTGTGTGAGTGAGGGTGTGTGTGAGTGAGTGTGATGCGGGAGGGAGGGAGAGGGTGAGTGTGATGGGGGAGTGAGGGTGTGTGTGAGTGAGTGTGATGGGGGAGTGAGGGTGTGTGTGAGTGAGTGTGATGGGGAGGGAGGGAGAGGGTGAGTGTGGTTGGGGGAGTGAGGGTGTGTGTGAGTGAGGGTGTGTGTGAGTGAGGGTGGGTGTGAGTGAGTGTGATGCAGGAGGGAGGAGAGGGTGAGTGTGTTGGGGGGAGTGAGGGTGTGTGTGAGTGACGGTGGGTGTGAGTGAGTGTGATGCGGGAGGGAGGGAGAGGGTGAGTGTGATGGGGGAGTGAGGGTGTGTGTGAGTGAGGGTGTGTGTGAGTGAGGGTGGGTGTGAGTGAGTGTGATGCGGGAGGGAGGGAGAGGGTGAGTGTGATGGGGGAGTGAGGGTGTGTGTGAGTGAGGGTGGGATGAGTGAGTGTGATGGGGAGGGAGGGAGAGGGTGAGTGTGTTTGGGGATGAGGTGTGTGTGAGTGAGGGTGTGTGTGAGTGAGTGTGATGCGGGAGGGAGGGAGAGGGTGAGTGTGTTTGGGGGAGTGAGGGTGTGTGTGAGTGAGGGTGTGTGTGAGTGAGTGTGATGGGGACGGAGGGAGAGGGTGAGTGTGTTTGGGGGAGTGAGGGTGTGTGTGAGTGAGGGTGTGTGTGAGTGAGTGTGATGGGGAGGGAGGGAGAGGGTGAGTGTGTTTGGGGGAGTGAGGGTGTGTGTGAGTGAGGGTGGGGATGAGTGAGTGTGATGGGGAGGGAGGGAGAGGGTGAGTGTGTTTGGGGGAGTGAGGGTGTGTGTGAGTGAGGGTGTGTGTGAGTGAGTGTGATGCGGGAGGGAGGGAGAGGGTGAGTGTGTTTGGGGGAGTGAGGGTGTGTGTGAGTGAGTGTGATGCGGGAGGGAGGGTGTGTGTGAGTGAGTGTGATGGGGACGGAGGGAGAGGGTGAGTGTGTTTGGGGGAGTGAGGGTGTGTGTGAGTGAGGGTGTGTGTGAGTGAGGGTGTGTGTGAGTGAGTGTGATGGGGAGGGAGGGAGAGGGTGAGTGTGGTTGGGGGAGTGAGGGTGTGTGTGAGTGAGGGTGTGTGTGAGTGAGTGTGATGGGGGAGTGAGGGTGTGTGTGAGTGAGTGTGATGGGGGAGTGAGGGTGTGTATGAGTGAGTGTGATGGGGGAGTGAGGGTGTGTGTGAGTGAGTGTGATGGGGGAGTGAGGGTGGGTATGAGTGAGTGTGATGGGGGAGTGAGGGTGTGTGTGTGAGTGAGTGTGATGGGGGAGTGAGGGTGGGTATGAGTGAGTGTGATGGGGAGGGAGGGAGAGGGTGAGTGTGTTTGGGGGAGTGAGGGTGTGTGTGAGTGAGTGTGATGGGGACGGAGGGAGAGGGTGAGTGTGTTTGGGGGAGTGAGGGTGTGTGTGAGTGAGGGTGTGTGATGGGGGAGTGAGGGTGTGTGTGAGTGAGTGTGTGTATGAGTGAGGGTGTGTGTGAGTGAGGGTGTGTATGAGTGAGGGTGTGTGTGAGTGAGTGTGATGGGGGAGTGAGGGTGTGTGTGAGTGAGTGAGTGTGATGGGGGAGTGAGGGTGTGTGTGAGTGAGGGTGTGTGAGTGAGTGTGATGGGGACGGAGGGAGAGGGTGAGTGTGTTTGGGGGAGTGAGGGTGTGTGTGAGTGAGGGTGTGTGTGAGTGAGTGTGATGGGGGAGTGAGGGTGGGTATGAGTGAGTGTGATGGGGACGGAGGGAGAGTGTGAGTGTGGTTGGGGGAGTGAGGGTGTGTGTGAGTGAGGGTGTGTGTGAGTGAGTGTGATGGGGGAGTGAGGGTGTGTGTGAGTGAGTGAGTGTGATGGGGGAGTGAGGGTGGTGTGTGAGTGAGTGTGATGGGGGAGTGAGGGTGTGTGTGAGTGAGTGTGATGGGGACGGAGGGAGAGGGTGAGTGTGTTTGGGGAGTGAGGGTGTGTGTGAGTGAGGGTGTGTGTGAGTGAGTGTGATGGGGAGGGAGGAGAGGTGAGTGTGTTGGGGGGGAGTGAGGGTGTGTGTGAGTGACGGTGGTGTGTGAGTGAGGGTGTGTGTGAGTGAGTGTGATGGGGACGGAGGGAGAGGGTGAGTGTGTTTGGGGGAGTGAGGGGTGTGTGTGAGTGAGGGTGTGTGTGAGTGAGTGTGATGGGGACGGAGGGAGGAGGTGAGTGTGTTTGGGGGAGTGAGGGGTTGGTGTGTGAGTGAGGGTGTGTGTGAGTGAGTGTGATGGGGAGTGAGGGGGTGTGTGAGTGAGTGTGATGGGGAGGGAGGGAGAGGGTGAGTGTGTTTGGGGGAGTGAGGGTGTGTGTGAGTGAGGGGTGTGTGTGAGTGAGTGTGATGGGGAGGGAGGGGAGAGGTGAGTGTGTTGGGGGGAGTGAGGGTGTGTGTGAGTGACGGTGTGTGTGAGTGAGGGTGTGTGTGAGTGAGTGTGATGGGGACGGAGGGAGAGGGTGAGTGTGTTTGGGGGAGTGAGGGTGTGTGTGAGTGAGGGTGTGTGTGAGTGAGTGTGATGGGGACGGAGGGAGAGGTGAGTGTGTTTGGGGGAGTGAGGGTGTGTGTGAGTGAGGGTGTGTGTGAGTGAGTGTGATGGGGGAGTGAGGGGGTGTGTGAGTGAGTGTGATGGGGATGGAGGGAGAGGGTGAGTGTGTTTGGGGGAGTGAGGGTGTGTGTGAGTGAGGGTGTGTGTGAGTGAGTGTGATGGGGAGGGAGGGAGAGGTGAGTGTGTTGGGGTCCTGGGTCGAGAGGGGGGTCTCGGTGATATCGATGTTGTCAGAGTGTTGTTGAGGAGATGTCCCAGTGAACAGGAGTATGTCCCCAGTCAGGAAGGTGATGTCGAAAGGTGTACAATGTTCTGAAGGAGCTTATTTCAGTTTAAACTCACTCACGGGAAGTGGGTGTCACTGGCTGGGCCCTGATTTCTTGTCTCTCACCACTGTCTCATTACACCTTACAGTTTGTTCAAATTTGAGGAACACCGTTCTCTGCTCAATGATGAGATCTCAGAGTCCCTGGCTGGACCCAGCATTTACTGTCCCAGTCCCTGGTTGCCCCCCTTGAGAAGGTGGGGGTGAGCTGCATTTACTGTCCCAGTCCCTGGTTGCCCCCCTTGAGAAGGTGGGGGTGAGCTGCCTTTTTGAACCGCTGCAGTCCATGTGCTGTGGGTAGACCCACAATGTCCCTGAGGGAGGGAATTCCAGGATTGTGTTCCAGTGCCACTGAAGGAACGGCCGATGTATTTCCAAGTCGGGATGGGGAGGGGCTCGGAGGGGAACTTGCAGGGGGTGGGGTTCCCATGTACCTGCTGTCCCTGTCCTTCTGGGTGGAAGTGGCCGTGGGTTTGGAAGGTGCTGTCAGAGGGTCTTGGGTGAGTTTCTGCAGGGTATCGTGTAGATGGTACACACTGCTGTTACTGAGCGTCGGGGGGGTGGAGGGAGGGGATGTTTGGGGAGTTTCTGCAGGGTATCTTGTAGATGGTACACACTGCTGTTACTGAGCGTCGGGGGGTGGAGGGAGGGGATGTTTGGGGAGTTTCTGCAGGGTATCTTGTAGATGGTACACACTGCTGTTACTGAGTGTCGGGGGGTGGAGGGAGGGGATGTTTGGGGAGTTTCTGCAGGGTATCTTGTAGATGGTACACACTGCTGTTACTGAGTGTCGGGGGGTCGAGGGAGGGGATGTTTTGGGAGTTTCTGCAGGGTATCTTGTAGATGGTACACACTGCTGTTACTGAGCGTCGGGGGTGGAGGGAGGGGATGTTTGGGGAGTTTCTGCAGGGTATCTTGTAGATGGTACACACTGCTGTTACTGAGTGTCGGGGGGTGGAGGGAGGGGATGTTTGGGGAGTTTCTGCAGGGTACCTTGTAGATGGTACACACTGCTGTTACTGAGCATCGGGGGGTGGAGGGAGGGGATGTTTGGGGAGTTTCTGCAGGGTATCTTGTAGATGGTACACACTGCTGTTACTGAGCGTCGGGGGGTGGAGGGAGGGGATGTTTGGGGAGTTTCTGCAGGGTATCTTGTAGATGGTACACACTGCTGTTACTGAGTGTCGGGGGGTGGAGGGAGGGGATGTTTGGGGAGTTTCTGCAGGGTATCTTGTAGATGGTACACACTGCTGTTACTGAGTGTCGGGGGGTCGAGGGAGGGGATGTTTTGGGAGTTTCTGCAGGGTATCTTGTAGATGGTACACACTGCTGTTACTGAGCGTCGGGGGGTGGAGGGAGGGGATGTTTGGGGAGTTTCTGCAGGGTATCTTGTAGATGGTACACACTGCTGTTACTGAGTGTCGGGGGGGTGGAGGGAGGGGATGTTTGGGGAGTTTCTGCAGGGTACCTTGTAGATGGTACACACTGCTGTTACTGAGCATCGGGGGGTGGAGGGAGGGGATGTTTGGGGAGTTTCTGCAGGGTATCTTGTAGATGGTACACACTGCTGTTACTGAGTGTCGGGGGGTGGAGGGAGGGGATGTTTGGGGAGTTTCTGCAGGGTATCTTGTAGATGGTACACACTGCTGTTACTGAGTGTCGGGGGGGTGGACGGAGGGGATGTTTGGGGAGTTTCTGCAGGGTACCTTGTAGATGGTACACACTGCTGTTACTGAGCATCGGGGGGTGGAGGGAGGGGATGTTTGGGGAGTTTCTGCAGGGTACCTTGTAGATGGTACACACTGCTGTTACTGAGTGTCGGGGGGTGGAGGGAGGGGATGTTTGGGGAGTTTCTGCAGGGTATCTTGTAGATGGTACACACTGCTGTTACTGAGTGTCGGGGACGGGTGGAGGGAGGGGATGTTTGGGGAGTTTCTGCAGGGTATCTTGTAGATGGTACACACTGCTGTTACTGAGCGTCGGGGGGTGGAGGGAGGGGATGTTTGGGGAGTTTCTGCAGGGTATCTTGTAGATGGTACACACTGCTGTTACTGAGCATCGGGGGGTGGAGGGAGGGGATGTTTGGGGAGTTTCTGCAGGGTATCTTGTAGATGGTACACACTGCTGTTACTGAGCGTCGGGGGGGTGGAGGGAGGGGATGTTTGCGGAGTTTCTGCAGGGTATCTTGTAGATGGTACACACTGCTGTTACTGAGTGTCGGGGGGTGGAGGGAGGGGATGTTTGGGGAGTTTCTGCAGGGTATCTTGTAGATGGTACACACTGCTGTTACTGAGCGTCGGGGGGGGTGGAGGGAGGAGATGTTTGGGGAGTTCCTGCAGGGTACCTTGTAGATGGTACACACTACTGTTACTGAACGTCAGGGGGTGGAGGGAGGGGATGTTGGTGAATATGAAACCAATCAAGCAGGTTCCTTTGACCCTGGATGGTGTCGAGATTCTTGAATGTTTTGGGCATTGACAGGGTCAACAGGAGAATGTTTCCTCCTCAGTAGAGAGATCAGAAACCAGGAGACAATTTCCTGGGGGCTACCATTGACCAGAAACCCAAGTGGACCCATGACATGAACACAGTGACTACTAGAGCAGGTCAAAGGCTGGAATATTGCAGTGAGTAACTCACCTCCTGACTCCCCAAGGCCTCTCCACAGTCTACAAGAAATACTTGTCTCACTGGTCACCATCAGGATGTCCCACAGCCTTCCCTGATGTGCCCCTTGTTAAAGGGAATTGTGAAGGAGCTGTTAATTATCTAACCGAGTTAGTTTATAAATAGATCAAGGTGGTTTATAAATAGATAAAGGACCAGTTGAACCAGCCGGGCAGTATGGTTTCAGGGTCTGAGGTTGTTCAATCTGTTTGCTCAATAGCAGGAAGCTCATGTTAATTATCTCCTGATGACAAGGTGTGTACTTAATAACAAACCACAAACATATTTCTCATAATCTCACCCCCGACAGAATCCACTTTAATGCCAATGGTGTGTGCTCCTGTCCTTCCAGAGATGGTATGATACAGCAGTGGGATTTAATTAGGTTCAGCGGGTGCCTGGTGTGACTCCAAACTGCAGAGAGGTTCCTCCCCCGAATTCCCATGAGTCAGTGCTGGGATCATTGCTTTACCTGATATACGGTAAGGATCGGGATCTTGCTGTGCAGGGGACAGTTTCCAAGTTTGCAGATTTCATTAAACCAGGAAGAAGTGTAAATGATGAAGATGACAGTGCAGAACTCCAAAAGGACATTGACAAGTTACGGGGGATTTGGGGGATAGAGGGGAGGACAGATGGGGTTCAGTGCAGACAAGTGGGAGGGGATGCACGTTGGTGGGAAGGACATTGAGAGACAATATAAAATGGGGGGCAATTCTACAGAGGGTGGGGCAGGAGCAGGGGGAGCTGGGGGTAAACATGCACAGATCATTGAAGGTGGTGGGACAGGTAGAGGGGGCAGTGAATAAAGCACAGTGTCCTCGGGTTTATTAACAGGGACACACAGAGTCCAAGAGCAAGGGGCTGATGCTGAACGTGTCCCAGCCCCTTGTTAGACCCCAGCTGGAGTATTGTGTCCAGGTGTGGGCCCCACATTATCGGAAAGACGGGGAACGCGTCGGAGAGAGAGCAGGAGCGCTTTACAGGAACGGATCCAGGGATGGGGAAAGGTCAGCGATGAGGAGAGATTGAAGAGGGTGGGAGTGTTCTCTCTGGGAGAGAAGGGGCTGGGAGAGGGAGATCTGAGAGAGGTTTTCAAAATCCCGAGTGGGGAGGGGGGGCCTGGACAGAGGGGAGAGGGAGAAGCTGGTCCTGATCAGAAAAAGAACAAGAGGGGCATAGATTAAAAATGATGTACAAACGAAGGGAGGGGGAAGTGAGGGAGAGACTTTCTTACCCAGCGGGTGGTGAGGGTGTGAAATGTAATGCCTGGAAATAGGGGGGAGGCAGATTCAACTGAGGCATTCCAGAGGGACATTGGATGGGTATTTGGAGAGAAATTAGGGGGAGCAGGGATATGGGGATATAACAGAGAGAGAGAGAGATAGACTGACAGAGAAAGAGAGAGATCCAGATAAAAACAGTGAGAGAGATAGACAGATAGAAAGAGAAAGATGGTCAGAGACTCAGACAGACAGTCAGACTCAGAAAGGGAGAGACTGAAACAGTGAGAGTGACAGATAGACAGACAGAGAGAGGGAGATACAGAGAGAAATGGACAGACATGAACAGAGAGAAGGAGAGAGGAAGAGAGAGAGAGAGAGAGAGATAGGCACACGGAGAAAGGCATGACAGAGACTCAGACATCGAGAGAGAGGGATAGAGAAAGTGGGACAGACAGAGAGAGAGAGATGTGTGGAGAAATACACAGAGAGAGACTGAAACAGACTGAGAGAGAGAAATAGACAGAGAAAGATAGGCAGAGAGAGAGAGAGAGAGAGAGAGAGAGAGAGAGAGACTCAGGCAGAGAGATATACAAAGAGGGAGATTGGCACAGAGAAAGAGACAGACAGGGAGTCATACAGTCATAGAGATGTACAGCACCGAAACAGAGCCTTCAGTCCGATTGGTTCACGCTGACTAGATATCCTAAATAAATCTAGTCCCATTTGCTAGCACTTGGCCCATATCCCTCCAAACCCCTTCCTATTCATGTACCCATCCAGATGCCTTTTAAATGTTGTGATTGTACCAGACTCCACCACATCCTCTGGCAGCTCACTCCATACATGCAGCATCCTCTGGGGGAAAAAGTTACATGTCAGGTCTCTTTCAAATTCTCCCCTCTCACCTTAAACCTTCACCCTCTAGATTTGGACTGTCCCACTCGAGGGAAAAGACCTCGTGTATTGACCCTATCCATACCCCTCATGATTTTATAAACCTCTATAAGGTCACCCCTCAGCCTCCGACGCTCCAGGGAAAACAGCCCCAGTCTGTTCAGCCTCTTCCTGTAGCTCAAACCCCCCAATCCTGGCAACATCTTTGTAAATCCTTTCTGAACCCTTTCAAGTTTCACAACATCCTTTCAGGGAGACCAGAACCGCACACAATATTCCAAAAGTGGCCTCATCAGCGTCCTGTCCAGTGGCACATGATCTCCCAACTCCGATAGTCAGGGAGAGAGACATGTTCAGACAGACAGAAATGGACAGAGGGAGACTGACAAGGACAGAGAGAGGGAGAGAGAGAGCGAGAGAGAGAGAGCGAGAGAGAGACAGAGAGCGAGAGAGAGAGACAGAGAGCGAGAGAGAGAGAGAGAGAGAGCGAGAGAGAGAGAGAGAGAGTGAGAGAGACAGAGAGTGTGAGAGAGAGAGAGCGAGAGAGAGACAGAGAGTAAGAGAGAGAGAGTGAGAGAGAGTGAGAGTGAGAGGGAGAGTGTGTGTTTGAGAGAGAGAGAGAGAGAGAGAGAGAGAAACAAAATACTGCAATCTGTGATTCCACAGGAATCAGTGAATGCTGTGGGAAATTGGTGATAATTTTCAGGGAAATTGTCAAGATGCATCCTTTGATGAAAAAGCCAGGAGTGTTTCAGGGTGAACAGGAACTCTGACTGTCTATATCTGGTGCCCTGACATTCCACACTGTACTCGGTGTTCAATCCCACATCATGGTAACCCTGGCAATGTTTCCCACAGTAACAATACCAGCTCGGGTCTGTGAAGTAATTAGCAGGTGGTACCTTAGTGCCAAAGGGAAGCTCTGATCTCAACATGGAGTGATGTGCTGGATCAGAATTATCTCTCAATTAAAATGTTTCTGTTGCAAGACTGTGACACAATATCAATGGTTAAGATCATCAGAAATACTTAAATGTGATGCCCATGATGCTGTGTGTGAGCTGATGAACTCCGCCCTGTTCTGCCTTTCCATTTAAATATTCCCAAGGCACAGGGAACAAAGCAGAGTGTTTTAACATCGAGGTAAGTCTCTGTCTCTCTTCATTCACATCTCACAATCTTCCCTCTTGCACAGACTCAGCGAGATGGTATAGTCTGGAAGGTTGGGATTGTAACTGAGTACACAGTCACAGACAGCACTGACTGAATACTCTTTTATCCAAACTCTCCTCATGTTTCACTGGGGCATTTGGACAGGAACGGCCTGAAACTCTCTAAACTCTCATGGATTCTCTCCATCCCTGTCTCTCCCAATCTCCCACCCCCCCACCCTCTCTCTCGCTCTCTCTCTCACACTGTCCCCATCTTTCATAAACAGTCTCTCTCTCTCTCTCTCTCTCTCTCTCTCTCTTTCTCTCTCTCCCCCATCTCTCACACTGTCTCTCTCTCTCTCTGTGCCCCAACTCTCACACACAACCTATCTCTCACATTCTCTCCAGCTCTCTCCTTATCTCTCACATTCTCTCTCTCTCTGTGCCCCAACTCTCACACACATGCTGTCTCTCCCTATCTCTCACACACTCTCTCTATCTCACACATACACACAAACTCTCTCTCCCTATCTCTCACATTCTCTCCAGCTCTCTCCTTATCTCTCACATTCTCTCTCTCTCTGTGCCCCAACTCTCACACACATGCTGTCTCTCCCTATCTCTCACACACTCTCTCTATCTCACACATACACACAAACTCTCTCTCCCTATCTCTCACACACTCTCTCTATCTCACACATACACACAAACTCTCTCTCCTTATCTCTCACATTCTCTCTCTTTGTCCCTATCTCTGTCACACACACTCTCTGTCCCTATCTCTCACACTCTCTCTCTCTTCCTTATCTCTCACACACACACACTCTCTCTCTAACCCTATCTCTCTCACACACACTCTCTTCCTATCTCTCATACATATTCTCTATCTCTATCTCTCATTCTCTCTCTCTGTCCCTATCTCTCACACTCTTTCTCTCTCTCCCTATCTCTCACTCTCTCTCTGTCCCTATCTCTCACCCTCTCTCTCTGTCCCTATCTGTCACACTCTTTCTCTCTCTCCCTATTTCTCATGCACATGCTCTCTCTCCCTATCTCTCACTCTCTTTCTTTGTCCCTATCTCTCACACACTCTCTCTCTCCCTATCTCTCACTCTCTTTCTTTGTCCCTATCTCTCACACACTCTCTCTCTCCCTATCTCTCACTCTCTTTCTTTGTCCCTATCTCTCACACACTCTCTCTCTCCCTATCTCTCACTCTCTTTCTTTGTCCCTATCTCTCACACACTCTCTCTCTCCCTATCTCTCACTCTCTTTCTTTGTCCCTATCTCTCACACACTCTCTCTCTCCCTATCTCTCACTCTCTTTCTTTGTCCCTATCTCTCACACACACTCTCTCTCCCTATCTCTCACTCTCTTTCTTTGTCCCTATCTCTCACACACTCTCTCTCTCCCTATCTCTCACTCTCTTTCTTTGTCCCTATCTCTCACACACTCTCTCTCTCCCTATCTCTCACTCTCTTTCTTTGTCCCTATCTCTCACACACTCTCTCTCTCCCTATCTCTCACTCTCTTTCTTTGTCCTTATCTCTCACACACTCTCTCTCTCCCTATCTCTCACTCTCTTTCTTTGTCCCTATCTCTCACACACTCTCTCTCTCCCTATCTCTCACTCTCTTTCTTTGTCCCTATCTCTCACACACTCTCTCTCTCCCTATCTCTCACTCTCTTTCTTTGTCCCTATCTCTCACACACTCTCTCTCTCCCTATCTCTCACTCTCTTTCTTTGTCCCTATCTCTCACACACTCTCTCTCTCCCTATCTCTCACTCTCTCTCTGTCCCTATCTCTCACACACACTCTCTCTCTCCCTATCTCTCACTCTCTCTCTGTCCCTATCTCTCACACACACTCTCTCTCTCCCTATCTCTCACTCTCTCTCTGTCCCTATCTCTCACACTCTTTCTCTCTCTCCCTATCTCTCACCCACACACACTCTCTTTATTTCTAACTCGCTCTCTCTCTTTCTCCCTATCTCTCAGACACTCTCTCTCTGTCCCTATCTCTCTCACACACATTCTCTTTCTCTCTTACACTCTCTCTCTGTCCCTATCTCTCACACTCACTCTCTCTATCACTATCTCACAGTCCCTCTCTCTCTCTCTCTCTCTCTCCCCCCTTCTCTCTGTGTGCCCATCTCTCGGACTCTCTTTCTCTGTTCTTCTTCACATTCTCTCTGTCCCTATCTTGAACATACTCTCTCTCTCTGTCTGGATCTCTCGCACACTCTCTCTCCCTATCTCTCACTGTCTCTCTTTGTCACTATATCTCACAGTCTCTCTCTGTGCCCATCTCTCACACTCTGTCTCTTTCTCTATCCCTTCCTCACACTCTCTCTGTCCCCATCTTTCACACACACTCTCTTTCTCTCTCTGTCCATACCTCGCATACTCTCTGTTCCCATCTGTCACACTCTATCTCTCTCTGTGCCTTCTCTCACTCCCTCTCTTTCTGTCGTATCTTTCCTGCACTCTCTCTCTCTCTCTCCCTATCTCTCACACTGGAGAGGGTGGGACAGTTGCTCAGTGGTTAGCACTGCTGCCTCACAGCGCCAGGGACCTGGCTTTGATTCCAACTTCTGGTGACTGTCTGTGTAGAGTTTGCAAATGGCACATGTGCCTGCGTGGGTTTCCTCTGGGTGCTCCGATTTCCTCCCACAGTCCAGAGCTGTGCACATTCAGGTGGATTGGCCATTGCTAAATTGACCATAGTTTCCAGGGACTGACAGGCCAGATGGTTTAGACATTGGAAAGGTGGGATTACATGGTTGGGGGTTGGGTCTTGGTCTTGGGGGATGCGCTTCAGGAGTCAGTGTGGGCAGAATGGCCTGTTTCCACACTGTAGGATACTCTGCTCCACTCTCTGTCTCTCTCCATTATGGTTTTTGGATCATACTTTGTAAGGTTGTTTTTGTAACCAGGGTCAGAGGCTCAGCACAAACGGAAAAGGTGACCTCACAGAAAAACCGTAAGTTCATTGGCTGGTAACTGCTACTAATTTAACTGTTTTATACATTGCAAATTTCAGGTAAATTGGGGAAATATTTACATGTTACAATGTAAAAGACGAGAAGGAAACATTTAAAAACCTAATCAAGGGCTGAGTAAATGAAATGGAGTTGCAGGGCCAGGGGATGTCTTATACCTGGATGGTGGAGATGCTGGTACAGCCCATTGTGCTTCAAAGGGACCACATCTGGAGCAAGTGTTGGTGGTTTGAGGAATTCTGGCTCACAGTTGATGAGCTGGAGTCTGAGCCCCAAACACTGACACATCAGGGACAGGGAGAGTTACCTGAATGCTGTGTTTCAGGAGACAGTCACACATCTTCGATTAACTGCCTCGTATTCGGTCAGTGGTGAGGGACAGGAGGGTGTGACTATGAACAAGGCAGGTTCAGGGATCCAGGAGGTAGTGCTGAGGGAGTTAGTCAATCAGATTTGGGATTCTTGCTCCCTGTGTGGATGTCAGTGTGGGCTGGAGGGAGGGTGAGCAAACTGACCATAAACCTGTGGGACAGGATGATGGTCCTGATACAGCCATCCAAGATGGAGGGGAGAAAAGAGAAATGTAAATGTAATTGGGGATAGTATTGTTAGGGGAATGGACACTGCTCTCTGTGGGCAGGATTGTGAAATCTGAAGGCTGTGTTGCCTGGTTCCAGCGTTCAGGAGATCTAATCTGGGATAAAGGGGAATTAGGAATGGGAGGGGAAAGATCCGGTTGTTGTGGTCCATGTCAGTTCCAATGATGTCGGGAGAATGAGGAAAACATTTCTACTGTGGGAATGTGAACAGCTAGGGGCTAAATTAAAAATCAGAACCAAAAAGGGAATAATCTCTGGATTACTACCACGGATTGATTGGCACAGGGTCAATAAGATTAAAGAGGTTAACGTGAGGCACAAAGATTAGTGTGGGCGAAATGGGTTTGAATTCACGGGACATTGCGATCAGTACTGGGAAAGGAGGGAGCTGCTCCAATCGGATAGACTCCATGTGGATCATACAGGGACCAGAGTCCTGGCATAACTAGGGTCAAATAAATGAGGAGAGGTTCACTCACATGGAAAATGTTAAAGCAGAGGGAGGGCTGAGCAGAGGTTATTAAAGTTAACAGAAGAAATATTAGGTCAGAGTGTCAGTAAAGGGCCAGGAATCTAACTTCAGGCACAGCACATAAAGGGACAACTATAAGAAGGGATGCAGTCAATGCAGGGCTGAGGGTGTTGTACTTAAATACAAACAGGATACAAAACAGGGTAAATGAGCTTGTGGCACAGATTGAAATTGACAGGTATAATGTTGTGGGTATCACAGAGAGGTGGCTGCAAGGCGATCAGGTCTGAGAGCTAAATATCGAAGGATACACATCAGATTGAAAGGACAGGGAGATGGGTGCAGGAGGTTGCTTTGCCTTATTAATAAGAAATGAAACTAAATTGATAGCAAAACGTGATACAGATTCGGAATACGTAGAATCTGTGTGAGGATAGTTGAGGAATCACAAAGGAAAAATAACCCAGATGGGTGCTATGCAAAGGGCTCCTAGCAGTAGTCAGTGTGGAGGGCAGAAAATAAATCAGGAGAGAGAAAAGACATGTAAGAAAGGCATTATTCTAATAATCATGGAGGACTTCAAAAGGCAAGTGGATTGGGAGAGTCAGTTTAGTCACAGATCCAAAGAAAAGGAATTTGTGGAAAGTCTAGGATATTTTTTAGCAACCTGTGGCAGATCCTAAAAGAGAACAGACAGTTCTGGATTCAGTGATGTGTCATGAGGCAGACTGGATTAGGGAGATGAAGGTGAAGGACCCCCTGGGGTCAGTGACCGTAAATGATCGAATTCACCCGACCGTCTGAGAGGGAGAAGCTGGACTCAGATGTAATGGTATTATCATTGAGTGAAGTTAATTACAAAGACATGTGGGAGGAGTTGCCTGATTTGATTGGAAGGGGAGCCCCCTAGGGAAGACAATGGAGCAGCAATTTGGGAGATACTTCAGAAATTCACCCCAAGGAAGAAGAAACATATTCAGAGGGGGATGAGGGTGACAAGGGAAGTCCCTATCTCTCACACTCTGTCTCCATTCTCTCTATTTCTAGCACTCACACACTGTCTCTCTTTCTCTGTCCCTATCTCTCACACTCTGTCTCTCTCTCTGTCCCTATCTCTCACACTCTGTCTCTCTCTCTCTCTCTCTGTCCCTATCTCTCACACTCTGTCTCTCTCTCTGTCCCTATCTCTCACACTCTGTCTCTCTCTCTCGCTCTCTCTCTCTCTGTTCCTATCTCTCACACTCTGTCTCTCTCTCTGTCCCTATCTCTCACTCTCTCTCTCTCTCTCTCTGTTCCTATCTCTCACACTCTGTCTCTCTCTCTGTGTTCCTATCTCTTACACTCTGTCTCTCTCTCTCTCTCTCTCTCTCTGTTCCTATCTCTCACACTCTGTCTCTCTCTCTGTCCCTATCTCTCACTCTCTCTCTCTCTCTGTTCCTATCTCTCACACTCTGTCTCTCTCTCTGTGTTCCTATCTCTCACACTCTGTCTCTCTCTGTTTCTATCTCTCACACTCTATCTGTATTTGTCCCTATCTCTCACAGTCTGTCTCTCTGTCGCTATCTTTCACACTCTGTCTCTCTCTCTTTCTGTTCCGATCTCTCACACTCCGTCTCTCTCAATGTCCCTATCTCTCACACTCTGTCTCTCACTCTGTCCCTATGTCTCACATTCTGTCTCTCTCTCTCTCTCTGTTCCTATCTCTCACACTCTGTCTCTCTCTCTGTGTTCCTATCTCTTACACTCTGTCTCTCTCTCTCTCTCTCTCTCTCTCTGTTCCTATCTCTCACACTCTATCTGTATTTGTCCCTATCTCTCACAGTCTGTCTCTCTGTCGCTATCTTTCACACTCTGTCTCTCTTTTTCTGTTCCGATCTCTCACACTCCGTCTCTCTCTATGTCCCTATCTCTCACACTCTGTCTCTCACTCTCTGTCCCTATGTCTCACATTCTGTCTCTCTCTCTCTCTGTACCTATCTCTCACATGTTGTCACTATCTCTCTTTCCCGATCTCTTACACTCTGTCTCTCTGTTCCTATCTCTCACACTCTTGTCTCTCTCTCTGTCCCTATCTTTCACACTCTGTTTCTTTCTTTCTCTCTCTCTGTTTCTATCTCTCACACTCTGTGTATATCTGTCCCTATCTCTCACACTCGTGTCTCTCTCTCTCACATTCTGTCTCTCTCTCTCTCTCTCTCTGTTCCTATCTCCCACACACTGTCTCTCTCTCTTTGTCCCTATCTCTCACACTCTGTCTGTCTGTCTGTCTCTCTCTCTCTCTGTTCCTATCTCTCACACTCTTTCTCTCTGTCCCTATGTCTCACACTCTGTCTCTCTCTGTTCCTATCTCTCATACTCTGTCTCTCTCTCTCTGTTCCTATCTCTCACACTCTGTCTCTCTCTCTGTTTCTATCTCTCACACTCTGTCTCTCTGTCTCTCTCTGTCCCTATCTCTCACACTCTGTCTCTCTCTCTCTGTTCCTATCTCTCACACTCTGTCTGTATCTGTCTCTATCTCTCACACTCTCTCTCTGATCCTATCTCTCTCTCTCTCTCTCTCTCTCTGTTCCAATCTCTCACACTCTGTCTGTATCTGTCCCTATCTCTCACACTCTGACTCTTTCTCTCTGTTCCTGTCTCTCACACTCTGTCTGTCTCTCTCTCTCTGTTCCTACCTCTCACACTCTGTCTGTCTGTCTCTCTCTCTCTCTCTCTCTCTCTCTCTCTGTGGTAAAAACAATGACTGCAGATGCTGGAAACCAGATTCTGGATTAGTGGTGCTGGAAGAGCACAGCAGTTCAGGCAGCATCCAAGGAGCTTCGAAATCGACGTTTTGGGCAAAAGCCCTTCATCAGGAACTTTTGCCCGAAACGTTGATTTCGAAGCTACTTGGATGCTGCCTGGACTGCTGTGCTCTTCCAGCACCACTAATCCTCTCTCTCTCTCTGTCCCTATCTCTCACGCTCTGTCTCTCTCTCTCCCTGTCCCTATCTCTCACGCTCTGTCTCTTTGTTCCTATCTCTCACACTATGTCTGTCTCTCTCTGTCCCTATCTCTCACACTCTGTCTCTCTCTCTGTTCCTATCTCTCACACTATGTCTGTCTCTCTCTGTCCCTATCTCTCACACTCTTGTCTCTCTCTCTCTCACATTCTGTCTTTCTCTCTCTGTACCTATCTCTCACATTCTGTCTGTCTGTCTGTCTCTCTCTCTCTCTCTCTCTCTCCCTCTCTATGTTCCTATCTCTCACACTCTGTCTCTCTCTCTGTTTCTATCTCTCACACTCTGTCTCTCTCTCCCAGTTCCTATCTCTCACACTCTGTCTCTTTGTCCCTATGTCTCACACTCTGTCTCTCTCTCTCTGTTCCTATCTCTCACACTTTGTCTGTATCTGTCCCTATCTCTCACACTCTGTCTCTCTATTCCTTTCTCTCTCTCTCTCTCTCTCTCTCTCTCTCTGTTCCTGTCTCTCTCTGGCTGTTCCTATTTCTCACACTCTGTCTCTCTCTCTCTCTCTCTCTCTGTTCCTATCTCTCACAGTATGTCTCTCTCTCTGTCCCTATCTTTCACACTCTGTTTCTTTCTTTCTCTCTCTCTGTTTCTATCTCTCACACTCTGTGTATATCTGTCCCTAACTCTCACACTCGTGTCTCTCTCTCTCTCACATTCTGTCTCTCTCTCTCTCTCTGTTCCTATCTCCCACACACTGTCTCTCTCTCTTTGTCCCTATCTCTCACACTCTGTCTGTCTGTCTGTCTGTCTCTCTCTCCCTCTGTTCCTATCTCTCACACTCTGTCTCTCTGTCCCTATGTCTCACACTCTGTCTCTCTCTGTTCCTATCTCTCATACTCTGTCTCTCTCTCTCTCTCTCTGTTCCTATCTCTCACACTCTGTCTCTCTCTCTGTTTCTATCTCTCACACTCTGTCTCTCTCTCTCTCTTTCCATATCTCTCACACTCTGTCTCTCTCTCTCTGTTCCTATCTCTCACACTCTGTCTGTATCTGTCTCTATCTCTCACACTCTCTCTCTGTCCCTATCTCTCACACTCTGTCTCTCTCTCTGATCCTATCTCTCACACTCTCTCTCTCTCTCTCTCTGTTCCTATCTCTCACACTCTGTCTGTATCTCTCCCTATCTCTCACACTCTGACTCTTTCTCTCTGTTCCTGTCTCTCACACTCTGTCTCTCTCTCTCTCTCTCTCTGTTCCTATCTCTCACACTCTGTCTCTCTCTCTCTCTCTCTCTCTCTCTCTCTCTCTCTCTCTCTCTGTTCCTATCTCTCACACTATGTCTCTCTCTCTGTCCCTCTCTATCACACTCTGTCTTTCTCTCTCTCTCTCTGTGGTAAAAACAATGACTGCAGATGCTGGAAACCAGATTCTGGATTAGTGGTGCTGGAAGAGCACAGCAGTTCAGGCAGCACCCAAGTAGCTTCGAAATCGACGTTTCGGGCAAAAGCCCTTCATCAGGAACTTTTGCCCGAAACGTCGATTTCAAAGCTACTTGGATGCTGCCTGGACTGCTGTGCTCTTCCAGCACCACTAATCCTCTCTCTCTCTGTCCCTATCTCTCACACTCTGTCTCTCTTTGTTCCTATCTCTCACACTCTGTCTGTCTCTCTTTGTCCCTATCTCTCACACTCTTGTCTCTCTCTCTCTCACATTCTGTCTTTCTCTCTCTGTACCTATCTCTCACACTCTGTCTCTGTCTCTGTCTCTCTCTCTCTCTTTCTCTCTATGTTCCTATCTCTCTCACACTGTCTCTCTCTCTCTCTGTTCCTATCTCTCACACTCTGTCTCTCTTTCCCTGTTCCTATCTCTCTCACTTTTGTCTCTCTCTTTCTCTCTCTCTGTCCCATTCTGTCTCTCTCTCTGTCCCTATCTTTCACACTGTGTGTCTCTCTCTCTGTTCCTATCTCTCACACTCTGTCTCTCTCTCTCTGTCTGTTTGTATCTCTCACACTCTGTCTCTCTCTCCCTGTTCCTATCTCTCACACTCTGTCTCTCTCTCTCCCATTCTGTGTCTCTCTCTTTGTACTTATCTCTCACACTCTATCTCTCTCTCTCTCTGTCCCTATCTCTCACACTCTGTCTCTCTCTCTCCCTGTTCCTATCTCTCACACTCTGTCTCTCTCTCTCTCTGTCCCTATCTCTCACACTCTGTCTCTCCCTATCCCTGTTCCTATCTCTCACACTCTGTCTCTCTCTGTCTCTGTCCCTATCTCTCACACTCTGTCTCTCCCTATCCCTGTTCCTATCTCTCACACTCTGTCTCTCTATCTCTGTTCCTTTCTCTCACACTGTGTGTGTCTC
The DNA here is from genome assembly GCF_047496795.1 of Chiloscyllium punctatum. Classification (NCBI taxonomy): domain Eukaryota; kingdom Metazoa; phylum Chordata; class Chondrichthyes; order Orectolobiformes; family Hemiscylliidae; genus Chiloscyllium; species Chiloscyllium punctatum. The sequence goes on from NC_092768.1 coordinate 14,587,922, forward strand.
TCTCTCTGTCCCTATCTCTCTCACACTCTCTCTCTGTCCCTATCTCTCTCACTTTTTCTCTCTCTCTCTGTTCCTATCTCTCTCACACTCTCTCTGTATCTGTCCCTATCTCTCACATTCTGTCTCTCTATTCCTTTCTCTCACTCTCTCTCTCTCTGTTCCTGTCTCTCTCTGGCTGTTCCTATTTCTCACACTCTGTCTCTCTCTCTCTCTCTCTCTCTGTTCCTATCTCTCACAGTATGTCTCTCTCTCTGTCCCTATCTTTCACACTCTGTTTCTTTCTTTCTCTCTCTCTGTTTCTATCTCTCACACTCTGTGTATATCTGTCCCTATCTCTCACACTCTCTCTCTGTCCCTATCTTTCACACTCTGTTTCTTTCTTTCTCTCTCTCTGTTTCTATCTCTCACACTCTGTGTATATCTGTCCCTATCTCTCACACTCTCTCTCTGTCCCTATCTCTCACACTCTGTCTCTCTCTCTGATCCTATCTCTCACTCTCTCTCTCTCTCTCTCTCTGTTCCTATCTCTCACAGTATGTCTCTCTCTCTGTCCCTATCTTTCACACTCTGTTTCTTTCTTTCTCTCTCTCTGTTTCTATCTCTCACACTCTGTGTATATCTGTCCCTATCTCTCACACTCTCTCTCTGTCCCTATCTCTCACACTCTGTCTCTCTCTCTGATCCTATCTCTCACTCTCTCTCTCTGTTCCTATCTCTCACACTCTGTCTGTATCTGTCTCTAAATCTCACACTCTGTCTCTCTATCTCTGTTCCTATCTCTCACACTCTGTCTCTCTCTCTCTGTTCCTATCTCTCACACTCTGTCTGTATCTGTCTCTAAATCTCACACTCTGTCTCTCTATCTCTGTTCCTTTCTCTCACACTCTGTCTCTCTGTCTCTCTCTCTCTCTGTCCCTATCTCTCTCACACTATCTCTCTGTCCCTATCTCTCTCACACTCTCTCTCTGTCCCTATCTCTCACACTCTGTCTGTCTCTCTCTCTCTCTGATCCTATCTCTCACACACTGTCTCTCTCTGTCTGTCCCTATCTCTCACATTCTGTCTCTTTCTCTCTCTCTCTGTTCCTATCTCTCACACTCTGTCTCTCTCTCTCTCTCTCTGTCCCTATCTCTCGCACTCTGTCTCTCTATCTCAGTTCATGTCTCTCACACTCTGTCTCTCTCTCTCTGTTCCTATCTCGCTCACTCTCTTTCTCTCTCTCTGTCCCTATCTCTCACACACACTCTCTCTCTCCCTATCTCTCACTCTCTCTCTGTCCCTATCTCTCACACACACTCTCTCTCTCCCTATCTCTCACACTCTGTCTCTCTATCTCTGTTCCTGTCTCTCAAACTCTTGTCTGTTTCTCTCTCTCTCTGTCCCTATCTCTCACACTCTGTGTCTCTCTTTCTGTTCCTACCTCTCACACTCTGTCTCTCTCTCTCTGCCCCTCTCTTTCACACTCTGTCTCTCTCTCTCTGTCCCTATCTCTCACGCTCTGTCTCTTTGTTCTTATCTCTCACACTCTGTCTGTCTCTCTCTGTCCCTATCTCTCACACTCTGTCTCTGTCTCTCTCTCTGTCCCTATCTCTCACACTCTGTCTGTATCTCTCTGTTCCTATATCTCACACTCTGTCTCTCTCTCTCTATCTCTGTCCCTATCTCTCTCACTCTCTCTCTCTCTCTCTCTCTGTCCCTATCTCTCACAGTTTTTCTCTCTCTCTGTGTTCCTATCTCTCTTACACTCTCTCTCTCTCTGTTGCTATCTCTCTCACTCTCTCTCTCTCTCTTTGTTCCTATCTCTCTCACTCTGTCACTCTGTCCCTATCTCTCATGATTTGGAGATGCCGGTGTCGGACTGGGATGTACAAAGTTAAAAATCACACAACACCAGGTTATAGTCCAACAGGTTTAATTGGAAGCACTAGCTTTTGGAGCGATGCTCCTTCATCAGGTGATAGTGGAGGGCTCAATCATAACACAGAATTTATAGCAAAAAATTACGTTGTGGTGTAACTGAAATTATACATTGAAAAATTGATTGTCTGTTAAGCCTTTCATCTGTTATAATACCGTGATAGTTTCACTTCTTTCATGTGTAAATCACGAAACCTTTTTTTTAAAGTTGCATTCTCGGGTTAGCTGTTAACAATGGTGATAGCTAGACAATATGCTGAAGGTGTTGGCCCCCTGTGTTCTCTGTCTATGACCTGATGTTTAGATTGATTCTAATCTAAAAAGTGAGCTATCGGAGTTTTACATAAATTCATGCAGTTTTTGAGCAAAGTGCAATGTAATCCTGCAAGTACAAATTCACCCCACAAAATATATGTGTGCATGTGGGTCTTTGTCTATCTGTGTTTGTGTGTGTGTCTGTCTGGGGTGGGGGTTGTGAGTGTGAGAAAGTGTATGTGTGTATGTAGTGAGCGCAGAGTGTCTTCAGTCTGTGAGGGGGTGCATGTGTGAGTGTGTGTGTCTGTAACGGTGTGCGTGGGTGTCTGTGTGTGCATCTGTGTGTATGTGTGTCTGTGTGTATGTGTGCATAGGAGTGCCTGTGTGTGTGTGTGTGCGCGTAGGAGTATCTGTGTGTGTGTGTGTGTGTATAGTGCAATGGTGGTCACCTGTAGTGTGACATGAACCCAAGATCCCGGTTGACTCCCTCCCTATGAGTACTGAAATTAGCTATCAGCCTTTGCTCGGCCACTTTTCGCTGCTGCCTGTCCCAAAGTCAACCTTGAAGGATGGTCACCCGAAGGTATGAGGCTGAATGTCCTGGACCACTGAAATGTTCCCCAACTATCTCTCACACTCTGTCTCTCTCTCCCTCTCTGATCATATCTCTCATACTCTGTCTCTCTCTCTCTGTCCCTATCTTTCACATTCTGTTTCCCTCACTCTCTCTTTCTGTTGGTCTGTCTCTCTCCCTCCTGTCCCTACCTCTCACACTCGATCTCTCCCTCTTTCCTTTCCTCTCACACTCTGTCTCTCCTTCTCTCCACCTCTCACCCTCTGTCTCTCCTTCTCTCCACCTCTCACCCTCTGTCTCTCCTTCTCTCCACCTCTCACCCTCTGTCTCTCCTTCTCTCCACCTCTCAGACTCTGTCTCTCTCTCTCTCTCTCTCTCTCTGTCTGTATCTCTAATGCACTCTGTATTTTCATTTCTCTGCTCTGACTTTCTCACTGTCTCAGTTTCTTTTTCACTCTGTGTATCTTTTACGCTCTCTCTCTCTCTCCGTCTGGCTCTCTCACATTTTCTTCATGATCACCCCCCCAGCCCTTTCTCTCTCCTTTCAACCTTTCTCTCTCTCTCTCTCTCTCTCTCTCTCTCTCTCTCTCTCTCTCTCTCTCTCTGTCTCCATCTGGCTCTCTCACATTCTCTTAATGATCACACCCCCCCTTTCTCTCTCCTTCTTTCAACCTTCCTCTCTCTCTCTCTCTCTCTCTCCATATATCTTCCTTCCTCCCTCTGCTGCCCCTCACTCTCTTGCCCCTTTCCTATGTCTCCCTCCCTCCCTCTTTCTCTCTTTCTCTGTCTCCCTCTCTCACTCCCTCTTCCTCTCTCCCAACCACTAACTCCTCCCTTCCTCTCCACTCTCTCTCCCTCCCTCTTTCTCCCTCTATTACACCTCCTCTCCCTCCCTGTGTGAAAGTGGGGAGTGTGGTTAATGTTTGAAGTCGGGGGTGGGTAGTGAGCAAGATATGTTGGGGCCGGCGTATTCTCTGTCCAAGGAGGCAGACTCCCCCCTGACTGCCCACCCCCCATCCACTCCGTGCCCAGTGCCAGTCTGGTCACCCCAACTGGACATAGGGTCAGTGCCTCGGTGGGGAGTTGGGTAGGGGGTAAATTTCAGGAAAAGGAGAGTTCCCTAACCCCCCCAAACCTCCTGGTAACCATAAGGTCGAATTCCTCTCTTCTCAGGTATTGAGAATTCAAGTAGTGAGGACCTCCTGAGCCAGAGGTACAGGCACTACCAGGTAATCACAATCGATTGTTGCCAAAATCCATTGGGTTATAATGTCCTTCAGAGAATTGGAGGAGGAGGGTGCAGAGAGCTGCCCCCTCCTTACCTGGTCTGGTCTACACGTGACTCCAGGCCCTCAGCAACATGGCTCACTCTGGACTGTCCCCTCGGTAATTAGTATTGGGCAATAAAACGTGGCCTTATGCTGTGGGGTCTGACCAGAGACCTCCCAGTGCCCAGTGCGTGACCCAGTGACCTCCCAGTGCCCAGTGCGTGACCCAGAGACCTCCCAGTGCCCAGTGCGTGACCCAGTGACCTCCCAGTGCCCAGTGCGTGACCCAGTGACCTCCCAGTGCCCAGTGCGTGACCCAGAGACCTCCCAGTGCCCAGTGCGTGACCCAGTGACCTCCCAGTGCCCAGTGCGTGACCCAGTGACCTCCCAGTGCCCAGTGCGTGACCCAGTGACCTCCCAGTGCCCAGTGAGTGACCCAGTGACCTCCCAGTGCCCAGTGCGTGACCCAGAGACCTCCCAGTGCCCAGTGCGTGACCCAGAGACCTCCCAGTGCCCAGTGCGTGACCCAGTGACCTCCCAGTGCCCAGTGCGTGACCCAGTGACCTCCCAGTGCCCAGTGAGTGACCTAGTGCCCGTAACTGACCCACTAACCTCCCAGTGCCCAGTGCGTGACCCAGTGACCTCCCAGTGCCCAGTGAGTGACCTAGTGCCCGTAACTGACCCAGTGACCTCCCAGTGCCCAGTGCGTGACCCAGTGACCTCCCAGTGCCCAGTGCGTGACCCAGTGACCTCCCAGTGCCCAGTGCGTGACCCAGTGACCTCCCAGTGCCCAGTGCGTGACCCAGTGACCTCCCAGTGCCCAGTGCGTGACCCAGTGACCTCCCAGTGCCCAGTGCGTGACCCAGTGACCTCCCAGTGCCCAGTGAGTGACCTAGTGACCTCCCAGTGCCCAGTGCGTGACCCACTGACCTCTCAGTGCCCAGTGCATGACCCAGAGACCTCCCAGTGCCCAGTGCGTGACCCAGTGACCTCCCAGTGCCCAGTGCGTGACCCAGTGACCTCCCAGTGCCCAGTGAGTGACCTAGTGACCTCCCAGTGCCCAGTGCGTGACCCAGTGACCTCCCAGTGCCCAGTGCGTGACCCAGTGACCTCCCAGTGCCCAGTGAGTGACCTAGTGCCCGTAACTGACCCATTGACCTCCCAGTGCCCAGTGCGTGACCCAGTGACCTCCCAGTGCCCAGTGCGTGACCCAGTGACCTCCCAGTGCCCAGTGAGTGACCTAGTGCCCGTAACTGACCCACTGACTTCCCAGTGCCCAGTGCGTGACCCACTGACCTCTCAGTGCCCAGTGAGTGACCCACTGACCTCCCAGTGCCCAGTGAGTGACCTAGTGCCCGTAACTGACCCACTGACTTCCCAGTGCCCAGTGCGTGACCCACTGACCTCTCAGTGCCCAGTGAGTGACCTAGTGCCCGTAACTGACCCACTGACCTCCCAGTGCCCAGTGCGTGACCCAGTGACCTCCCAGTGCCCAGTGCGTGACCCAGTGACCTCCCAGTGCCCAGTGAGTGACCTAGTGCCCGTAACTGACCCATTGACCTCCCAGTGCCCAGTGCGTGACCCAGTGACCTCCCAGTGCCCAGTGCGTGACCCAGTGACCTCCCAGTGCCCAGTGAGTGACCTAGTGCCCGTAACTGACCCACTGACTTCCCAGTGCCCAGTGCGTGACCCACTGACCTCTCAGTGCCCAGTGAGTGACCCACTGACCTCCCAGTGCCCAGTGAGTGACCTAGTGCCCGTAACTGACCCACTGACTTCCCAGTGCCCAGTGCGTGACCCACTGACCTCTCAGTGCCCAGTGAGTGACCTAGTGCCCGTAACTGACCCACTGACCTCCCAGTGCCCAGTGCGTGACCCAGTGACCTCCCAGTGCCCAGTGAGTGACCCACTGACCTCCCAGTGCCCAGTGAGTGACCTAGTGCCCGTAACTGACCCACTGACTTCCCAGTGCCCAGTGCGTGACCCACTGACCTCTCAGTGCCCAGTGAGTGATCTAGTGCCCGTAACTGACCCACTGACCTCCCTGTGCCCAGTGAGTGACCTAGTGCCTGTAAATGATCCAGTGACTTCCCAGTGCATGACCCACTGACCTCCCAGTGCCCAGTGAGTGACCTAGTGCCCGTAGCTGACCCACTGACCTCCCAGTGCCCAGTGCATGACCCACTGACCTCTCAGTGTCCAGTGAGTGACCTAGTGCCTGTAACTGACCCATTGACCTCCCAGTGCCCAGTGCGTGACCCACTGACCTCTCAGTGCCCAGTGAGTGATCTAGTGCCCGTAACTGACCCATTGACCTCCCAGTGCCCAGTGTGTGACCCACTGACCTCTCAGTGCCCAGTGAGTGATCTAGTGCCCGTAACTGACCCATTGACCTCCCAGTGCCCAGTGCGTGACCCACTGACCTCTCAGTGCCCAGTGAGTGATCTAGTGCCCGTAACTGACCCATTGACCTCCCAGTGCCCAGTGCATGACCCACTGACCTCTCAGTGTCCAGTGAGTGACCTAGTGCCCGTAGCTGACCCACTGACCTCCCAGTGCCCAGTCAGTGACCCACTGACCTCCCAGTGCCCAGTCAGTGACGTAGTGCCCGTAACTGACCCACTGACCTCCCAGTGTGCAGTGCATGACCCACTGACCTCTCAAGTGCCCAGTGAGTGACCTAGTGCCTGTAACTGACCCACTGACCTCCCAGTGCCCAGTCAGTGACCCACTGACCTCCCAGTGCCCAGTCAGTGACCTAGTGCCCGTAACTGACCCACTAACCTCCCAGTGCCCAGTCAGTGACCCACTGACCTCTCAAGTGCCCAGTGAGTGACCTAGTGCCCGTAACTGACCCACTGACCTCCCAGTACCCAGTCAGTGACCCACTAACCTCCCAGTGCCCAGTCAGTGACCCACTGACCTCTCAGTGCCCAGTGAGTGACCTAGTGCCCGTAACTGACCCACTGACCTCCCAGTGCCTAGTGAGTGACTCACTGACATCCCAGTGTCCACAGACTGACCCAATGCCCAGTAACTGACCCAGTGCCCACTGGCTGACCCAGTGTTCAATTCACAATCACTAATCCAGTGCCCAGTGACTAACCCAGAGCCCAGTGACTATCTCAGTGCCCAGTGATGTACCCAGAGCCCAGTTTCTGAGCCAATGCGCAGTGACTGACCTGGTGCCCAGTGAATGAGCCCCTGACTTCCCAGTGCCCAGTGTGTGAGCCAGTGCTGAGTGAATGAAGTGAACTGAATGATTGCTGGGTGTTAATGGGAGATATTCCTTTGTTACAGAGTCACCATGTCTCTCTGGCTGTTACTGGTTGCTGTTGGGCTCTTCGTTGATGGAGACTTGGCCCGCAGGTAGGAAACTCACCCTCAGTGACCAGACATACATCCGTGTCCTTTCAAGCTGCGTTCAGGATCCGGAAAGGACCATCATTCCTATCACAGTAACCAGTCCAGTCACCTGAACAGAGTGGCCATTCGGCCCCTCATGTCGTTTCCTCCATTCAGTGTGATCACGGCTGACCCTCTATCTCAACACCATATTCTCCCTTTCTCTCTATCCCCCTTTCAAATTGACCAAATCTCTCTTGGATACACTCAGTGCTATTCCCAAACTCCTCAGCCTCCTGTGGGAGTGAATGGCTCGGGGTCATAATCCTCTGAATGAAGAAATCTTTCCTTATCTCCATCAGAAATGGTCTACCCTTGATCACCCCTGGGGCTGTCCCTCATCTAGAAACCAATCCCCAACAAGAACCCCAATCTCCCATCCCCAGGGTAACTCCCCCATCCTCAGGGGGAAGCCCCTCCATCCCCAGGGAAACCACCTCATCCCCAGGGAATCCCCCATCCCCAGGGGGAATCATCCCTATTCCCACGGAAACACCCCATTCCCAGGGAACCCCCATCCCCAGGGTACCCCCCCCCCTTCGTCCCCAGGGGAAATCACCCCCTTTCCCATGGAAACCCCATATTCCCAAGGGAAACACCTCATCCCGAGGGAAATCACCCCCATCCACAGGGGAAACGCCCCCCCCACCATCCCAGGGAAACTGCCCGCCCCAGGGGAACACCCTCTGTATGTCAGCTCTGACTGGCCCTGTTAGAATATTTCAGTCTGACCCCACCTCCCAACATTTGAAACTTGAGAGAATCCAGGCCCCTGAGTGAATCACTCTCCACCCACAGGACACTCCTACCATCCCCTGGAGCAGCTGAGTGAGACTCCCACAACACTTTGTCTGAGGTGAGTCTATGCTCCTTAAGGTAGGGAGACCCAAACCACAGACACACATCATTCCAAGAATGGTCTTACCACAGGAAGAAGACCGAAAATCTCAACGTCAATCCGCTGGCAGTGCAGCACAGATAAACATCTGTCTTCCCCAATTCTTGTTGGAGTGGGCACTGTGGCATATTTACAGTGTATCAGAGAGAGTTACAGTGAGGTGTTTATATGGGAGTGAGGGGTAAACCACAGTGTGGGATATCAGTGATCTCTGAGTGTATCAGAGAGAGTTACAGTGAGGTGTTTATATGGGAGTGAGGGGTAAACCACAGTGTGGGATATCAGTGATTACTGAGTGTATCAGAGACAGTGACAGTTAGGTGTTTATTTGGGAGTGAGGGGTATACCACAGTGTGGGATATCAGTGATTACTGAGTGTATCAGAGAGAGTTACAGTGAGGTGATTATATGGAGTGAGGGGTATATCACGGTGTGGGATATCAGTGATTACAGAGTGTATCAGAGACAGTTACAGTGAGGTGTTTATATGGAGTGAGGGGTATATCACAGTGTGGGATATCAGTGATCTCTGAGTGTATCAGAGACAGTTACAGTGAGGTGTTTACATGGGAGTGAGGGGTATATCACAGTGTGGGATATCAGTGATAACAGAGTGTATCAGAGACAGTTACAGTGAGGTGTTTATATGGGAGTGAGGGGTATATCACAGTGTGGGATATCAGTGATTACTGAGTGTATCAGAGACAGTTACAGTTAGGTGTTTATTTGGGAGTGCGGGGTATATCACAGTGTGGGATATCAGTGATTACAGAGTGTATCAGAGACAGTTAGAGTGAGGTGTTTATATGGGAGTGAGGGGTATATCACAGTGTGGGATATCAGTGATTACAGAGTGTATCAGAGACAGTTACATTGAGGTGTTTATATGGGAGTGAGGGGTAAACCACAGTGTGGGATATCAGTGATTACTGAGTGTATCAGAGACAGTTACAGTGAGGTGTTTATATGGAGTGAGGGGTATACCACAGTGTGGGATATCAGTGATTACTGAGTGTATCAGAGACAGTTACAGTGAGGTGTTTATTTGGGAGTGAGGGGTATATCATAGTGTGGGATATCAGTGATTACTGAGTGTATCAGAGACAGTTACAGTTAGGTGTTTATTTGGGAGTGAGGGGTATATCACAGTGTGGGATATCAGTGATTACAGAGTGTATCAGAGAGAGTTACAGTGAGGTGTTTATATGGGAGTGAGGGGTATATCACAGTGTGGGATATCAGTGATTACTGAGTGTATCAGAGACAGTTACAGTGAGGTGTTTATATTGGAGTTAGGGGTATACCACAGTGTGGAATATCAGTGATTACAGAGTGTATCAGAGACAGTTACAGTGAGGTGTTTATATGGGAGTGAGGGGAATATCACAGCGTGGAATATCAGTGATTACTGAGTGTATCAGAGACAGTTACAGTGAGGTGATTATATGGGAGTGAGGGGTATATCACGGTGTGGGATATCACTGATTACAGAGTGTATCAGAGACAGTTACAGTGAGGTGTTTATATGGGAGTGAGGGGTATATCACAGTGTGGGATATCAGTGATTACTGAGTGTATCAGAGACAGTTACAGTGAGGTGTTTATATGGGAGTGAGGGGTATATCACAGTGTGGGATATCAGTGATTACTGAGTGTATCAGAGACAGTTACAGTGAGGTGTTTATATGGGAGTGAGGGGTATATCACAGTGTGGGATATCAGTGATTACTGAGTGTATCAGAGACAGTTACAGTGAGGTGTTTATATGGGAGTGAGGGGTATACCACAGTGTGGGATATCAGTGATTACTGAGTGTATCAGAGACAGTTACAGTGAGGTGTTTATATGGGAGTGAGGGGTATATCACAGCGTGGAATATCAGTGATTACTGAGTGTATCAGAGACAGTTACAGTGAGGTGTTTATATGGGAGTGAGGGGTATATCACAGTGTGGGATATCAGTGATTACAGAGTGTATCAGAGACAGTTACAGTGAGGTGTTTATATGGGAGTGAGGGGTATATCACAGTGTGGGATATCAGTGATTACTGAGTGTATCAGAGACAGTTACAGTGAGGTGTTTATATGGGAGTGAGGGGTATACCACAGTGTGGGATATCAGTGATTACTGAGTGTATCAGAGACAGTTACAGTGAGGTGTTTACTTGGGAGTGAGGGGTATATCACAGTGTGGGATATCAGTGATTACTGAGTGTATCAGAGACAGTTACAGTGAGGTGTTTATATGGGAGTGAGGGGTATACCACAGTGTGGGATATCAGTGATTACAGATTGTATCAGAGAGAGTTACAGTGAGGTGTTTATATGGGATTGAGGGGTATATCACAGTGTGCGATATCAGTGATTACTGAGTGTATCAGAGACAGTTACAGTGAGGTGTTTATATGGGAGTGAGGGGTATATCACAGTGTGGGATATCAGTGATTACAGATTGTATCAGAGACAGTTACAGTGAGGTGTTTATATGTGAGTGAGGGGTATATCACAGTGTGGGATATCATTGATTACTGAGTGTATCAGAGACAGTTACAGTGAGGTGTTTATATGGGAGTGAGGGGTATATCACACTGTGGGATATCAGTGATTACTGAGTGTATCAGAGACAGTTACAGTGAGGTGTTTATGTGGGATTGAGGGGTATATCACGGTGTGGGATATCAGTGATTACTGAGTGTATCAGAGAGAGTTACAGTGAGGTGTTGATAAGGGAGTGAGGGGTATACCACAGTGTGGGATATCAGTGATTACTGAGTGTATCAGAGACAGTTACAGTGAGGTGTTTATATGGGAGTGAGGGGTATACCACAGTGTGGGATATCAGTGATTACTGAGTGTATCAGAGACAGTTAGAGTGAGGTGTTTATATGGGAGTGAGGGGTATATCACAGTGTGGGATATCAGTGATTACTGAGTGTATCAGAGAGAGTTACAGTGAGGTGTTGATATGGGAGTGAGGGGTATACCACAGTGTGGGATATCAGTGATTACTGAGTGTATCAGAGACAGTTACAATGAGGTGTTTATATGGGAGTGAGGGGTATATCACAGTGTGGGATATCAGTGATCTCTGAGTGTATCAGAGACAGTTAGAGTGAGGTGTTTATATGGGAGTGAGGGGTATATCACAGTGTGGGATATCAGTGATTACTGAGTGTATCAGAGACAGTTACAGTGAGGTGTTTATATGGGAGTGAGGGGTATATCACAGTGTGGGATATCAGTGATCTCTGAGTGTATCACAGAGAGAGTTACAGTGAGGTGTTTGTATGGGAGTGAGGGGTATATCACAGTGTGGGATATCAGTGATTACTGAGTGTATCAGAGACAGTTACAGTGAGGTGTTTATATGGAAGTGAGGGGTATACCACAGTGTGGGATATCAGTGATTACAGAGTGTATCAGAGACAGTTACAGTGTGGTGTTTATTTGGGAGTGAGGGGTATATCACAGTGTGGGATATCAGTGATTACAGAGTGTATCAGAGACAGTTACAGTGAGGTGTTTATATGGGAGTGAGTGGTATATCACAGTGTGGGATATCAGTGATTACTGAGTGTATCAGAGAGAGTTACAGTGAGGTGTTTATATGGGAGTGAGGGGTATATCACACTGTGGAATATCAGTGATTACTGAGTGTATCAGAGACAGTTACAGTGAGGTGTTTATATTGGAGTTAGGGGTATACCACACTGTGGGATATCAGTGATTACAGAGTGTATCAGAGACAGTTACAGTAAGGTGTTTATATGGGAGTGAGGGGAATATCACACTGTGGGATATCAGTGATTACTGAGTGTATCAGAGACAGTTACAGTGAGGCGTTTATATGGGAGTGAGGGGTATATCACAGTGTGGGATATCAGTGATTACAGAGTGGATCAGAGAGAGTAACAATGAGGTGTTTATATTGGAGTGAGGGGTATATCACAGTGTGGGATATCAGTGATTACTGAGTGTGTCAGAGACAGTTACAGTGAGGTGTTTATATGGAAGTGAGGGGTATACCACAGTGTGGGATATCAGTGATTACTGAGTGTATCAGAGAGAGTTCCAGTGAGGTGATTATATGGGAGTGAGGGGTATATCACAGTGTGGGATTTCAGTGATTACAGAGTGTATCAGAGAGAGTTACAGTGAGGTGTTTATATGGGAGTGAGGGGTATATCACAGTGTGGGATATCAGTGATTACAGAGTGTATCAGAGACAGTTACAGTTAGGTGTTTATTTGGGAGTCAGGGGTATATCACAGTGTGGGATATCAGTGATTACTGAGTGTATCAGAGACAGTTACAGTTAGGTGTTTATATGGGAGTGAGGGGTATATCACAGTGTGGGATATCAGTGATTACTGAGTGTATCAGAGACAGTTACAGTGAGGTGTTTATATGGGAGTGAGGGGTATATCACAGTGTGGGATATCAGTGATTACTGAGTGTATCAGAGACAGTTACAGTGAGGTGTTTATATGGGAGTCAGGGGTATATCACAGTGTGGGATATCAGTGATTACAGAGTGTATCAGAGACAGTTACAGTGAGGTGTTTATATGGGAGTGAGGGGTATATCACAGTGTGGGATATCAGTGATTACTGAGTGTATCAGAGACAGTTACAGTGAGGTGTTTATATGGGAGTCAGGGGTATATCACAGTGTGGGATATCAGTGATTACAGAGTGTATCAGAGACAGTTACAGTGAGGTGTTTATTTGGGAGTGAGGGGTATATCACAGTGTGGAATATCAGTGATTACTGAGTGTATCAGAGACAGTTACAGTGAGGTGTTTATTTGGGAGTGAGGGGTATATCACAGTGTGGGATATCAGTGATTACTGAGTGTATCAGAGACAGTTTCAGTGAGGTGTTTATATGGGATTGAAGGGTATATCACAGTGTGGGATATCAGTGATCTCTGAGTGTATCAGAGACAGTTACAGTGAGGTGTTTATATGGGAGTCAGGGGTATATCACAGTGTGGGATATCAGTGATTACAGAGTGTATCAGAGACAGTTACAGTGAGGTGTTTATATTGGAGTTAGGGGTATATCACAGTGTGGGATATCAGTGATTACAGAGTGTATCAGAGACAGTTACAGTGAGGTGTTTATTTGGGAGTGAGGGGTATATCACATTGTGGGATATCAGTGATTACTGAGTGTATCAGAGACAGTTACAGTGAGGTGTTTATTTGGGAGTGAGGGGTATATCACGGTGTGGGATATCAGTGATTACTGAGTGTATCAGAGACAGTTACAGTGAGGTGTTTATTTGGGAGTGAGGGGTATATCACGGTGTGGGATATCAGTGATTACTGAGTGTATCAGAGACAGTTACAGTGAGGTGTTTATATGGGAGTGAGGGGTATATCACAGTGTGGGATATCAGTGATTACTGAGTGTATCAGTGGCAGTTACAGTGAGGTGTTTATTTGGGAGTGAGGGGTATATCACGGTGTGGGATATCAGTGATTACTGAGTGTATCAGAGACAGTTACAGTGAGGTGTTTATATGGGAGTGAGGGGTATATCACAGTGTGGGATATCAGTGATTACTGAGTGTATCAGAGACAGTTACAGTGAGGTGTTTATATGGGAGTGAGGGGTATATCACAGTGTGGGATATCAGTGATTACTGAGTGTATCAGAGACAGTTACAGTTAGGTGTTTATATGGGAGTGAGGGGTATATCACAGTGTGGGATATCAGTGATTACTGAGTGTATCAGAGACAGTTACAGTTAGGTGTTTATATGGGAGTGAGGGGTATATCATAGTGTGGGATATCAGTGATTACTGAGTGTATCAGAGACAGTTACAGTTAGGTGTTTATTTGGGAGTGAGGGGTATGTCACAGTGTGGGATATCAGTGATCTCTGAGTGTATCAGAGAGAGTTACAGTGAGGTGTTTATATGGGAGTGAGGGGTATACCACAGTGTTCGATATCAGTGATTACTGAGTGTATCAGAGACAGTTACAGTGAGGTGTTTATATGGGAGTGAGGGGTATATCACAGTGTGGGATATCAGTGATTACAGAGTGTATCAGAGACAGTTACAGTGAGGTGTTTATATTGGAGTGAGCGGTATATCACAGTGTGGGATATCAGTGATTACTGAGTGTCTCAGAGACAGTTACAGGTAGGTGTTTATATGGGAGTGAGGGGTATATCACACTGTGGAATATCAGTGATTACTGAGTGTATCAGAGACAGTTACAGTGAGGTGTTTATATTGGAGTTAGGGGTATACCACAGTGTGGAATATCAGTGATTACTGAGTGTATCAGAGACAGTTACAGTGAGGTGTTTATATTGGAGTTAGGGGTATACCACAGTGTGGAATATCAGTGATTACAGAGTGTATCAGAGACAGTTACAGTAAGGTGTTTATATGGGAGTGAGGGGAATATCACACTGTGGGATATCAGTGATTACTGAGTGTATCAGAGACAGTTACAGTGAGGTGTTTATATGGGAGTGAGGGGTATATCACAGTGTGGGATATCAGTGATTACAGAGTGGATCAGAGAGAGTAACAATGAGGTGTTTATATTGGAGTGAGGGGTATATCACAGTGTGGGATATCAGTGATTACTGAGTGTATCAGAGACAGTTACAGTGAGGTGTTTATATGGGAGTGAGGGGTATATCACAGTGTGGGATATCAGTGATTACTGAGTGTGTCAGAGACAGTTACAGTGAGGTGTTTATATGAAAGTGAGGGGTATACCACAGTGTGGGATATCAGTGATTACTGAGTGTATCAGAGAGAGTTACAGTGAGGTGATTATATGGGAGTGAGGGGTATATCACAGTGTGGGATTTCAGTGATTACAGAGTGTATCAGAGACAGTTACAGTTAGGTGTTTATTTGGGAGTGAGTGGTATATCACAGTGTGGGATATCAGTGATTACTGAGTGTATCAGAGACAGTTACAGTTAGATGTTTATTTGGGAGTGAGGGGTATATCACAGTGTGGGATATCAGTGATTACTGAGTGTATCAGAGACAGTTTCAGTGAGGTGTTTATATGGGATTGAAGGGTATATCACAGTGTGGGATATCAGTGATCTCTGAGTGTATCAGAGACAGTTACAGTGAGGTGTTTATATGGGAGTCAGGGGTATATCACAGTGTGGGATATCAGTGATCTCTGAGTGTTTCAGAGACAGTTACAGTGAGGTGTTTATATTGGAGTTAGGGGTATATCACAGTGTGGGATATCAGTGATTACAGAGTGTATCAGAGACAGTTACAGTGAGGTGTTTATATTGGAGTGAGGGGTATATCACAGTGTGGGATATCAGTGATTACTGAGTGTCTCAGAGACAGTTACAGGTAGGTGTTTATATGGGAGTGAGGGGTATATCACACTGTGGAATATCAGTGATTACTGAGTGTATCAGAGACAGTTACAGTGAGGTGTTTATATTGGAGTTAGGGGTATACCACAGTGTGGAATATCAGTGATTACTGAGTGTATCAGAGACAGTTACAGTGAGGTGTTTATATTGGAGTTAGGGGTATACCACAGTGTGGAATATCAGTGATTACAGAGTGTATCAGAGACAGTTACAGTAAGGTGTTTATATGGGAGTGAGGGGAATATCACACTGTGGGATATCAGTGATTACTGAGTGTATCAGAGACAGTTACAGTTAGGTGTTTATATGGGAGTGAGGGGTATATCACGGTGTGGGATATCAGTGATTACTGAGTGTATCAGAGACAGTTACAGTGAGGTGTTTATATGGGAGTGAGGGATATACCACAGTGTGGGATATCAGTGATCTCTGAGTGTATCAGAGACAGTTACAGTTAGGTGTTTATTTGTGAGTGAGGGGTATATCACAGTGTGGGATATCAGTGATTACAGAGTGTATCAGAGACAGTTACAGTTAGGTGTTTATATTGGAGTTAGGGGTATACCACAGTGTGGAATATCAGTGATTACTGAGTGTATCAGAGACAGTTACAGTGAGGTGTTTATATGGGAGTGAGGGGTATATCACAGTGTGGGATATCAGTGATTACAGATTGTATCAGAGATAGTTACAGTTAGGTGTTTATATGGGAGTGAGGGGTATATCACAGTGTGGGATATCAGTGATCTCTGAGTGTATCAGAGACAGTTACAGTGAGGTGTTTATGTGGGAGTGAGGGGTATATCACAGTGTGGGATATCAGTGATTACAGAGTGTATCAGAGACAGTTACAGTGAGGTGTTTATATTGGAGTTAGGGGTATACCACAGTGTGGGATATTAGTGATTACAGAGTGTATCAGAGACAGTTAGAGTGAGGTGTTTATATGGGAGTGAGGGGTATATCACAGTGTGGGATATCAGTGATTACTGAGTGTCTCAGAGACAGTTACAGGTAGGTGTTTATATGGGAGTGAGGGGTATATCACAGTGTGGGATATCAGTGATTACAGAGTGTATCAGAGACAGTTACAGTGAGGTGTTTATATGGGAGTGAGGGGTATATCACAGTGTGGGATATCAGTGATTACTGAGTGTCTCAGAGACAGTTACAGTGAGGTGTTTATTTGGGAGTGAGGGGTATATCACAGTGTGGGATATCAGTGATTACAGAGTGTATCAGAGACAGTTACAGTGAGGTGTTTATATGGGAGTGAGGGGTATTTCACAGTGTGGGATATCAGTGAGGGGTTCATTTCAGAGTGGGACTTGAGTGATTAAAGTTGTGTTTGTCTGTTGGACAGTGCTGTGAGGATCTCTTTCATTGAACCTCGTGTCTGCTTGGATTTTGACGTTGTCTGTAACAGCACTGACTTTGAGGTAACTCTGCTCTGTGGATTGGGATCTGTTCTCTTCGCTTGTTAGTCCTATGTCTGGCAGACTTTGGGGAGTTGTTTGATTGGAGATTCCTGGCTGTGTGAACTGTCCACTCTTCTGTCCAGGACAGGTCTCTGCCTGCCTGTCCTTACCCTCTAGCATTTCTGTGTCTCTCCCCTTCACTTTGTCATCTCCTGTGAGACATATTGCTGTGGTGTGGGAAGGGGCTATTGGTCCCATCTTTTCTGTTCTAGCCCTCTCAGTGCTCAAACTTGGTCCCAATCCTTTGCACTGACCCTGTGCACCTTGGGCTGTTTCCTCAGCATGGCCTTTTTGTGATACACGCTGTGTTGTTTCTGTCCACAGATCTCAGAGCCCCTGATCCCAGCTCCTTGTTCACTCACCTACGCAGCTGGGGAGTGGATGTATAACAGGGCGATGAGTGGCCAGCACAGGTATCTCCTAGACCCAGAGAAACCTGGCGATGCTCTGTAGTTAGGGAGAGAGAGGGAGGGGGAGAGGGGGTTGGGGGAGAGGGGGAGAGGGGAAGAGAGGGAGAGAGGGGGAGAGAGGGAGAGGGAGAGGGGGAGAGTGAGTAAGCGAGGGAGAGGTGTTGTGAGGGAGGGAGAGGGGAAGAGAGGGAGGGGGAGAGAGAGCCTAGAGGAGGAGAGAGGAAGAGGGAGAGAGAGAGAGAGGGAGAGGAGGAATGTGAGTAAAAGAGGGAGAGGGGGAGAAAGGGAGAGGTGGAGAGTCAGTAAGAGAGGGACAGGTGGAGAGGGGTAATGAGAGAGAGGTGGAGAGGAGGGAAGAGTGGGAGGCAGAAAGGTAGACGGGTATAAAGAGAGAGAGAGAGTGTGCAGGCAGGAGGGACAGGGAGAGGGAGAGAGGGAGCGAAAGAGAAAGGGAAAGAGGGAGAGTGGGAGGGGAAGAAAGAGAGAGGGAGGGAGATAAGGAGGAAAAGAGTGGGCTGAGAGAGGGAGAAAGGGAAGGACAGTGGGAGGGAGAGAGGGGAGGGTAGGAAAGAGAGTGCAAGGGAGATAGAGAGGGAAGAAGGGAGGCACAGAGGGAGTGAGAGAGGGAGAGGAAGGGATAGGAGAAGGGAGAGGGGGAAGGACAGAGGTGGGGAGGGAGATAAATCGGATGGTAGAGAATTTGGGAGGAAAACAGGGAGGGACAGAGGGAGAGGGAGACCGAGATAGCACTGGGTTGGAGATGTTGGGGAATTTAACTCCAGTGTCATCATATGCCTCAGATGATGGGGTTAGTTGGAGAAGGTGGGAACTCCATGGTTACTGGGAGCTGGTTAGCTCAGTTGGTTGGACGATCTTTGTTGATGAAGGGTTGACGCTGCCAGCTGGGTGGATTCAATTCCAGCTGGGATCGCCATGATGGATCCTTTTACTCCACCTCCAGCCTCTCAGGTGACCCTCAGGTTAAAGCCACCTCACCCTCACCACTGCCCCCACCCTCTCTGTATTGGGACTGTGTAACTCTGAGCTACATTCTCATCTTTCTCAATGACTTTCTCTCCCTGAGTGTGTTTTATTGAGCTGTCTCTGTCTGTCTGTAAATGTTTTCTGTGGAGGCTGGTTGGGATTGAACCTCACATTTCTCTCACTACTCCCCCACCCCCCAGGCCCGTTTATATAACCAGACATTCTGGGTAGGCACCTCCTTCAGTGGATTCAGAGACAGCCAACGACGCCTTGCAGCCTACACTCAAGGGCAGAACGCTGACGGTAGGTGAAGTAGGGACATAGTGTGGGTGGGGGGATCTGCTCCAGAGAGAGCCAGCACCTCCTGCAGGCTGCTTAGTGTATGACCCTCCAGAGAAGGGTTTCTTAGTGAGAACTGACTGGAGAAGCAGTACCCTTTGAGGGGGGAGAGCTATATTACATCCTTGTGATATACAGGAGGGTTATATCCCTGTGTGTGATGCACAGAAGGGTTATATCCCTGTGTGTAATATACAGGAGGATTATATCCAAATGTGTGATCCATAGGAAGGTTATATCCCAGTGTGTGATCCACAGGAGGGTTATATCCCAGTGAGAGATACACAGGATAATTATATCCCAATATGTGATGTACAGGAGGGTAATACCACAGTGTATGACATACAGGAGGGTTATATGCAAGTGTGAGATATACTGGGGGGTTATGTCCCAATGTGTGATATACAGGAGGGTGAGATCACAGTGTGTGAAACACAGCAGTGTTACACCCCAGTGAGAGATATAGAGGAGGGTTATATCCCAGTGCTTCAGGGTTTTATCCCAGTGTGAGATACAGAGGAGAGTTATATCCCAGTATGTGATATACAGGAGGGTTATATCACAGTATGTGATATACAGGATAGTTATATCCCAATGTATGATCCACAG
Organism: Chiloscyllium punctatum; assembly: GCF_047496795.1. NCBI lineage: Eukaryota > Metazoa > Chordata > Chondrichthyes > Orectolobiformes > Hemiscylliidae > Chiloscyllium > Chiloscyllium punctatum. Next base: position 14,607,440 of record NC_092768.1, read on the forward strand.
GAAGGTTATATCCCAGTGTGTGATACACAGAGCGTTATATCCCAGTGAAAGATACACAGGATAGTTATATCCCAATGTGTGATATACAGGAGGGTTATATCACTGTGTGTGATACATGGGAAGGTAATATCACAGTGTGTGATATTACAGGTGGGTTATATCCTAATGTGTGATATACAGGAGGGTTATATCATAGTGTATGATACACAGGAGGGTTATATCCCAGTGTGTGATATTATAGAAGGGTTATATCCCAATGTGTGTTATACAGGAGTGATTTATCCAAGTGTGTGATATACAGGAGGGTTACATACAATTGCATAATATACAGGAGGGTTATGTACAATTACTTAATATACAGGAGGGTTATATCCCAGTGCTGGAGGTACATGAGGGTTATATCCCAGTGTGTGATATTCAGGAGGGTAATATCAAATATGTGATTTACAGAAGGGTTATATACCAGTTACACAGGAGGGTAATATCGCAGTGTGTGATATACAAGAGGGTTATACCCCAATGTGTGTTACACAGGAGGGTTATATCCCAATGTGTGTTACACAGGAGGGTCATATCCCAGTGTGTGATACACAGGAGGGTTATATCACAGTGTGTGATACACAGGAGGGTTATATCACAGTGTATGATATACTGGAGGGTTACATCCCAGTTTGTGACAGACAGGAGGGCTATATCCCAATGTGTGATATATAGGAGAATAATATCACAGTGTGAGATATACTGGAGGATTATATCCCAATGCGTGATGTACAGGAGAGTAATATCACAGTGTGTGATATACAGGTGGGTTAGACCCAAATATGAGATATACAGGAGGGTTATATCCCAGTGTGTGATATACAATTGGGGTTATATCCCGGTGTGTACTTTATAGGAGTATAATATCACAGTGTGTGGTATACAGGAGGGTGATATCACAGTGTGTTATATACAGAGGGTAACATCACAGTATGTGATGTCCAAGAGGGTTATATCTCAGTGTATGCTATACAGGAGGGTAATATCACAGTGTATGCTATACAGGAGGGTTATATCACAGTCTGATATACTGGAGGGTTATATCCCAATGTGTGATGCACAGGAGGGATATATCCCAGTGTGTGATATACAGGAGGGTTACATCCCAGTGTGTGCTAAACAGGAGGGCACTATCACAGTGTGTACTATACAGGAGGGTAATATCACAGTGTGTACTATACAGGAGGGCACTATCACAGTGTGTACTATACAGGAGGGTAATATCACAGTGTGTACTATACAGGAGGGTAATATCCCAGTGTGTACTATACAGGAGGGTAATATCACAGTGTGTGATATACAGGAGGGTAATATCACAGTGTGTACTATACAGGAGGGTAATATCACAGTGTGTACTATACAGGAGGGCACTATCACAGTGTGTGATATACAGGGGGTTAATATCACAGTGTGTGATATACAGGGGGGTTACATCCCAGTGTGTGCTAAACAGGAGGGCACTATCACAGTGTGTACTATACAGGAGGGTAATATCACAGTGTGTACTATACAGGAGGGCACTATCACAGTGTGTACTATACAGGAGGGTAATATCACAGTGTGTACTATACAGGAGGGTAATATCCCAGTGTGTGATATACAGGGGGGTAATATCCCAGTGTGTGATATACAGGAGGGTTACATCCCAGTGTGTGCTAAACAGGAGGGCACTATCACAGTGTGTGATTTGCAGGTGGATTATATCATATTCGCTGAGACCACAGACTTGTGTTGTTGTTGCTGTTGGTCTCTCTGTGGTTGCAGTATTTTACCAGGTTTGCAGCACTGACCTGAAGTGATGCTGACCCCATGAATACAGAGAGTTGACCCAGCTCCATTTCTGTTTCCCTCAGGCCTGGTCTTCAACTCGACTGCTCAGTTCCTCGCCTCATTTGATGTCAATGGAGAATCTGACCTATACTTGTTGCTTCCTGAAGGACTCCAGGGGAATGCTCCCATTCCCAATGACAGCCTGGTAAGGACTATTCCAGGAGGAGCTGGCCAATCTGCCCTGCATCTCTGCATGCCACCTCTCCACATCGTGAGAGTGACTCAGTGCTGCCTTCCCTCCCCTATCCCTGCCCCAACCACATCCCACCATATCTCTCCAAATAGCCATCCACTGTCCCTCTGGAACATCCCATCCACATCCCTCTGGAATGCCTCATCCGATGACCCTCTGGAACATCCCATCCACATCCCTCTGGAATACCCCATCCAATGTCCCTCTGGAACATCCCATCCACGTCCCTCTGGAATGCCTCATCCGATGTCCCTCTGGGATGACCCATCCTCTATCCCTCTGGAATACCCCATCCTCTGTCCCTCTGGAATGCCCCATCCTCTGTCCCTCTCGAATGCCCCATCCACTGTCCCTCTGGAATGGCCTATCCAATGTCCCTCTGGAATGCCCCATCCGATGACCCTCTGGAATGGCCTATCCAATGTCCCTCTAGAATGCCCCATCCGATGACCCTCTGGAATGCCCCATCCGATGACCCTCTGGAATGCCCCATCCTCTATCCCTCTGGAATGCCCCATCTGATGACCCTCTGGAATGCCCCAATCTGATGACCCTCTGGAATGCCCCATCCGATGACCCTCTGGGATGCCCCATCCTCTATCTCTCTGGAATGCCCCACCTGATGACCCTCTGGAATGCCCCATCCGATGTCCCTCTGGAATGCCTGTTCTGATGACCCTCTGGGATGCCCCATCCGATGTCCCTCTGGAATGCCCCATCCGATGACCCTCTGGGATGCCCCATCCGATGTCCCTCTGGAATGCCCCATCCTCTGTCCCTCTGGAATGCCCGTTCTGATGACCCTCTGGGATGCCCCATCCAATGTCCCTCTGGAATGCCCCATCCTCTGTCCCTCTGGAATGCCCGTTCTGATGACCCTCTGGGATGCCCCATCCAATGTCCCTCTGGAATGCCCCATCCTCTGTCCCTCTGGAATGCCCGTTCTGATGACCCTCTGGGATGCCCCATCCTCTGTCCCTCTGGGATGCCCCATCCGATGACCCTCTGGGATGCCCCATCCTCTGTCCCTCTGGAATGCCCGTTCTGATGACCCTCTGGGATGCCCCATCCGATGACCCTCTGGAATGCCCGATCCTCTGTCCCTCTGGAATGCCCGTTCTGATGACCCTCTGGGATGCCCCATCCTCTGTCCCTCTGGAATGCCCCATCCTCTGTCCCTCTGGAATGCCCGTTCTGATGACCCTCTGGGATGCCCCATCCAATGTCCCTCTGGAATGCCCGATCCTCTGTCCCTCTGGAATGCCCCATCCGATGACCCTCTGGAATGCCCGATCCTCTGTCCCTCTGGGATGCCCCATCCAATGTCCCTCTGGAATGCCCGATCCTCTGTCCCTCTGGAATGCCCCATCCGATGACCCTCTGGGATGCCCCATCTGATGTCCCTCTGGAATGCCCCATCCGATGACCCTCTGGGATGCCCCATCCGATGTCCCTCTGGAATGCCCCATCCTCTGTCCCTCTGGAATGCCCGTTCTGATGACCCTCTGGGATGCCCCATCCTCTGTCCCTCTGGAATGCCCCATCCTCTGTCCCTCTGGAATGCCCCATCCGATGACCCTCTGGGATGCCCCATCTGATGTCCCTCTGGAATGCCCCATCCGATGACCCTCTGGAATGCCCCATCTGATGTCCCTCTGGAATGCCCCATCCTCTGTCCCTCTGGAATGCCCCATCCGATGTCCCTCTGGAATGCCCCATCCGATGACCCTCTGGGATGCCCCATCCTCTGTCCTTCTGGAATGCCCCATCCGATGACCCTCTGGAATGCCCGATCCTCTGTCCCTCTGGAATGCCCCATCCCTCTATCCCTCTGGGATGCCCCATCCGATGACCCTCTGGGATGCCCCATCCGATGACCCTCTGGAATGCCCCATCCCTCTATCCCTCTGGAATGCCCCATCCGATGACCCTCTGGGATGCCCCATCCTCTGTCCTTCTGGAATGCCCCATCCGATGACCCTCTGGAATGCCCGATCCTCTGTCCCTCTGGAATGCCCCATCCTCTGTCCCTCTGGAATGCCCCATCCTCTGTCCCTCTGGAATGCCCCCATCCGATGACCCTCTGGGATGCCCCATCCGATGTCCCTTTGGGATGCCCCATCCCTCTATCCATCTGGGATGCCTCATCCAATGACCCTCTGGAATGCCCCATCCGATGACCCTCTGGGATGCCCCATCCGATGTCCCTTTGGGATGCCCCATCCCTCTATCCCTCTGGAATGCCCCATCCTCTATCCCTCTGGGATGCCCCATCCCTCTGTCCCTCTGGGATGCCCCATCCGATGACCCTCTGGAATGCCTCATCCTCTGTCCCTCTGGAATGCCCCATCCTCTGTCCCTCTGGAATGCCCCATCCTCTGTCCCTCTGGAATGCCCCATCCGATGTCCCTCTGGAATGCCCCATCTGATGTCCCTCTGGAATGCCCCATCCAATGACCCTCTGGGATGCCCCATCCAATGACCCTCTGGGATGCCCCAGTTGAAGCTGCCTACCCCCATTTCCAGGCAGTACATTCCACACCCTCAGTACCCGCTGGGTGAGAACCTTGCCCGTTATAATTACTTCTCAGCTCTCACCTCTCTCTGTGAGTTGCTGCACATTTGCTACATCCTTCCCACCAGCTGGTGGTCTATAGACAGCACTGAGCAATATCACTGGACATGTTTTATTCTGTAACTCCGACACATTGTGTTCCTCCTCAGCCAGCACTGCTCCCCGACTCCTTTCTCCCTTTCCTCCCTTCCCTGAACAAATTCCACTTGGGAAGATCAGATAGCCAGCCTTGGGCCCTACCTGGCACCAGAAACCTGACTTCCCCACAACATCATCATTCCAACCTTGGCCTGCAACTCCCCAGCTTCATTCATACTCACACCCACACCCTTTACTGGGAGAACCAGCACTGGCCCAAATCCCAGTGACTGACCCAGATCACAGTGACTGTCCCACTGCCCAGTGACTGGCCTGGTACCCTGTGACTGGCCCAAATCCCAGTGACTGATCCAGAGTCCAGTGACTGTCCCACTGCCCAGTGACTGGCCTGGTACCCTGTGACTGGCCCAAATCCCAGTGACTGATCCAGAGTCCAGTGACTGTCCCACTGCCCAGTGACTGGCCTGGTACCCTGTGACTGGCCCAAATCCCAGTGACTGACCCAGAGTCCAGTGACTGACCCAGTGCCCAGTGACTGACCCAGTGTCCAGTGAGTGACCCATTGCCCAGTGACTAACTCAGTGCCCACTGACTGACCCAGTACCCAGTGACTGATCCAATGGCTTGTAACTGGCCCAGTGCTCTGCATCTGGCCCAGTGCCCAGTGACTATCCCTATGTCCTATAATTGGCCCAATGCCCTGTGACTGACCCAGAGCCCAGTGACTAGCCCAGTGCCCAGTGACTGACCCAGTGCCCAGTGCATCCAGTGCCCAGTGACTGACCCAGTGCCCAGTAACTGTCCCAGTGCCCAGTGTCTGTCCCAGTGGCCAGTGACTGACCTAATTCCCAGTGACTGGCCCAGTTCCCAGTGATGTGTGGCCTTGTGAAGTCTATCCCCTGGGTTTTTATGAATTTGCTGGATGTTATAGTGAATCCAGGGTTTCTCCTGATGGGGCTGTGATAGAGGGACACATGAAGGGAGGGGAAGGTGCTGAAATATTCAGCTCTCTCTGGCAGACAGGCTCCAGGTAGAGACAGTGTGGGATCTTCCTTACAGTGCTCACTGTCCCTCTCCATACCCTCTAGGTGTTTCTGACCAATTTCTCTGAGCAGTTTATCTACAGCAAGACTGTGAAAACTCCACCCAAGAGACTGAAGAGACAGGTGGAGAAATTCAATCAGACCCTGGCTCAAGACAATGTCAACTACCTGAACTCGGTTTACTTTGTGGCTCACTGCTGGAGGTTAGCACAGAGCGAGAGCTCAGCTGGGACTCTCCTGTAGCCCTTGTGGTGATGGTGGTGGGGGGGGGGAAGCAGTCAGGAAGGAGGGTACAGTAGAAAACCAGGGTGACTGTTCTGGGCAGGAGGTGGTTAAACAGAGCCAGTGATCTGTCGGTGCCAGAGGTAATGCCAGTGCAGACTGCCAGGGGCCAGGGTAATCGTGTGGGGGCACGGGCTGGATTCCTATCCTGGCAGAGGGTGGAATCTAAATTTAGTGGCTCTGGATTAAAAGCCACAGAGCATGTACCCCTCTAGTGATGACTGACAATTCACAGCCACAGAAGGTTTACTGGAAGGTGTGAACAATGACGATAATCACCACTTTCTGATTGTCATTCAGGCTGACAGTGGGGTGCTGCATCAGAGCAAACACACAAACACTCACATACTCTCTCTCTCACACGTGCGCGCGCGCACACACGCGCACACACACACATGCACACACATGTGCACACACACACACTCTCACCCACACACACACATGCACACACGCACACTCTCTCACTCACATACACTCACATTCTCTCTCTCACATACACGCATTCTGTCTCTCTCTCTCACACACACTCTCTCTCATACACACTCTCTCATACACATACATCCACACACACTTACAGACACACACTCACATGCACATACACACACAGACACTCACATGCAGACTCAGACACTCAAACACGCTCACTCACTCACGCACACACATTCTCTCATACACTCACTTACACACACACACTCAAAACACACATGCACACACCAACACACGCACCCTCAAACACACACACACATTCCCACACACACAGACACACAGACTCTCTCACACATGTATTCTCTCTCACTCACACACACTCACACGCATACATCTTCACACACTCTCACAATCGCACACTCTCACACTCATACTCTCTCTCACACACACTTTCTGTCTCATACACACCAATCCACACACACTCACAGACATACACACTCATATGCGCGCACACAAAGACCCTCAGATGCAGACTCAGGCACTCACATGCACACTAACTCACACACACAAACACACACAGCACTCATACTTGCACACGCGCTCAAACACACACATGCACACTCCCAGACACTTTCACACACATACACTCTCACACTCAGACTCACACAGACACACATTCCCTGACACTTTCACACACACATTCACACATTGCCACTTACTCATGCACATTCACATGCACACACATTCCCACACACTTTCACATACACACGCTTCCACAGACACTCACATACACCCGCTCACACACTCACTCTTTCTCATACATACACAAATGCACACACTCACACACATGTACACTCACTCTCACACATACACACTCACACTGCCATACACTCACTCACTCTCTCAAGCACACTATCTCTCACATACTAACACACAGATCAATGTGTACACTCACATGCACACAGCCTCTCTCATACAGACCCATCCACACGCACTCACACACACAAGCAAAGACGCTCACACGCATACATTCACGTATACACATATACTCTCACACACGCACTCACCCCCACACACACTCACACACACTTTCTCTCTCTCTCACACACAGAGATGCACACACACTCTCACACACAAACACACTCCCACACTCTCATACACAACTACCCATACACATTCACACAAACACACACAGACACTCACACGCAAACTCATACAATTCTCACACACAAACACATTCACACGCACACACACTCTCTCACACATATGCACACTCACATGCACACTCTGTCTCTCATACACACCCACCCACGCAAATAGACACACACATGCACACTCTCTTTCTCACTCTCAAACCTTCTCACACACACACACTCTCTCTCACTCACAGATAAGCTCACAAACACAATGGCTACAAGAGCAGGTCAGAGGCTGGGAATCCTGCAGCGAGTGACTCACCTGACACCTCAAAGGGCCATCCACCATCTAAAAGACACAAGGCAGGAGGGTGAGGGAACACTCCCCACTTGCCCTGGAAGAGGGCAGCGCCAACAACAATCAAGAAGCTCAACACCAACCAGGAGGGAGAGAGGGAGACAAGGGGGGGAGGGAGAGGGAGAGAGAGGGAGGGAGAGAAAGGGAGTGAGAGAGAGAGAGAAAGGGGGAATAGAGGGAAGGAGGGAGAGAGGGAGAGAAGCAGGGAGGGAGAGAGGGAGGGAGGGAGAGAGAGAGAGGAAGGAGGGAGGGAGAGGAAGGAGGGAGATAGAGAGAAGGAGGGAGGGAGAGAGAAGGAGGGAGGGAGGGAGGGTGAGAGAGGGAGGGAGAGAGAGAGGGAGAGTCAGAGTGAGAGAGGAAGGGATGGAAGGAGTGAGGGTGGGGGAATGGAGAGAGAGAGGGCAAGTGAGAGAGGGAGGGAGAGAGGGAGATAAGGAAGGGAGAGAAGGAGTGGGAGGGAGAGGAGAGATGGAGGGAGGAAGGGTGGGAGAGAAGGAGGGAGGGAGAGAGAGAGAGGGAGGAAGGGAGGGAGAGGGAGGGAATGAAGGAGGGAGAGGGAGAGAGGGAGGGAGGGAAGAGAAGAGGCAAATAGAGAGGAAACCCTCATTGCTCACTATCTCTGTGGGTCTCTCTGTGTCTCCCTCACTATCATTGAGGGTCTCTCTGTCACTCCCTCATTATCACTGAGGGTCCCTCTATCTCTGCCTCACTATCTCTGAGGGTCACTTAGTTTTTCCCTCACTATCTCTGAGGGTCCCTCTGTCAATCCCTCATTATCACTGAGGGTCCCTCTGCCTCTCCCTCACTGTCACTGAGAGTCCCTCTATCTTTGCCTCACTATCTCTGAGGGTCTCTCTGTCAGTCCCTCACTATCTCCGTGTGTCTCTCTGTCAGTCCCTCACTATCTCCGTGTGTCTCTCTGTCAGTCCATCACTATCTCCGTGTGTCTCTCTGTCAGTCCCTCACTATCTCTGAGGGTCTCTCTGTCAGTCCCTCACTATCTCCGTGTGTCTCTCTGTCAGTCCCTCACTATCTCCGTGTGTCTCTCTGTCAGTCCCTCACTATCTCTGAGGGTCTCTCTGTCAGTCCCTCACTATCTCCGTGTGTCTCTCTGTCAGTCCCTCACTATCTCTGAGGGTCTCTCTGTCAGTCCCTCACTATCTCCGTGTGTCTCTCTGTCAGTCCCTCACTATCTCCGTGTGTCTCTCTGTCAGTCCCTCACTGTCTCCGTGTGTCTCTCTGTCAGTCCCTCACTATCTCCGTGTGTCTCTCTGTCAGTCCCTCACTATCTCTGTGTGTCTCTCTGTCAGTCCCTCACTATCTCCGTGTGTCTCTCTGTCAGTCCCTCACTATCTCTGAGGGTCTCTCTGTCAGTCCCCTCACTATCTCTGAGGGTCTCTCTGTCAGTCCCTCACTATCTCCGTGTGTCTCTCTGTCAGTCCCTCACTATCTCCGTGTGTCTCTCTGTCAGTCCCTCACTATCTCTGAGGGTCTCTCTGTCAGTCCCTCGCTATCTCTGAGGGTCTCTCTGTCAGTCCCTCACTATCTCTGAGGGTCTCTCTGTCAGTCCCTCACTATCTCCGTGTGTCACTCTGTCAGTCCCTCGCTATCTCCGTGTGTCTCTCTGTCTCTCCCTCACTATCTCTGAGGGTCCCTTTGTCTCTCCCTCACTATCTCCGTGTGTCTCTCTGTCAGTCCCTCACTATCTCCGTGTGTCTCTCTGTCAGTCCCTCACTATCTCTGAGGGTCTCTCTGTCAGTCCCTCACTATCTCTGAGGGTCTCTCTGTCAGTCCCTCACTATCTCCGTGTGTCTCTCTGTCTCTCCCTCACTATCTCTGAGGGTCTCTCTGTCAGTCCCTCACTATCTCCGTGTGTCTCTCTGTTAGTCCCTCACTATCTCTGAGGGTCTCTCTGTCAGTCCCTCACTATCTCTGAGGGTCTCTCTGTCAGTCCCTCACTATCTCTGAGGGTCTCTCTGTCAGTGCCTCACTATCTCTGAGGGTCGCTCTGTCAGTCCCTCACTATCTCCGTGTGTCTCTCTGTCAGTCCCTCACTATCTCCGTGTGTCTCTCTGTCAGTCCCTCACTATCTCTGAGGGTCTCTCTGTCAGTCCCTCACTATCTCTGAGAGTCCCTCTGTCAGTCCCTCACTATCTCCGTGTGTCTCTCTGTCAGTCCCTCACTATCTCTGAGGGTCTCTCTGTCAGTCCCTCACTATCTCTGAGGGTCTCTCTGTCAGTCCCTCACTATCTCCGTGTGTCTCTCTGTCAGTCCCTCACTATCTCTGAGGGTCTCTCTGTCTCTCCCTCACTATCTCCGTGTGTCTCTCTGTCAGTCCCTCACTATCTCCGTGTGTCTCTCTGTCAGTCCCTCACTATCTCTGTGTGTCTCTCTGTCAGTCCCTCACTATCTCTGAGGGTCTCTCTGTCTAGTCTCCGTGTGTCTCTCTGTCAGTCCCTCACTATCTCTGAGGGTCTCTCTGTCAGTCCTCACTATCTCCGTGTGTCTCTCTGTCAGTCCCTCACTATCTCTGAGGTCTCTCTGTCAGTCCCTCACTATCTCCGTGTGTCTCTCTGTCAGTCCCTCACTATCTCTGAGGTCTCTCTGTCAGTCCCTCACTATCTCTGAGGGTCTCTCTGTCAGTCCCTCACTATCTCTGAGGGTCTCTCTGTCAGTCCCTTCACTATCTCCGTGTGTCTCTCTGTCAGTCCCTCACTATCTCTGAGGTCTCTCTGTCAGTCCCTCACTATCTCTGAGTGTCTCTCTGTCAGTCCCTCACTATCTCCGTGTGTCTCTCTGTCAGTCCCTCACTATCTCCGTGTGTGTCTCTCTGTCAGTCCCTCACTATCTCCGTGTGTCTCTCTGTCAGTCCCTCACTATCTCTGAGGGTCTCTCTGTCAGTCCCTCACTATCTCTGAGGGTCTCTCTGTCAGTCCCTCACTATCTCCGGTGTGTCTCTCTGTCAGTCCCTCACTATCTCCTGAGGGTCTCTCTGTCAGTCCCTCACTATCTCCGTGTGTCTCTCTGTCAGTCCCTCACTATCTCTGAGGGTCTCTCTGTCAGTCCCTCACTATCTCCGTGTGTCTCTCTGTCAGTCCCTCACTATCTCCGTGAGTCTCTCTGTCAGTCCCTCACTATCTCCGTGTGTCTCTCTGTCCAGTCCCTCACTATCTCTGAGGGTCTCTCTGTCAGTCCCTCACTATCTCCGTGTGTCTCTCTGTCAGTCCCTCACTATCTCTGAGGGTGTCTCTCTGTCAGTCCCTCACTATCTCCGTGTGTCTCTCTGTCAGTCCCTCACTATCTCCGTGTGTCTCTCTGTCAGTCCCTCACTATCTCCGTGTGTCTCTCTGTCAGTCCCTCACTATCTCTGAGGTGGTCTCTCGTGTCAGTCCCTCACTATCTCCGTGTGTCTCTCTGTCAGTCCCTCACTATCTCTGAGGGTCTCTCTGTCAGTCCCTCACTATCTCCGTGTGTCTCTCTGTCAGTCCCCTCACTATCTCTGAGGGTCTCTCTGTCAGTCCCTCACTATCTCCGTGTGTCTCTCTGTCAGTCCCTCACTATCTCCGTGTGTCTCTCTGTCAGTCCCTCACTATCTCCTGAGGGTCTCTCTGTCAGTCCCTCACTATCTCTGTGTGTCTCTCTGTCAGTCCCTCACTATCTCGTGAGTCTCTCTGTCAGTCCCTCACTATCTCTGAGGGTCTCTCTGTCAGTCCCTCACTATCTCCGTGTGTCTCTCTGTCAGTCCCTCACTATCTCCGTGTGTCTCTCTGTCAGTCCCTCACTATCTCCGTGTGTCTCTCTGTCAGTCCCTCACTATCTCCGTGTGTCTCTCTGTCAGTCCCTCACTATCTCCGTGTGTCTCTCTGTCAGTCCCTCACTATCTCTGAGGGTCTCTCTGTCAGTCCCTCACTATCTCTGAGGGTCTCTCTGTCAGTCCCTCACTATCTCCGTGTGTCTCTCTGTCAGTCCCTCACTATCTCTGAGGGTCTCTCTGTCAGTCCCTCACTATCTCTGAGGGTCTCTCTGTCAGTCCCTCACTATCTCCGTGTGTCTCTCTGTCAGTCCCTCACTATCTCCGTGTGTCTCTCTGTCAGTCCCTCACTATCTCCGTGTGTCTCTCTGTCAGTCCCTCACTATCTCTGAGGGTCTCTCTGTCAGTCCCTCACTATCTCTGAGGGTCTCTCTGTCAGTCCCTCACTATCTCCGTGTGTCTCTCTGTCAGTCCCTCACTATCTCCGTGTGTCTCTCTGTCAGTCCCTCACTATCTCCGTGTGTCTCTCTGTCAGTCCCTCACTATCTCTGAGGGTCTCTCTGTCAGTCCCTCACTATCTCCGTGTGTCTCTCTGTCAGTCCCTCACTATCTCCGTGTGTCTCTCTGTCAGTCCCTCACTATCTCTGAGGGTCTCTCTGTCAGTCCCTCACTATCTCTGAGGGTCTCTCTGTCAGTCCCTCACTATCTCTGAGGGTCTCTCTGTCAGTCCCTCACTATCTCTGAGGGTCTCTCTGTCAGTCCCTCACTATCTCTGAGGGTCTCTCTGTCAGTCCCTCACTATCTCTGAGGGTCTCTCTGTCAGTCCCTCACTATCTCCGTGTGTCTCTCTGTCAGTCCCTCACTATCTCTGAGGGTCTCTCTGTCAGTCCCTCACTATCTCCGTGTGTCTCTCTGTCAGTCCCTCACTATCTCTGAGGGTCTCTCTGTCAGTCCCTCACTATCTCTGAGGGTCTCTCTGTCAGTCCCTCACTATCTCCGTGTGTCTCTCTGTCAGTCCCTCACTATCTCTGAGGGTCTCTCTGTCAGTCCCTCACTATCTCTGAGGGTCTCTCTGTCAGTCCCTCACTATCTGTGAGGGTCTCTCTGTCAGTCCCTCACTATCTCTGAGGGTCTCTCTGTCAGTCCCTCACTATCTCTGAGGGTCTCTCTGTCAGTCCCTCACTATCTGCGTGTGTCTCTCTGTCAGTCCCTCACTATCTCCGTGTGTCTCTCTGTCAGTCCCTCACTATCTCTGAGGGTCTCTCTGTCAGTCCCTCACTATCTCTGAGGGTCTCTCTGTCAGTCCCTCACTATCTCCGTGTATCTCTCTGTCAGTCCCTCACTATCTCTGAGGGTCTCTCTGTCAGTCCCTCACTATCTCCGTGTGTCTCTCTGTCAGTCCCTCACTATCTCCGTGTGTCTCTCTGTCAGTCCCTCCCTATCTCCGTGTGTCTCTCTGTCAGTCCCTCACTATCTCCGTGTGTCTCTCTGTCAGTCCCTCACTATCTCTGAGGGTCTCTCTGTCAGTCCCTCACTATCTCTGAGGGTCTCTCTGTCAGTCCCTCACTATCTCTGAGGGTCTCTCTGTGAGTCCCTCACTATCTCCGTGTGTCTCTCTGTCAGTCCCTCACTATCTCCGTGTGTCTCTCTGTCAGTCCCTCACTATCTCTGAGGGTCTCTCTGTCAGTCCCTCACTATCTCTGAGGGTCTCTCTGTCAGTCCCTCACTATCTCCGTGAGTCTCTCTGTCAGTCCCTCACTATCTCCGTGTGTCTCTCTGTCAGTCCCTCACTATCTCCGTGTGTGTCTCTCTGTCAGTCCCTCGCTATCTCTGAGGGTCTCTCTGTCAGTCCCTCACTATCTCTGAGGGTCTCTCTGTCAGTCCCTCACTATCTCTAAGGGTCTCTCTGTCAGTCCCTCACTATCTCTGAGGGTCTCTCTGTCAGTCCCTCACTATCTCCGTGTGTCTCTCTGTCTCTCCCTCACTATCTCTGAGGGTCTCTCTGTCAGTCCCTCACTATCTCTGAGGGTCTCTCTGTCAGTCCCTCACTATCTCTGAGGGTCTCTCTGTCAGTCCCTCACTATCTCTGAGAGTCTCTCTGTCAGTCCCTCACTATCTCTGAGGGTCTCGCTGTCAGTCCCTCACTATCTCCGTGTGTCTCTCTGTCAGTCCCTCACTATCTCCGTGTGTCTCTCTGTCAGTCCCTCACTATCTCCGTGTGTCTCTCTGTCTCTCCCTCACTATCTCTGAGGGTCTCTCTGTCAGTCCCTCACTATCTCTGAGGGTCTCTCTGTCAGTCCCTCACTATCTCTGAGGGTCTCTCTGTCAGTCCCTCACTATCTCTGAGGGTCTCTCTGTCAGTCCCTCACTATCTCTGAGGGTCTCTCTGTCAGTCCCTCACTATCTCCGTGTGTCTCTCTGTCAGTCCCTCACTATCTCCGTGGGTCTCTCTGTCAGTCCCTCACTATCTCCGTGTGTCTCTCTGTCAGTCCCTCACTATCTCCGTGTGTCTCTCTGTCAGTCCCTCACTATCTCTGAGGGTCTCTCTGTCAGTCCCTCACTATCTCCGTGTGTCTCTCTGTCAGTCCCTCACTATCTCTGAGGGTCTCTCTGTCAGTCCCTCACTATCTCTGAGGGTCTCTCTGTCAGTCCCTCACTATCTCTGAGGGTCTCTCTGTCAGTCCCTCACTATCTCCGTGTGTCTCTCTGTCAGTCCCTCACTATCTCTGAGGGTCTCTCTGTCAGTCCCTCACTATCTCCGTGTGTCTCTCTGTCAGTCCCTCACTATCTCTGAGGGTCTCTCTGTCAGTCCCTCACTATCTCCGTGTGTCTCTCTGTCAGTCCCTCACTATCTCTGAGGGTCTCTCTGTCAGTCCCTCACTATCTCCGTGTGTCTCTCTGTCAGTCCCTCACTATCTCCGTGTGTCTCTCTGTCTCTCCCTCACTATCTCTGAGGGTCTCTCTGTCAGTCCCTCACTATCTCTGAGGGTCTCTCTGTCAGTCCCTCACTATCTCTGAGGGTCTCTCTGTCAGTCCCTCACTATCTCCGTGAGTCTCTCTGTCAGTCCCTCACTATCTCTGAGGGTCTCTCTGTCAGTCCCTCACTATCTCTGAGGGTCTCTCTGTCAGTACCTCACTATCTCCATGTGTCTCTCTGTCAGTCCCTCACTATCTCCGTGTGTCTCTCTGTCAGTCCCTCACTATCTCTGAGGGTCTCTCTGTCAGTCCCTCACTATCTCTGAGGGTGTCTCTGTCAGTCCCTCACTATCTCTGAGGGTCTCTCTGTCAGTCCCTCACTATCTCTGAGGGTCTCTCTGTCAGTCCCTCACTATCTCTGAGGGTCTCTCTGTCAGTCCCTCACTATCTCTGAGGGTCTCTCTGTCTCTCCCTCACTATCTCCGTGTGTCTCTCTGTCAGTCCCTCACTATCTCTGAGGGTCTCTCTGTCAGTCCCTCACTATCTCTGAGGGTCTCTCTGTCAGTCCCTCACTATCTCCGTGTGTCTCTCTGTCTCTCCCTCACTATCTCCGTGTGTCTCTCTGTCAGTCCCTCACTATCTCTGAGGGTCTCTCTGTCAGTCCCTCACTATCTCTGAGGGTCTCTCTGTCAGTCCCTCACTATCTCCGTGTGTCTCTCTGTCAGTCCCTCACTATCTCTGAGGGTCTCTCCGTCAGTCCCTCACTATCTCTGAGGGTCTCTCTGTCAGTCCCTCACTATCTCCGTGTGTCTCTCTGTCAGTCCCTCACTATCTCCGTGTGTCTCTCTGTCAGTCCCTCACTATCTCTGAGGGTCTCTCTGTCAGTCCCTCACTATCTCTGAGGGTCTCTCTGTCAGTCCCTCACTATCTCTGAGGGTCTCTCTGTAAGTCCCTCACTATCTCTGAGGGTCTCTCTGTCAGTCCCTCACTATCTCTGAGGGTCTCTCTGTCAGTCCCTCACTATCTCCGAGGGTCTCTCTGTCAGTCCCTCACTATCTCCGTGTGTCTCTCTGTCAGTCCCTCACTATCTCCGTGTGTCTCTCTGTCAGTCCCTCACTATCTCCGTGTGTCTCTCTGTCAGTCCCTCACTATCTCCGTGTGTCTCTCTGTCAGTCCCTCACTATCTCCGTGTGTCTCTCTGTCAGTCCCTCACTATCTCTGAGGGTCTCTCTGTCAGTCCCTCACTATCTCCGTGTGTCTCTCTGTCAGTCCCTCACTATCTCCGTGTGTCTCTCTGTCAGTCCCTCACTATCTCTGAGGGTCTCTCTGTCAGTCCCTCACTATCTCTGAGGGTCTCTCTGTCAGTCCCTCACTGTGAAAAGGAGAATGACAATATCTCCCTCCCCTTCTCTTTCTCTGGGACAGGAAAGGAAACAGAAACGGAAATGGAAACGGATGTGGAAACAGAAACAGAAATAAAATTGTAAAGGCAAATCAAGGGGGCACTCAGATGTCATATCTGCCTGTGGGAAGTTTTCGATCCCCATGCAATAATCAGGTTCTCCCAACCCCTATAAGTGATTTGGAGTCCGTTTTGGGTGATGAGCTGACTGAGCGACCGACCAATTTCCCAGAGGGAAATCAGCGAAAGAGGAATCCTGGGCGGCAAAAGAGCAGGAGGAGGTGAGAGAATGGACTGTCCCACTGCCAGGAGCAGAGGGATGTTTGGGAGGGTTGGGATTTGGTGATGGTTAGATGGGGGTTTGTATTTGGTGATGGTTTCACGGAAAATTGTTATTTGGTGACAGTTTGATGGGGGATTGGTATTTGGTGATGGTTTGGTGATGGTTTGGTATTTGCTGATAGTTTGATGGAGAGTTGGTATTTGGTGACAGTTTGATGGGGAGAGAGAGTGTGTTTGTGTGTGTGTGAGTGTTTGTATGAGTCTGAGTGTAAGTGTGAGCCTGAGTGTAAGTGTGTGTATGAGCGTGTCTGTATGAAAGAGTGTTGGGGTTTGTATGTGAGAGAGAAGGTGTGAGAGGGTTTGTGAATGTGTATGTCTGATGGCAGGGTTGGTATTTAGCGATGGTTTGATGGGGTGGTTGGTATTTGGTGACAGTTTGATGGGGTGGTTGGTATTTGGCGATATTTGATGGGGGTTTAGTATTTGGCGATGGTTTGGTGGGGGTTGGTATTTGGTTATGGTTTGATTGGGGTGTTGGTATTTGGTGACGGTTTGATGGGGGTGTTGGTATTTGGTGATGGTTTGATGGAGGGTTGGTATTTGGTGATGGTTTGATGGGGTGGTTGGTATTTGGTGTTAGTTTTATTTGGTAGCGCTAGTATTTGGTGATGGTTTGATGGGGTTTTGTATTTGGTGATGGTTTGATGGGGGAAGCTGTTATTTGGTGATGGTTTGATGGGGGAAGCTGTTATTTGTTGATGGTTTGATAGGGGAAGCTGTTATTTGGTGATGGTTTGATGGGGAGAGAGAGTATGTTTGTGTGTGTGAGTGTTTGAGTGAGCCTGAGTGTAAGTGTGTGTATGAGTGTTTCTGTAGAAAGAGTGTTGGAGTTTGTGTGTGAGAGAGAATGTGTGAGAGGGTGTGTGTTTGTGAGAGAGGCCGAGTTTGTGTGTGTGTAAGTGAGCATATGCATGTGTCTTTATGCTTGTGTGAATCTGTGTAAGCACACTTATATGTGTGTGTGTGTCTGTGTGTGTGAGCTTGAGTGTGTTTGAGTATGAATGTGTCAGTATGAGAATGTGTGTGAGTTCACTCATGTGCCAGTGTGTGGATAAGTGTGTGTGTAAGTATGGGTATGTAAATGTGAGTGTGTGTGTGTAAACGTGAGTGTGTGTGTGTGAGTGTGTGTATGTCAGCATGCCAGTGTATTTGTGTGTGTGTGTAATTGTGAGATGATTTGTGTGTCTGTGAAAGAGAGAGTGTGTGAGTCTGTGAGTGTTTGAATGTGTAAGGGTGATGGTGTAAGTGTGATAGTGCTGAGCTATCTGCAGTCAGGCTGATGGAGGATGAGATATTGTCGAGATGGATCCTGGAGAGATGTTTGGAGGCAGGAAACAGCGGGGAAAGGATTTGTTAGACACTGCACAGCCCCGTGTCCCGTTCTCACTGATGCTGTTGCCTATTAATTCCATTGCCTTTGGCCTTCCCATAGGGAAGGAAAGTGGGTGAGTGGAGCTGCAATCTGGTTTGTGCAAGGATTGGCACAGATTGTCCTGCAGAGTCTCTCGGGCTAACCCTTTCTCCATTTCAATTGCAGTTTCGAAATCTGGTTCAAGAGCATTGGATTTCCCGACTGTCCCATTGCGCAGATGGAGCTGGGATATTGAGGCTGGTATGACGCTGGAATGGGAATGAAGATTCTGGGGCCTCCCTCGAAACTCTGCTTTCTTCCTAAACCTCCCCATCCCCCTGACTAACACACAATCCGACAACACACCCATAGGAAGCCAAGTGATCCTAACCCCCACCTCCCTTTTCCTGCATTCAGTCTGTCACACTGCCTGAGACAGTGTTTCCCATGAGGGTCACACCTCAACACCCCTGACATTAAGGGATCCTTCCCCGACATTCACTCAGTGTCCGAACATCCTCAGGCCTTCAGGACAGCTCTGTGCAGCCTGAACAACACCCAGACCAGTCACCGGACCTCAGCACCCTCCTCTAATCCTGTCACACACTCACAGGGAAGGACCCTGCTCCTGATTTCAGAGGGTGTGGGGGAGGGGAGAACACAGGGATCTCCTTGTGAGTTGACGGAGGGAGTGGGGAAGTGGGAGCATAATGTGGGTCATGTCCTGAAGGATTGGGATAAAACACAGGGTTCATGTTCTGGAGACCCTCTCGTTGTCTCTGTGTGTCTCTCTCTCGGGGGCTGACTGATGGCGGGGATGGGGTTGGTGGGTGGGAGACTGGTGCTGTATTAATTGGTGTGGGAAAACCCTCCCCTCCTCCCCCCCCCCCCCCCACTCTGTAATTCCCTCACAATTCATCAATAAAACTTCTCTATCACTTGGAAAGTTCCCGTGTCATCCCTCACACCCTGGGAATGTCGGGGGTGGGGGGGGAGGTGGGGGCCAGTGAGGGAGGGGACATGGGGGCAGGGGTCAGGGAGGGAGGGGAACATGGGAGAGGGGTCAGTGAGGGAGGAGACATGGTGGGAGGGGGTCAGAGAGGGAGGGGAACATGGGAAGAGGGGGTCAGTGAGGGAGGGGGACATGGAGGGGAGGGGGCAGTGAGGGCGGGGAACATGGGGGGAGGGGGTCAGGGAGGGAGGGAAACATGGTGGGAGGGGATCAGTGAGGGAGTGGTAACATGGGGGCGGGGTCAGAGAGGAAGGGGGAACATGGGGGAGGGGGTAAATGAGTGAGGGGACATGGGGGGAGGGTTCAGGGTGGTAGGGGAACATGGGGGAAGGAGGGGGTAATATAGGGGTGGGAGTCAGTGAGGGGAGGAACATGGGGGAGCGGTCAGGGAGGGTGGGCAACATGGAGGGGAGGGGGTCAGTGAGGGAGGGGGAACAGGGGGGAGGGTGTCAGTGAGGGGGGGAACATGGGGGGAGGGGTCACAGAGGGTGGGGAAGATGAGGGAGGGTGACAATGAGGGGTGGTTACCATGGGAGGGGTTCAGGGAGGGAGGGGAACATGGAGGGGAGGGGGTCAATGAGGAGGGGTAATATGGGGAGGGGACAGTGAGGGAGGGGGAACATGGGGGGAGGGGGTCAGTGAGGGAGGGGGAACATGGTGACGGTCATGGAGAGAGGGGAAAATGGGGTGAGGGGTCAGTGAAGGAGGGGAACATGGGGGAGGGGTCAGGGAGGGAGGTGAACACAAGGGGAGGGGGTCAGTGAGAGGGTAGTAATATGGGGGAGGGCTCAGGGAGGGAGGGGACCATGGGGGAGGTATCAGGGAGGAAGGGGAACATAGAGGGGAGGGGTCAGTGAAGGTGGAGAACATGGGGGGAGGGGGTCAGGGAGGGAGGGAAAAAAGAGGGGAGGGGGTCAGTGAGGGAGGGGAACATGGAGAGTAGGGGAGGGGGTCAGGGAAGGAGGGCAACATGGGGGAGGGAGACAATGAGGGAGGGGTAACATGGGGGAGGGGTCAGGGAGGGAGGGGAACATAGGGGAGGGGTCAGGGATGGAGGTGAACATGGGGGAGTGGTCAGGGAGGGTGGGGATCATGGAGGTGAGGGGTTAGGGAGGGAGGGGAACATGGGGGAGGGAGGGAGTAACATGCGGGGAGGGGTCAGGGAGGGAGGGGAACATGGGGAGGGGTCAGGGATGGAGGTGTACATGGGGGGAGGGGTCAGGGAGGAAGGTGTACATGGGGGAGGGGTCAGGGAGGGAGTGGAATTTTGGGGCGAGGGGTCAGGGAGGGAGGTGAACATGGGGGAGGGGTCAGGGAGGGAGGGGAACTTTGGGGCGAGGGGTCAGGGAGGGAGGTGAACACAAGGGGTGGGGTCAGGGAAGAGGGAAAACAAGGGGAGGAGGTCAGTGAGCGCGGAACATGAGGAGAGGGTCAGTGAGGGAGGGAATGTTTGCACAAGTCATGTGTGTGTGTGTTAGAGTGTGTGTGTGTTAGAGTGTGTGTGTGTGTGTGTGAGTGTGTGTGAGTTTGTGTGTGTCTGTATGAGGGTGCGTGTGAGGGTGCGTGTGATGTGTGTGTGTGTGAGTGTGCATGTGAGGGTGTGTGTGATGCATGTGTGTGTGTAAGTGTGAGTGTGAGTGTGTGTGAGGGTGTGTGTGATGCATGTGTGTGTGTGAGTGTGTGTGTGTGTATGTGTGAGTGTGAGTGTGTGTGTGTGTGTGTGTAAGTGTGAGTGTGAGTGTGTGTGAGGGTGTGTGTGTGTATGTGTGAGTGTGAGTGTGTGTGTATGAGTGTGTGTGTGTGAGTGTGTGTGTGAGGGTGAGTGTGAGTGTATGTGTGTATGAGTGTGTGTGTGTGAGTGTGTGTGTGATGCATGTGTGTGTGTATGTGTGAGTGTGAGTGTGTGTGTGTGCGTATGTGTGAGTGTGAGTGCATGTGTGTATGAGTGTGTGTGTATGTGAGTGTATGTGTGTGTGTGAGTGTGCATGTGAGGGTGTGTGTGCTGCATGTGTGTGTGAGTGTGTGTGTGTGTGAGTGTATGAGTGTGCATGTGAGTATATGTGTATGTGAGTGTGTGTGTGTATGTGAGTGTGTGCATGAGTGTATGTGTGCGTGAGTGTATGTGTGAGTGGATGTGTGAGTGTGTGTGTGTGAGTGTGTGTGTGAGTGTACGTGTCAGTTGCTAACGGAATGGGGAAAGGGCTCACTCTCAGAAGGGACCACCTTTAACATACATTACGGGCCTGATTCCATACACCTTGTCAACAATTGGGTGAAATGGCCTAGAAGCCTGTCAAGCCATCTCCCCAGAATGGCACGTTTAATCACAATCGCTTCAAACAATTCACAGATGTTTTGGGATAGAGAGAGAAGGAGAAAAAGAAAGAAATGAGATGGTCAGATTATCATCTCTGGCTGACCGAATCTACTGAAGGAAAAAGGGGAGTCAGTGAGGAAAAGTAGAAAGGTCCAGGAGAATAGGGAGAAAATTGAAAAGGGAAGTAGGGGAGAGTTAAACGTTAAGATCATGGTCTCTAATAAATCCAGGCTCAAACATGATAATGTCGAAGAGACACAGACCTGAGACTGGGAGAACTGGCATCAATGGTACACTGTAAGGCAGGGACAGGGTCAGGATCAATGACCCTCCACCCCTCCTCCCCCAGACTCAAGTGCCTAAGTCAAACTGTTGCAAAACACATCTGCTCCCAAAGGATGGGCAGTAATGGACCATCAGCTCCCTCTGTGTACATTTCCCAGTCTAGACAGCCAGACCATCCATGTCTACTGGACCTGGACACTCTCCAAGTTATGGGATATAGTCACAACAATGCCCAGGCCATAAACAAATATTGAGAAGATCCTACAAAAGTTAGAGATCTCGCATAAATGCCACATCCCAAATCGTGAGGACACTGAGCTGATGATAGATGTGTATTGGGCACCAATAAATAGAGACAGATTAAGGTCAAAACCAACTGGCCAGAGAGCCCTTGGAATGAGGCACATTTAATACAACTTTGGGAAGGTTTAAGAAAAGTACGAGGTGAGAGTTAACTAAAAAGGTAACTACACAGTAAAGTGATCATGATTTGGGGATTATATTGAGTGACCCCCCCCATGGTGTTTGAATGATATTCAGATATTGAGGTCAATGATGGATCACCTGCTTTTGTTAGTGTTATTGTACACAAGTTGCAACTCCATATAAAACAAATGATCTGTGCCATCTATGGAGGATGGAAAACTAATACCTTGAATGAAATCTCAAATACCCTGCAACATTGCCAGAGCCAATTCCCGCTCCAGCAGCAGAACAATAAGGAAAGGCCTGATCGGATCCTTGTTGTGGATGGAGCTAGACCACCCCATAGACCCCCATTGAATAATGTGGGCAGTGGATATGGTCAGGGTAGGAGGGAGGGGCAAACTGGGACCTTGTTATAATTGTGGCCAACATGGCCATTGGTCCCGAGTGTGTCCAAACAAGTTGCAGGAGAATGTAGAGCCCTTTAGTGTCTCCAATCCCTTTCCACGTTTGCAGGCAATGGGGTGAAAATCCCAGATCCAGGACAGCTCACATTAATCCCTCTGATGATGCATCCTGAGGAAACTCTCGCACTGATCCTGTGGCCAAGACAGCAGCCACAGGATGGTCTGGGACTGTGGTACACCCACGTGTTGCCCTCACTGCTCCTGATAGTCCCACCCCCTTCCCTTCAATCAGAACCCAGCACTGCAGAAGGTGCAAGATGTCTTTGATGACCAGACGGTTTATGGGTCTCCCACAATGGAGAACCCTCGGCCTTGTTACCCTGCCTTGCCCTCATGTGTCACAATGGGCACAGATGGATAGTATTATACAGCAATCCTGTATGCGCTAGGCTTCAGCACTATAGCTGAAAATAAGTGCTAGATGTATAGTATGTCAAACATTTAATGCAGGGAAAACTCCCACTGTTGAGCCAGCTTTGTAGACCCAAACATGGGGCCACTTTGTGCATTTGCAAATGGACTTTATTTGTGTTTTGGTCTCCTGGAGCTACAGATCCGGGAATGTTTTGATTTTAGTGTGTTTGGGACTCTGTGGTGATTTGAAAATGTGCTGTGTACCTATATCAGTGTGGAACATGATTTGATTGAGGTAATGTCATTTTAGGGAACTATCAGTGTTTGCACAAAGTAGAAAGCTGCAATGAGGTGTTGATTTAATAAAAAAACTTAACAAAATAAATTGGGAATTAAAACTTGGTAAAAAAAAATTAACTCTTGGAATTGGAAATTATCATGTTTGGAATTTCATTTTCTGGCCAGAGTGAACTACCAAATGAGTGCATCTTTATTTCCAGATGATAAGATTTGCTCGTGCTACATGTTCTAAACTCTGAGAGAATCCAAGTAGCAAGAAAATTGGAATTTTGAAAACTCTACTGATAGAATTCTAAGATCTGAGAAAATTCATATCAAGTGATTTTAGAAAGGAGTCTACAATCAAACAAAGGATATAATATTTTCCTTTGTTAATTATATTTCTGTACAGGAGGAGGATAGACAACTGACGTAATTATGTTCAGGAATTTTCACCCCAGCCCTTAAACCGTTCCGAATTAATCCATTCTACCTGAGTGGAATGGACGCGTACTTTCTGTCTTTCAGATAAGAGTATGAACTTCAGAACATGTCTGCGGGCTTTCAGTATCACAACAGCGATAGATGAGGCACCCTCAACCCATCAAGCCATTTGTTACTGATACATCTCTGTATTGAAGAATGACTGTGAAAACATTCAGAGCTTTGAGTGCATGGAAACTGTTAGTGACTTTGGGAAAGTTGGTTGTATTACTTACAAGAGTGCGATTTAATCGATAAGATACTGACATGTAATCCATTGAGAAACTGACTTTAAAACAGTGATAGTGAGCTGAATTGCAAATAAAACAATAAAAATGACTTGCAGGTACCTTGAAAATAAGAACTGGGGAATTTTGAGTCCATGTATGATGTCATCTCTTTGCAGAATCACATCGCTCTGGACTGGACGTTGTCTGAGGTCAGGAATGTTGCACCTACATCCCTGATAACTCCGAAGAAATCACGAACCTGGCTGAGCACATCCGAAAGGAAATAGTCAATTTACATGAACTCAATGATTGCTGGGGATTTGTTAGTTGGTTGAGCAGTATTTTTGGAAATTGGGGAAGCTCAATTGCTCAGTGGGGTTTTGGGATACTGCTCCTGATTGTAATTGTTTTGGTTCTGGTAGGGGGTATCAGGACCCATTGCACCAGCTACAGTGTAATGCAAGCTACAGTCAGCGCTATGGTCCAACGATGATAATCCTGGAGGATGAGGATATCAAATTCCAAAGACTGGCTGAGATTGACATTTAAGGTTGTCCTTTCAGGGCAAAAGGGGGGAGTGTGGAAAAAGTTACATTGAAACAGAGAAATGTACCGATGAATCCTTGTGCTGTTGTGCGGGTATTTATGTATGTTTACCACAGGTCACATAGGCCTTTTTGCAAGGTTTGTGAAGGAATGATGAGCCTGTTGCTCCAACTGAGGTTCTCTGCACCCACTTCCTCTGACCTTCACCTGGCTCATTTATGATCTTATTCCCAGTTCAGTGCTCTTTACCTGGTCTGGCCGACGTGGGACTCCAGACCCACAGCAACGTGGTTAGACTCTTAGCCTCCATCTGGGCAATTAGGGATGGGCAATAAATGCTAGCTGAGCCTGTGATACCCTCGTCCCGTGAGTCACTACAAAAAAGGCTGACTCTGAACAGCTCAATAAACACTGACCCCAGGACCCAATTGGAACTGGAGAATGACTAAGTGGGAAGGACAGTTTTGTTTTGTGTGTGACAGCATAGAGTCCCACATCACAGAGTTGCTCAGGATGAACCTCCCCAAAAACCACAGTGTGCTGACATGGTGCCCTCCTGTCCCTCAGTGATGCTGGTTTCTGAGAAGCAGCGATGGGAACTGTTCCAGGAGGAGAAGGAGGACACTGAGATCCCCCCTCCTGGTCACAGTTGCTGAGCTGTCAGGGATCAGACACAGATATAAAGGGTGCTCCTCTCAGACACAGAGACTGTTACCCTCCCTCCCAGACTCTCTGGGAGATCACCACAGCGATGAGTGAGATTACTCTGTATGATCAGCAGGTTCGCATGGGGCAGGCACAGTGAAGCTTTTTACAGTGACATCCTGGATCTTGGAGTTCTTCTTCAGTAACATAGCTTGCTCCCTGAAGGTGGTTGGGAGCCCCCTAGATGGTCTACACTGGCAAGAACTATAAGAGGAATCACAAGGGATTCGGGAAGGGAGATCAAGAGAAACTGGGGCTGTTTGACCAGAAGATTAGGTCCCTTCAGTTGCTCAGCAGAGTCAGTTCTCCATCTCAGTGTAAGAAGATGTTTACTGGAGAATGGGACAATTGCTAGGTTGAGGAGTGGGGACTTTGATAACCTGGTCTGATCTCTCAAGACCGGAGTCTGGATCCTTTACAACAACAAAAATTGCCAGGGTAGCCATATGATCCCATTGGAGAGGGATAGTGCAGCAGATTACTGTCCCCTCAGCTGGAATGAGGTGTCCTCGCTGCACCCCTTGCTGCTCTCACACAAGGAGGTGTGAGGCTGTCAGCCCCAGGGGGAGGGGGTCTGGGGAGGTGGATGTTTAATCACCTCCCATGGTCCTGACAATCTCCCATCCACCTCAAACTCCCAGCTCTGGGGGTCAGTCTTTTGCTAAAATCCCTGAAGCTGCTCCATAAAACTCCAGAAAAGTGATTCTCTGGATGCTGCAACACAGAATGAGTCCCTTCGGCCTGTCCCGAAACCTCCTGCTGTCACCACTCCCGGTCTGCTCCCTGTGCTTTCCTCTGTCTGTTCAGCAATGAAATAAAATCTCCTGAGAGTCATTTCTCAGTTCTTTATGGTATTTAATGAAAAGCAAGTGCTCTGTTTTAAGGGTTTGGTTATGAAGATATTTGTCCCTGTGGGAAGGCTTTACTGTGGTGATGCTGTGGTTTCTATTAGCGAGAGATTGGATCAACTTGTGAGATGTTGAGTTTTTTTAAAAAATTGGAACAATAGGAGCAGCCTGAGCGGGTGTAGTCCAGCTCCCACAGATCCAGGGCATTTTAAGTGTAACTTTCAGCAGTTGCTGGTGGGGTCTTGAAGAAATGGAAACTCCTTCTCCCTCTCTCGGTTACAGCCAAAAGCTGAGGGTTCCCTTTTTCAGCACCTGGATTGCACGTGGGACCAAATCTGTTTTCTGAATTGACCTTTTTGCCAACGGCTGTGCTTAGGGGATGTTACCATATTGGAACAGTTAATTAGTAATCATGGCTGTATTCAGTCTTCCAATAGAGTTAAGTTAGGACTTTAAACTAGTGATTCTGGGGGAATGGGGCGGGGTGGGGGGCGGAGGTGGTGGGGTGTGGATAGAGAAGGGGAAAACAACTGGAAATATGATGGTAACTAAAAAGGGAAGGATGTGTGCAGGAGGGTTTAAGTATAAGACAGGCTATGAAAGAAGTAAAAAGGAAGGATAAGTCAGGAGATATTATTAGAGATGTTGTAAATCATGACAGCAAGAAAGATGGCATAAGGGCACTTTAGCTGTGTGCTCTCAGCATTTGTAACAAGGTTAATGGGTTAATGGCACAAATCATCATGAATGCATATGATTTAGTAGCAATTATGGAGTCATGGTTACAGGATGGTCACAACTGGGAATTAAATATCCAAGTGTTTCAGACTATTCAGAAGAACAGACAGGAAGGTAAGGGAGGTGATGTAGCTCTGTTATTCAAGGACGATGTCAGGGCGGTGCTGAGAGATGATATAGGTTCTGTGCAGAATAAGGTTAGATCCACCTGGATGGAAGTTAGATATCTGAAGAAGAAAATAATCACTGATAGGCATGGTCTAGAGGCCACTTAATAATCACATCACATTGGGGCAGGCAATATACAAAGAAATAAACAATGCCTGTAAAAATGTTACAGCAATTATCATGGGGGATTTTAATCAACACGTCACTTGGTTGAACCAACTCAGTCAGGGTAGCCTTGTTGAGTGTATCCACGATAGTTTTCTTGAACAGTATGTAATGGAACTTATGAGGAAGCAAGCTATCCCAGGTCTGGTCCTGACTCATGAGACAGGAATTATTAATGACCTCATAGTTCGTGATCCTTTCGGAAGGAGTGATCACAGTATGATTGAATTTAGAATACAGAATGGAGAGTATGAAAATAAAATCCAATACCAGGTTCCTGTGCTTAAACAAAGGAGAGCACAATTGAATTGGGGAGGACTTGGCTAAGGTAGATTGGAAAAGAAGATTTCATGGTAGGACAGTTGATGAGCAAAGCAATTTTTCACAAAGGGATAGAGTTTAAAAGCAGGGAGGTTATGTTGCAGCTGGATAGGGTGCTGGTGAGACCACTCCTGGAGTACTGTGTGCAGCTTCGGTCTCCTTACTTGACAGAGGATGTACTGGCACTACAGGGGGTACAGAAGATGTGCACTAGGTTGATCCTGGAGTTGAGGGATTTAGCTTAAGGGAGAGACTGAGTAGACTGGGATTATATTCATTGGAATTTAGAAGCATGAGAGGGGATCTTATCAAAACTTATAAAATTTTGAAAGGAATAGATAAGACAGAAGTAGAGAGGATGTCTCCACTGGTGGGTGAAACTAGGACAGAGCAAATAGTCTCAAATTAGGGGAAGCAGATTTAGGACTGAATTGAGAAGGAACTTCTTTACCCGGAAGGTTGTGAATCTGTGGAATTTTCTGCCCAGTGAAGTAGTTGAGGTTTCCTTGGTAAATGTTTTTAAAGTAAAGATAGACAAAGTTTTGAACAGTAAAGGAATTATCGTTATGGTGAGAGGGTAGATAAATGGAGCTGAAACCATGATCTTATTGAATGGCAGAGCAGGCTTGAAGACCAGATGGCCGACTCCTAATCCTAGTTCTTATGTTCTTATGTTGTTACGTTATCAGAAATAGCAGCAGGGTCTTGATCAGTTGGGAAGTGGACTGAGAAATGGCATCTGGAGTTTAATATAGAGATGTGTGAGGTGTTGCAATTTGGAAAGTCAACTCAAGGTAGGAGTTTGGAGTGAATGGAATGTAGTGGAATAGAGGGACCTTTGAGTTCAGGTGCACACCTCTCTGAAAGTGGAGTTACAGGTAAACAGGCTGTGAAGAAGGGTTTTGGTCTGGCCTTCATCAGTCAGGGCATTGAGTATAGAAATTGGGAAGTTATGTTACATTTGTACTGGAGGTTAGTGAGGCTGCACTTGGAGTATTATGTTCAGTTTTGGTTACCTTGCTATAGGAAGGATGTTATTAACGTGGGAAGAATGCAGAAGAAATTTACAAGGATGTTGCTAGGACTCAAGGGACTGAGTTATAGGAAGAGGTTGGAGAAGCTACAACGTTTTCTGTACAGTGTAGGAGACTGGGGGAGGGTATCTTGTAAAAGTGTATGAGATCATGAGGGGGATGGATAGGGTGAATGCACTCAGTGTTTTCCCAGGGTTGGGGAATTGAGGACTGGAGGGCATGAATTTTAGGTTAGAGGGGAAAGGGAATCTAAAGGGCAGCTTTTTTACATAGAGGGTTGTACACATATGGAATGAGCTGCCAGCAGAAGTGGTTGAGGCTGGTACAATTACAACATTTAAAAGGCATTTGGACAAATACATGGATAAGGATAGAATATCAGGCAGCATCTGAGGAGCAGGAGAATTGATGTTTTGAGCATAAACCCTTCCTGATGCTGCCTGACCTGCTGTACTTTTCCAACACCACACTCTCGACTCTGATCTCCAGCATCTGCAATCCTCACATTCTCCTAAATACATGGATAAGAAGGAGATGGGCCAAGTGCAGGGAAATGGGGTTTGTGTGCTTTCAAAAATGAGATACCAAGGGTCCAGAGACAGTATATTCCTGTTAGAACAAAATGTAAAGCTGTTAGGTGTAGGGAATGCTGGATGACAAGATAAGTTGAGGTTTTGGTTGAGAGAAAGTGGAAAGCATATGCCAGGTGTAGAGAGGAGAGATCGAGTGAATCCTTCGAAGATTATAAAAGTAGCAGCACATGCTTAAGAGGGAAATCAGGAGGGCAGGAAGGGGTCAGGAGATAGCTTTGGCAAATAGGGTTAAGGAGAATCCAAAAGGTTTTTACAAATATATTAAGGACAAAAGAGTAACTAGGGAGAGAATAGGGCCCCTCAAAGATCAGGAAGGCAGCCTATGTGTGGGGCTGCAGGAGATGAGGGAGATACTAAGTGAGTATGTTGCATCAGTAATTACTGTGAGAAGGACTTGGAAGATACAGAGTGTGGGGAAATAAATGGTGACATCTTGAAAAATGTCCATATTACAAGGATGTGGTGCTGGATGGCTTGAAATGCATAAAAGTGTATAAATCCCCAGGACCTGATCAGGTATACCCGAGAACTTGGTGGGAAGCTAGGGAAGTGATTGCTGGGCCACTTGCTGAGATATTTGTATCATTGATAGTCACAGGTGAGGTGCTGGAAGACTGGAGATTGCTTAACGTGGTGCCATTATTTAAGAAGGGCGGTAAGGACAAGTCAGGGAACTATAGACCAATGAGCCTGACGTCGGTGGTGGGCAAGTTGTTGGAGGGAATCTTGAGGGACAAGATGTACATGTATTTGGAAAGGCAAAGACTGATTAGGGATAGTCAGCATGACTTTGTGCGTGCTAATTATGTTTCACAAACTTGATTGAGTTTTTTTCAAGTAACAAAGAGGATTGATGAGGGCAGAGCGGTGGACGTGATCCATACAGACTTCAATAAGGTTTTCAACAAGGTTCCCATGGGAGACTGATTAACAAGGTTAGATCTCATGAATACAGGGAGAACTAGCCATCTGGATACAGAACTGGCTTGAAGGTAGAACACAGAGGGTGGTGGTGGAGGGTTGCTTTTCAGATTGGAGGCCTGTGACCAGTGGAGTGCCGCAAGGATCGGTGCTGGGCCCACTATTTTTGTCATTTATATAAATTATTTCAAAGTAAACATAGGAGGTATAGTTAGTATGTTTCCAGATGACAACAAAATTGGAGGTGTAGTGGACAGCAAAGATGGTTACCTCAGAGTACAACTGGATCTTGATTAGATGGGCCAATGGGCTGAGGAGTGGCAGATGAAGTTTAATTTAGATAAATGCGAGGTGCTGCATTTTGGGAAAGGAAATCATAGCAGGACTTGTACACTAAATGGTAAGGTCCTAGGGAATGTTGCTGAACAAAGGGACCTTGGAGTACAGGTTCATAGCTCCTTCAAAATAGAATAGCAGGTAAATAGCATAGTGAAGAAAGCGTTTGGTATGCTTTCCTTTATTGGTCAGTGTATTGAGTACAGGAGTTGGGAGATCATATTGTGGCTGTACAGGACATTGGTTAGGCCACTGTTGGAATATTGCGTGCAATTCTGGTCTCCTTCCTATCGGAAAGATGTTGTGAAACTTGAAAGGATTCAGAAAAGATTTACAAGGATGTTGCCAGGGTTGGAGGATTTGAGCTATAGGGAGAGGCTGAACAGGCTGGGGCTGTTTTCCCTGGAGCGTCGGAGGCTGAGGGGTGACCTTATAGAGGTTATAAAATCATGAGGAGCATGGATAGGATAAATAGACAAAGTCTTTTCCTTGGGGTGGGGGAGTCCAGAAGCAGAGTGCATAGGTTTAGGGTGAGAGGGGAAAGATATAAAAAATACCTAAGGGGCAACTTTTTCACCCAGAGGGTGGTGCGAGTATGGAATGAGCTGCCAGAGGATGTGGTGGAGGCTGGTATAATTACAACATTTAAAATAGACATTGGATGGGTATATGGATGAAAACAGAATAGTGCAGGTTGGATGGGCTTCAGATTGGTTTCATGGATCAGCACAACATCGAGGGCCGAGGGGTCTGTACTGCTCTATAATGTTCTAAAGGCTTCTGGATGGGTTTTGCAGAAGGTGGGCCAAGTGCTAGCAAATGGGACTTGATTAGGGTCGGATATCTGGTCAGCACGAATGAGATGGACCGAAAGGTCTGTTTCCATGCTGTACATCCCTGTGACTCTGTGGTCGCCATGGTCCAGTTTGGGCTGAAGGTCCAGATTCTGCGCTGCTGGACTCTATGCCTTTGATTCAAGGAGCCGCAGGTTTTGTGAATAATCTCCCCTGCCCCCTCTCCCTGAGTTTCCTTCCCCATCGGAAATCAGAGGCTTCACTGTTTTCCCTAAAGTGAAGGTTCTTGTTTATTACAGCACTGCCCCGGGATGTGAACCATCCTCCTTTCTCTGTCCCCGGAAGCTGCCTGTTCTGCAGACTCTGTGGCTTACACAGACAGACAGACACACACACACATAGACACAGAAAGACAAACAGACACACACACGGAGAACGGCCGGGTGTGTGGGGCAGAGAGAGAGACAGATAGAGAGAGATAGAAAGATAGAGACAGAGAGATAGAGATAGAGAGATAGAGTTGGACACACAGACACACAAACACAGACACAGACACAGACAGACAGATAGACAGAGACACACACACATACAGAAGGGCCGGGAGAGTGGGGCAGAGCGAGACAGAGAGGGAGAGAGAGAGAGAGAGATAGACACACACACACACACATACAGAAGGGCCGGGAGAGTGGGGCAGAGTGAGAGAGATAGAGATAGACACACACACACACACAGACAGAGACACACATACAGAAGGGCCGGGAGAGTGGGGCAGAGTGAGAGAGATAGAGATAGACACACACACACACACACACACACAGACAGAGACACACATACAGAAGGGCCGGGAGAGTGGGGCAGAGTGAGAGAGATAGAGATAGACACACACACACACACACATACAGAAGGGCCGGGAGAGTGGGGCAGAGTGAGAGAGATAGAGATAGACACACACACACACACACACACAGACAGAGACACACATACAGAAGGGCCGGGAGAGTGGGGCAGAGTGAGAGAGATAGAGATAGACACACACACACACACACACACAGACAGAGACACACATACAGAAGGGCCGGGAGAGTGGGGCAGAGTGAGAGAGATAGAGATAGACACACACACACACACACACACAGACAGAGACACACATACAGAAGGGCCGGGAGAGTGGGGCAGAGTGAGAGAGATAGAGATAGACACACACACACACACACAGACAGAGATACACATACAGAAGGGCCGGGAGAGTGGGGCAGAGTGAGAGAGATAGACACACACACACACACAGACAGAGACACACATACAGAAGGGCCGGGAGAGTGGGGCAGAGTGAGAGAGATAGAGATAGACACACACACACACACACACAGACAGAGACACACATACAGAAGGGCCGGGAGAGTGGGGCAGAGTGAGAGAGATAGAGATAGACACACACACACACACACACATACAGAAGGGCCGGGAGAGTGGGGCAGAGTGAGAGAGATAGAGATAGACACACACACACAGACAGAGACACACATACAGAAGGGCCGGGAGAGTGGGGCAGAGTGAGAGAGATAGAGATAGACACACACACAGACAGACAGACAGAGACACACATACAGAAGGGCCGGGAGAGTGGGGCAGAGTGAGAGAGATAGAGATAGACACACACACACACACACACACAGACAGAGACACACATACAGAAGGGCCGGGAGAGTGGGGCAGAGTGAGAGAGATAGAGATAGACACACACACACAGACAGAGACACACATACAGAAGGGCCGGGAGAGTGGGGCAGAGTGAGAGAGAGAGAGATAGACACACACACAGACAGACACACACACACACACAGACACACACACACACACAGACAGACGGAGACATGCCGAAGCCTCCCAATGTAAATATGACCAGGCGGCGTCCAGGCTGCTCCGCGCAAGCGCACTGTATCTTACGGAACAAGAGATAGAAGGGATTCCACAGCCCGATGCATGATGGGTAGCTGAACTACCATGGAAAGCAGTAATATAGTTATGATTACCCACTCGTCATGATATCATAGAGGTAAATGATTGTGAATTAATGGCGGAGCGGAGTCACAGATATAAAAACCAATATCGCAGAGTCCTACACATACCAGCGATTTTAGCTGGAAGAGCTCCCACAGTCAGGTGTTAGCTCAGTGATGTCCCAGAAGGTGGCGTGGTTTAGGAAATCTTTACTGTGAGGACCTTTCAAGATCAGATTGTCATTGAGATTCCAGGGTATGTATTTCATTTCTGCTGGTACGTGAGGAAAGAGCAGGGAATTCTCTAGACAAATGGCACAGCCATTTTTTAAATTCATTATAGTTATTACCGGGCGAAAGTGGTACTGCAGATGCTGGAGATTAGAGTCAAGATTAGAGTGGTGCTGGAAAAACACAGGAGGTCAGGCAGCATCCAAGGAGCAGGAAGATCGATGTTTCGGGCAAAAGCCCTTCATCATTTCCCATTTGACTGGATTTCTTCACCAATTTGGTTCTACTGGAATATGGACACAATTTCTGCCGCTCCTGTATCACCCAGAGTTGGGAAAAGCAGCAGATGAACTCCTGCCCAGAATGTAACAAGGGTTTCTGGATGTAAACTTGAGGTTAAATCAGGCCATAGCGAATCTAGCCAAGGAAGCCCGAAAATTAAATCAGAATCCTCAAGGAAATAAAAATAAACATCATTTTGAGGAAGGTCAGGTGGAACTGAAGGTGTTTTGTGAAACTGACAAGAAATTGATGTGTGTGAATTGTGTAGAATCGCAGGGACACAGAAAGTACTGCTTTATCCACGTTCTCATCACTGCCTCAATAAACACCCTTTCACCTGAACTCCCCATTTCATTTATTTGTCACCAGATGTTCACAGATCCAAATGTTCAGACTTCTTAGAAGGGGAAACTCTTCACTGAATCGATTGGATTGACCCGACTCATAATTTTAAACACCTGTATCATATCTTCTGTTTTCTTGAGTGAAGTCACTTAATGTTTCATGAAACCCTTTGAAAATCTTGTAATTTTGATAATATTATTCTTCTGCTGCAATATATTTAATCTGATATCTTCTTTCAATTAGATTAGATTACTTACAGTATGGAAATAGGCCCTTCGGCCTAACAAGTCCACACCGACTCGCTGAAGCGTAACCCATCCAGACCCATTCCCCTACATCTAACACTACGGACAATGTAACATGGCCAGTTCACCTAACCTGCACATTTTTGGACTGTTGGAGGAAACCAGAGCACCCAGAGGTAACCCACACAGACACAGGGGAAATGTACAAACTCCACACAGAGAGTCACCTGGGGTGGGAATTGAACCCAGGTCTCTGGTATAATGAGGCAGCAGTGCTAACTACTGTGCCACCATGTCGCCCAGCATGGTGACTCCTGATCAGCAGAATCTGGTATGCAGAAGCAGCAGTTCACAAGGAAAGCAAATTAAATTCTGGCATTTATTGCAAAAGGAATAGCAAGTAGGGGAGTGTTGCTATAACTGCACAAGGCACTAGTGAGACTGTATCTGGAGGATTGTGTACAGCTTTAGTTCCTTCACTTGAGAAGGGATATAGTTGCATTGCCAATAGTTCAGAGCAGATTCATTCGATTAACTCCAGAGCTGAGGGGTTTCTCTCCTGAAGAGAAATTGAGCAGTTTCTGTCTATACTCTCAAGAGTTTTAGATGTAATTGAGGTCTACAAGAGGCTAAAAGGGATTGACAAAGTAGATGATGAAGAGATGGTTCCTCTTTTAGTCTAGAATGAAAGGCCATTATTTTAAGATGAGGAGTAGCAGGTTTAAAACAGATGAGGAGAAAATACTTCTCTCAAAGGATGGTGAATTTGAGGAACTCTCCCCCCCGCCCCACCCCCCACACCCACACCCACACCATGCAGTGATGCCAGCACAATGATTCCTTTTAAAGAGGAAATAAACAGGTTTTTTTTATTGGTAATAGGTTGAAGGATTATAGGAGCGAGAGGAAAATGGAATCAAGGCCAAGGTGAAATCAGCCATGACTGTATTGAATCGAGAGCAGGGTCAAAGGGCTGAATTGCCTTCTCCTGCTCTTAGTTCTTATGTTGTTATGCTGCAATCTGAATTGACAGACTCCTACCATATGATTGGAACTGCTGCTTACTGGATAGATACAGTCATGCCTTGTCAATCATATCCACGTTCTGTTTATTCCAGGAAGAAACACCTTGGAAGAGAAGGTAGGACAAAAGTTGTCTGAAACTCAGTGCAAATTCGTGAAATTACTCATGGTGAAATTTATGATCAGCTCTTTATTGTTTAGGGAGTAAGCAATGAAACTTTGAAGCTGCTGTCACTAAAGGATGGTGTCCTGTCGACTGAAAACTGAAGATCCTTTTACCATTTCCAGTTTGGAGAGAAATGATGCAGGCCATTAAACCTGGTCGAACCCAGGTAATTTGAATTCTTATGTAAGCAAACATCATTTATTAATGACTTGGAAGAGGGAGTTGAAGGGTGGGTCAGTAAATTTGCAGATGATACGAAGATTGGTGGAGTTGTGGATAGTGAGGAGGGCTGTTGTCGGCTGCAAAGGGACTTAGATATGATGCAGAGCTGGGCTGAGGAGTGGCAGATGGAGTTCAACCCTGTCAAGTGTGAGGTTGTCCATTTTGGAAGGACAAATAAGAATGTGGGATATAGGGTTAACGGTAGGGTTCTTAGTCAGGTGGAGGAGCAGAGGGATCTTGGGGTCTATGTTCATAGCTCTTTGAAAGTTGCCACTCAGGTGGATACAGCTTGTAAGAAGGCCTATGGTGTATTAGCATTCATTAGCAGAGGGATTGAATTCAAGAGTCGTGAGGTGATGTTGCAGCTGTACAGGACCTTGGTAAGGCCACATTTGGAGTACTGTGTGCAGTTCTGGTCACCTCACTTTAGGAGGAGATTTACCAGGATGTTGACTGGAATGGAGAATAGGTAATACGAAGGTAGGTTGAGAGTGCTAGGCCTTTTCTCATTGGAAAGGCGAAGGATGAGGGGTGACTTGATAGAGGTTTATAAGATGATCAGTAGAGTAGACAGTCAGAGACTTTTCCCCCGGGTACAGCAGAGTGTTACAAGGGGACATAAATTTAAGGTGAAGGGTGGAAGGTATAGGGGGGAATGGCAGGGGTAGGTTCTTTACCCAGAGAGTGGTGGGGGCATGGAATGCGCTGCCTGTGGGAGTGGTAGAGTCAGAATCATTGGCGACCTTTAAGTGGCAATTGGATAGGTACATGGATAGGTGCTTAAGCTAGGACAAATGTTCGGCACAGCATCGTGGGCCGAATGGCCTGTTCTGTGCTGTATTGTTCTATGTTCTATGTTCTATCAAAGGCAGGATAACTAAGCATTTATGGAAGGAAATCTGTATTTAATGGTTCTTGACATCAGTATAGCATTTGATGTGGTGCAGCAGAACAGAGCCCGAGAAAAGCCAGAGTCAATAGGAATTTGGGAAAACACTTCACTGGTTTGAGTCATACTGCACACAAGGGGTGATGGTTATGATTATTGGAAGCCAAGCCTTTCAGCTCGAGGACATTTCTGTCGTTCTCACATGCAGTTAGTCAGGTTACCTTGTTTCATTAATATATTTTTCCAATCCACCTGTTCAGAAATGTGATTCCATCCCCGTGGGGCAGATGGAGCTAGAACCTTGGTCTCTTGATCTAGTGATAGGGACACTACCACACCACCACAAGATCAGCCCTGCAGTTCGCGAAGAGCACCTTGGCACAACTATCTACAACTGCTTAATGAATCAACTTCCCTCCATCCAAGGTGGAATTTTGAGGAGGGGAGGTGACTGAATATTCAGTGATGGTTATATGGCATTAAGCACATTTGTGTCTCCCAAAATACACAAACATACCCTATATGAATGCAACAAGACCTGGAAAACAGACAGGATCGTTCTGACAATTGGCAAGTAGCATTCATGTCACACACTCACCACACAATGAACATCTCCAACAAGTGAGAATGCAGCCATCACCCTCAACATTCAATAGAAATTCCATTCATTAGCATTGGTGTAATCCCTACTCTCAGTATCCTGGAGGTTATCATTGACCAGAAACTGAAGTGACCAGCCATACACATACTGCAGCTTCAAGAGTAAGTCAGAGGCTGGAAACATTCCTGCCAGTAACTCAGCTCCTGACTCTCCAGTGCCTGTCCTTCATCTCCAAGTCATAAATCAGGAATGTGATAGCACACGCTTCACTTGCCTGGATGTGTTCAACACCAATAAAACTCAAGGTGATCAACACAATTCAGGAGAAAACAAGTTTCTGTAATGGCACCCCTTCCATCAGCTCGAGTATTAACTCCCTCCACCAGAGACAGACTGTTACACATATATGGGCCATTTAAAAGATGCATTGCAGAACTTCATGAAGGCTCCTTGTACACCACCTTCCACATATACAACTTCAACCACCTCGTTGGGCAAGGGCAGCAGGTATATGGGAACATCACCACCTGCAAGTTCTTCTCTATCCTATATACCATCGGCAAATTACAAATATATGGCTGTTCCTTCCCTGTCACTGAGTCAAAAAGCTCGAAATCCAGATGGATAACAATGGTTCAAGAAGGAAACTCCTGGCTTGGTAAGGTTTGATCATAAATGGTTTTCTAGCTGGTAATACAAATATCTCCTGAATGAATAACAACAACAAAATAAGTTTATGCACCAATTCGGTCTTCTAAAAAGCATCACTTTTAGCTGTTCAGCTGAAATTTCCAGATCCCAAAACGTCACCAGTACAGGACCCACTTGCCTTCATTGCTCAGACTTTTGAGTATTGGAGTTGGGACATCATGTTGAATTTGAACATGACATTGGTAAGACCTCTTCTGGAGTACTGTGTACAGTTCTGTTCGCCCTGCTGTAGGAAGGATATTATTGGATTAGAAGGGGTTCTGAAAAGATTAACCATGACGTTATCTGGAATGGAGACATAGAGTTATAAAATAGATTGAATAGGCTGGGTCATTTTATACTGGAACATAGGAAGTTGAGGTTTATAAAGGTTTATAAACCTTATAGAGGTTTATAAAATCATCATGGGCAGAGTTAAGCAATGGTCTTTCCCATTGTGTGTATTTTTAGCCCAGCCAACTGACTGATTAAAAACCTCAAGAACTGTGGATGCAGGAAATCTGAAACGAAAACAGAAATCGCTGGAGAATCTCAGCAGGTCTGGCAGCATCTGTGGAGAGAAATCATAAAAAATGTTTTGGACCCAGTGACCCTTGTTCAGAAATGTGTGATTATGTGGTTTACAATTCCATTTCAGGCTGCAGCTCTGAGTGGTAATGGTGCAGGTTCAAACTTCATGTTCTGGAATCTCAACTGCAAGTTGATCCTGAACCTTTTTGGCGAAATATCAGCGCAAATTCCTTGGCCATCGTTTCTTCACATGCGACTTGAACCAGGGACAGGGACACTTCTGATAGTCAACAAGGCCCCCACTTCTCCGGGATAGTTGGACGATTCCTGTTTCCAGTCCATCACTTCAATTTCAGTTGAAAAATAATCGGTGCAACATTGCTACCCTCTGGCGGTGAGCAGTACTGCAGGGAACAGGTGGCGTGGAGATTGCTGAACAGCGATGATATACGTGGTGCAGGACCGCCACCATGTGGCGGCAAATGATACTGCGACCAAATATAATTCAGGGACCATCAAAGCGAATAACTCCTGTGGATGCGAGACATTGGAAATAAAATCATAAAAAGACTGCAAATCCTTGTCAGGTCAGATAACATCTGTGGAGACAGAAACAGAACGAATATTTTGAGTCCATTATGAGTCTTCAGAATGAGTCATTCTCGACCAGTTTTTCCCCAACAAACTGTTTGAGGGTTCGTGAAAAAGCAGGGAATAGCACCACCAGGTGTCTAGAACCGGTAATACAAGGGGAAATAATATGTGGAGTCCCAATCATAACCACCAGGTGACGGTGAAGGTCCACGGAAAATACTTGTTAACTTGACGCAATCCTTTTATTCCTGATGAAGGGCTTTTGCCCGAAACGTTGATTTCGCTGCTCCTCGGATGCTGCCTGAACTGCTGTGCTTTTCCAGCACCACTAATCCAGAATCTGGTTTCCAGTATCTGCAGTCATTGTGTTTACCACAATTCTTTCTCAGACTATCAGCGAAACTATGAACATATTGCCACTGATATTGCCACTGAGGTAACACATAAATTTAAAGGCATAATGACTAGCAAGGGAAGCAGTGAGGGATGTGGATTGGGAGTAGGGAGAGGAGAGTTTGAAATCCCAGAGTAAAGCAGAAATCTCTGGAAAAGCGCAGCAGGGTCTGGCAGCATCAGTTCTGAGTTAATTCTGATTTCTCTCCACAGGTGTTACCAGACCTGCTGAACCTTTCCAGCAATTTCTATTTTTGGTTCTGATTTCCAGAATCCGCAGTTCTTTCAGGGTTTGAAATCCTCCTGTTCTGACTAAATGACATCAGGATTTTTGGTTTAAATCCACAAGTGGGCAACTTGTGGATTAAGAGTTACTCATGTTTTTGCACCATGTTTGAGAAACTTCAGCTTCACTGGCCTCCAGTTTTCCGCTTTCGTTCTCCTTTCTTCCTTGAACAGAGGTGTTATAATAACGATGTGCCAAACTACTGGAACCTTTCCAAACCCTGGGAAAGTTTGGCAAAATACACAACCATTCCATCTGCTATTCCTGCAGCCTCTGCATTGAAGACCCTGTGGGGAAGGCTATGCGGTCCAGGGCACTTGTCCAACTTCTGTCCTCATGGTTTTCCTGGTACCTTTTCCCAGTGATTGACAAAGAGATGAAGGTAGGTGAGGACCTGGGAACAATCATTATCAGGAAAGAGATAGTGTTGGGCAAGCTAATGGAGCTCAGGGTAAACAAGTCTCCAGGCCCTGATGGAATGTATCCCAGGATGCTGAAAGAGATGGTGGGAAAAATAACAAAAACACTTGTGATAATTTTCCAAAATTCACTCGACTCTGGGGCAGTTTCAGCAGATTGAAAACAGCAAATGTGATGCCACTGTTTGAAAAAGGAGGTAGACAAAAGATGGGGAATTATAGACTTGGATTTGATTTAGTTGGAGGCGAGCACTTTGGAAAGAGTGACTATAATTCAGTTACATTTAATTTAACGATGGAAAGGGAGAGGTATGTGCCATAGGTCAAGAGTTATCAATGGGGAAAGGGCAATTATAATGCGATTAGGCAAGAATTAGGATGCATAGAATGGGGTAGCAAAATGCAGGGGATGAACACAGTGGAAATGTGGGCCTGGTTTAAGGAACAGATATTGTGTGTCCTTGATAGGTATGTCCCTGTCAGGCAGGGAGGAAGTGATAAGGTAAGGGAACCGTGGTTTACTACAGAAATTGCATCTCTTGTTAAGCAGAAGAAAGAGGCTTATGTGTTGATGATTCCTGAAGAAGGGCTCATGCCCGAAACATCGATTTTCCTGCTCCTTGGATGCTGCCTGACCTGCTGCACTTTTCCAGCAACACATTTTCAGCAATGTGTTGATGAGACAAGATAGTTTAGATAAGGGATGAAGAGTTACAGATCAGCGAGGAAGGATTTAAAGAGGGTGTGAGGAATAACTAAGAGAGGACATGAGCAAATAGAATAAAGGAGAACCCTAAAGCTTTCTATTGGTATGTGAGGAATAAATGGATGACTCGGGTAGGAATAGGGCCAGTCAAAAACTGAAGTGGGAAGTTGAATGTGGATCCTGTGGAGATCGGAGAGGTGCTAAAGGAACATTTCTCATTGGTTTTCTCTCAGGAAAAGGAGAATATTGTAGAGGAGAAGAATGAGGTACGAGATATTAGACTAGAAAGGATGGAGGTTAGTTACGAATAGGTGTTATCAATTCTAGAAAGAATGAAAGTAGACGAGTCCCCTAGGTCGGATGGGATTTATCTGAGGATTCTCTGGGAAGCTAGGGACGAGATAGCAGAGCCTTTGGCTTTGATATTTGAGTCATAATTGTCTACAGGTTTAGTACCAGAGGACTGGAGGATTTCAAATGTTGTACCCTTGTTCAAGAAGGGCAGTAGAGATGACCCAGGTAATTATAGACCAGTGAGTCTTACTTCTGTTGTTGGAAAGGTTTTGGAAAGGATTATAAGAGATAGGATTTATAATCATCTAGCAAGCAACAATTTGATTTCAGATAGTCAACATGGTTTTGTCAAAGGCAGGTTGTGTCTCACAAATCTCATTGAGTTTTTTGAGAAGGTGACCAAGCATGTAGATGGGGGTAGGGCAGGTGACGTGGTATACATGGACTTCAGTAAAGCCTTTGATAAGGTTCCACGTGGTAGACTAATGGAGAAAATGCAGAGGCATGGGATTGAGGGTGATTTAGTAGTTTGTTTTAGAAACTGGATTCCTGAAAGAAGGCAGCGAGTGGTGGTTGATGGAAAATATTCAGCCTGGAGTCCAATTACAAGTGGTGTGCCACAAGGAATTGTTCTGGGATGACTGCTGTTTGTCATTTGTATAAAAGACTTGGACGCAGGCATAGGTGAATGGATTAGTAAATTTGCAGATGACACTAAAGTCGGTGGAGTAGTGGACAGTTTGGAAGAATGTTACAGGTTGCAGGGGGACTTGGATCAACTGCACAATTGGGCTGAGAGGTGGCAAATGGAGTTCAATGCAGCTAAATGTGAGATGATGCACTTTGGGAAGAATAACAGGAAGGCAGAATACTGGGTCAATGGAAAGAGTCTTGGTGGTGTGGATGTGCAGAGGGATCTTGGAGTCCATGTACATAGATCTCTGAAAAGTGCCACCCAGGTTGATAGTGCTGTTAAGAAGGCATACGGTGTGTAAGGTTTCATTTGTAGAGGGATTGAGTTCCGGAGCCGCAATATCATGCTGCAACTATGCTGGTGGGCCTGTGAATTCATTGCCGCAGAGTGCAGTGGAGGCTGGGATGCTAAATGTCTTCAAGGCAGAGATTGATAAATTCTTGATGTTACAAGGAATTAAGGGCTATGAGGAGAATGCAGGTAAGTGGAGTTGAAATACCCATCAGCCATGATTGAATGGCAGAGTGGACTCGATGGGCCAAATGGCGTTACTTCCGCTCCTCTGTCTTATGGTCTTATACAAAGCGCTAGTGCGGCTACACTTAGAATATTGCGTACATTCTGGTCACCATATTTCGGGAAGGATGTGGAAGTATTGGAAGAGGTGCAGAGGAGATTTACCAGGATGTTGCCTGGTCTGGAGGGAAGGTTTTATGAGGAAAGGCTGAGAGACGTGGGTCTGTTCTTATTGGATAGAAGAAGGCTAACAGGAGATTTGATAGAGACATATAAGATGATCAGAGAATTCGATAGGGTTGACAGTAAAAGTCTTTTTCCTGGGATGATGATGATGTCAGCTTGTATGAGGGGGCATAACTACAATTTGAGGGGTGACAGATTTAAGACAGATGTCAGAGGCAGCTTTTTCACTCAGAGAGTGGTAAGGGCGTGGGATGCCCTCCCTGCTAATGTCGTTAACTCAGCCACATTAGGGAGATTTAAACAATCGTTGAATGAACACATGGATGATGATGGGCTAGTGTAGGGGGATGAGTTTAGAATAGTTCACAGGTCGGCACAACATTGAGGGCCGAAGGGCCTGTGCTGCACTGTATGTTCTATGTTCTATGTTCTATGTTCTAGACCATGAGCTTAACCTTTGTGCTGTGGAAGATGTTTGAGTCTGTTATCATGGAAAAAAATAGCAAGACAGACATCTGGATAGAAGTTGTCCCTTTGGGCAGATGAAGCATGGGTTCATGAAGGGCAGGTCATGCTAAACTAATTTACTGGAATTCTATGAGCACATTACGAGCATGTGGTATATCTTGATTTCCAAAAGGTATTCGACAAGGTGCCAGACAAAGGGCTGCTGCAAAAGATAAAGATGCACTGCACTGTGGGCAATGTATTAGTATGGACTGAGGATTGATGAACAAATAGGAAGCAAAGAGTGGGAATAAATGAGTGCTCTTCCAGTTGACAATCAGGAACTCGTGGTGTGCCTCAGGGATCAGTATTGGGACTGCAATTAATCACAGTTTACACCCATGGTTTAGAGTTGGGGACCATGGGGAGTGTGTCAAAGGTTGTGGATGACACGAAGATGAGTAGTAGGGAAAAGTGTGCAGTTTTGGTCTCCTATCTTGAGAAAGGATGTACTGACACTAGAGGGGGTGCAGAGGAGGTTCACTAAGTTGATTCTGGAGTTGATGAGGTTGGCTTATGAGGAGAGACTGAGCAGACTGAGATTATATTCATTTGAATTTGGGAAGAATGAGGGGAGGATCTTTCAGAAATGTACAAAATTCTGAAGGGAATAGATGAGATGGAAGTAGAGAGGGTGTTTCCACTGGTGGGTGAAACTAGGACAAGAGGGCACCGCCTCAAAGTTAGGAGGAGCAGATTTAGGACAGAATTGAGAAGGAACTTCTTCACCCAGAGGGATGTGAATCAGTGGAATTCCCTGCCCAGGGAAGTAGTTGAGTCTTTCTCAATGAATGTTTTTAAAGCTAAGATCGATAATTTTCTGAACAGTCAAGGAATTAAAGGTTACGGTGAGAGGGTGGGTCAGTGGAGCTGAGACCATGAAAAGATCAGCCATGATCTTATTGAATGGCAGAGCAGGCTCAAAGGGTCAGATGGACTACTCCTGATCCGAGTTCTTAGTTCTTATGATTGGGATTGTTATCACTCCCTCTCTCCAACAAACTCATTTCCAGGTTTCCAAATATTCTGGAGATTTCATTTAACATTTTCTCCAGTGGAAACAGACCCAGGTGTTCTCTGCCTTCACCAGTTCCTTGTCACTGATGGTCAATCCCCCAGACTCACCCTCTGAGGGACTTCAGTTCCTCTCACTGAACAGAGAGCGGTTACTGGTTGGGCTTTAGACTGGAGAAAGTAAACAGGGAGATTCCACAGCTGGTGATATAAGAGACATTGTATTTGATCTGATCCCTGTGTAATATATTGCTGTACAATTACAGCATTTGCAGGTGGCACAAACTTGGAAATATTGTGAACTGTGAGAGAAACAGCGAGAGACTTCAAGAGGATAGCAGTCTCTGGTGGAGT
The DNA here is from genome assembly GCF_047496795.1 of Chiloscyllium punctatum. Lineage (NCBI taxonomy): Eukaryota > Metazoa > Chordata > Chondrichthyes > Orectolobiformes > Hemiscylliidae > Chiloscyllium > Chiloscyllium punctatum. The sequence continues at coordinate 14,651,393 of NC_092768.1, forward strand.
CAATAGAAACGTGGTGATTGTAAGTGAATTCAGAGAGGTGTGGAGTGATACAATTTGGTGGAAAGATCCAAAGAGGTGATATGGAATAAAAGGTACAAAAGGGGGTGTGGGGGCCCTGGGGATGTATGTGCAGAATCTGTTGATGGTGGCAGGACAGATTGAGAAAGCGGCTACAAAGGTTTCCAGGAACCTGCGTTTAATAAATAGAGAGAGGGGACAAAACAGGGAGGTGATGATGTAGCTTCATAAAACACTGGCTCGACCACAACTCGTGTGTCAGTTCTGGAGCCCGCACTGTAGGGAGGTTGTGGAGGCTTCAGGAAGTGACAGAAAAGATTGACAGGAATGTTCCAGAGATGACAGCCTTCAGTTCTGTCAAGAGATTGGAGAAACTGGGGTTGTTCTCCCGAGAGGGGAGACAGGAGACAGGAAATTAGATTGAGCTGTTCAGTACCAGGAGGGGTCAGTTCCAGTTTTAGATTCAGAGAGTGTTACAGCACAGAAGGAGGTCATTTGGCTTTGCATGCCTGAGACAGCTCTTTGAAAGAACTGTCCATTTATCTCCCTGTCCCTGCACATTCCCCTGTCACTTCACAAGGATTTCTCCCATTTCCCAGTGAAAGTTCCTGTCGGATCAGCTGGATCTCAGATTGATCAATGCAACCCCAAACCAACACAAGGAGGAAGAGAGAGAGAGAGAGCAGGGACCAGGGTCAAAGGGAGGTCACATCAAACAGAGGAGCAGAACTTCCTGGAGGTGGATATTCCTGAAGAAGTGACAGTGAATTAAACAACCACCAACAAACAGCAATATCTGATGGTGTTGTGACAAAGGTCCCACTGTTCCTACTGTTCAGGTATCAAGCTGCTTGCTCTCTCCACAGTTACTGTTTGAGCTGCTGTGTGTTTCCAGGATTTCCTGATGTGGTTTGTGATCTGTGCTTGTTGCTTTGTCTGCTGATGTCTCCTGTCTCATAAGAATCCAGAGAAATCTCTCCAGAACTTGGTGTCTGGAATATTTTGTCACATTCCTGGCTGGACAGGAGTGAACTCAATGTGTGATCAGTATCTGCTGGACACGTTCTCTCTCCACGTTTACAAAGCAGCTCTACTGTCTGTGGGCAACATTGAGAAGTAGATCCTGATGGGTTTATGATACACATTCTGAAATAACTGTGATTGATCATGACATCTATTCAATCCATCACACCTATCCCAGTTCCCTGACAGAGCCATCCAATCAGGGACAAGGAGGGATGGATGATAAACACTGTCCTTGTCAGGTGCACTCCTTATCACAAGAATGAATTTGGGAACGGGACAGTTGGACAGGATCAATATTGTAAATTACAGTCTCAGGTGTAGGAGTCTGTGTATCATCTTTATAGAGTGCACCCTCTCTGTCAGTACCTGAACGGTGGGCAGATCGAGCTGGTGCCTTCAGTGGACATGAGTGGAACTTGATATGTTTTCCAATTATGCGAGGGAGTGTTAATGTGTGGCTGTGAAATAGGAAGGGGCCAAGACAGATCTTTGGGGGATTCTCGAGGGAACAGTGTGGGAGCAGGAAGAGAATCCACTGCAGGTGAATCGCTGACTCTGACTGGATAGGTCAGGAGATTAGATTAGACTCCCTACAGTGTGGAAAAAGGCCCTTCAGCCCAACAAGTCCACACCAACCCTCCAAAGAGCAACCCACCCAGACCCATTCCCCTACATTTACCCCTTCACCTAATACTACAGGCAATTTAGCATGGCCAATTCACCTGACCTAGACTGTGGGAGGAAACCCATGCAGACACGGGGAGAATGTGCAAACTCCACACAGACAGTCGCCTAAGGCAGGAATTGAACCCAGGTCTCTGGCACTGTGAGGCAGCTGTGCTAACCACTGTGCCGCCCATAACAACGGAACCAGGTAAGAGGAGCTCAGAGCAGCTGGTAGTGAAATGATTAACTGAGTTCCTGAATATAATCTGATGTCAGGCTTCTTCAACCAGACACAACCACACAGTTTCAGTCAAATCATTTTAACTTTATTTGTGATACATTGGAAACATACCAGCAAAGCAACAACATGTCACAGCAGTAAGAGGACATTGTACAACACTCTCTCCCTGAGACAGTCTGACCTAATAGGGCACAGTGATCACACAATGACTGTCTCTGTCCTGGGAACTACACCAACCAAAGCTTCTGTACAGGATCCACTGTAATCTCCGAAATGTTAGATTCCAGAGAGTCACTTGGTGAATGATAGAACTGGAACCAATATTTCCACATGTTTATAGCCACTTAGTTGCAAAATTACACACACACTTCCTGACCCAACCGCGCCAGTTTCAGTTTGTATCTATTTACATAGAGTCGTAGAGTCATAGTGATGTACAGCATGGAAACAGACCCTTCGGTCCAACCCGTCCATGCCAACCAGATATCCCAACTCAATCTAGTCCCACCTGCCAGCACCCGGCCCATATCCCTCCAAACCCTTCCTATTCATAAACCCATCCAAATGCCTCTTAAATGCTGTAATTGTACCAGCCTCCACCACTTCCTCTGGCAGCTCATTCCATACACGCACCACCCTCTGTGTGAAAAAGTTTCCTCTTAGGTCTCTTTTATATCTTTCCTCTCTCACCCTAAGCCTATGCTCTCTAGTTCTGGACTCCCCAAAACCCGAGAAATGACTTTGTGTATTTATCCTATCTATGACCCTCATGATTTTGTAAACCATTATAAGGTCTCCCCTCAAACTCCGATGCTCCAGGGAAAACAGCCCAAGCCTGTTCAGTCTCTCCCTAAAGCTCAAATCCTCCAACCCTGGCAACATCTTTGTAGATCTTTTCTGAACCCTTTCAAGTTTCACAACATCTTTGCAATAGGAAGGAGACCAGAATTGCACACAATATTCCAACAGTGGCCTAACCAATGTCCTGTTAAGCCGCAACTAACATCCCAACACCTGTACTCAATACTCTGACCAATAAAGGAAAGCATACCAAACGCCTCCTTCACTATCCTATCTACCTGTGACTCCACTTTCAAGGAGCTATGAAACTGCACTCCAAGGTCTCTTTGTTCAGCAACACTCCCTAGGTCTTTACCATTAAGTGTATAAGTCTTCCTCAGATTTGCTTTTCCAAAATGCAGCACCTCGCATTTATCTGAATTAAACTCCATCTGACACTTCTCAGCTCATTGGCCCATGTGGTCCAGATCCTGTTGTAATCTGAGGTAACCCTCTTCGCTGTCCACTACACCTCCAATTTTGGTGTCATCTGCAAACTTACTAACTGTACCTCTTATGCTCGCATCCAAATCATTTATGTAAATGACAAAAAGTGGAGGGCCCAGCACTGATCCTTGTGGCACTCCACTGGTCACAGTCCTCCAGTCTGAAAAACAACCCTCCACCACCACCCTCTGTTTTCTACCTTTGAGCCAGTTCTGTATCCAAATGGCTAGTTCTCCCTGTATTCCATGAGATTTAACCTTGCTAGTCAGTCTCCCATGGGGAACCTTGTTGAATGCCTTACTGAAGTCCATATAGATCACATCTACTGCTCTGTCCTCATCAATCTTCTTTGTTACTTCTTCAAAAAAACTCCATCAAGTTTGTGAGACATGATTTCCCATGCACAAAGCCATGTTGACTATCCCTAATCAGTCCTTGCCTTTCCAAATACATGTACATCCTGTTCCTCAGGATTCCCTCCAACAACTTGCCCACCACCGAGGTCAGGCTCACCAGTCTATAGTTCCCTGACTTGTCTTTACCACCCTTCTTAAACAGTGGCACCACGTTTGCCAACCTCCAGTCTTCCAGCACCTCACCTGTGACTATCGATGATACAAATATCTCAGCAAGAGGCCCAGCAATCACTTCTCTAGCTTCCCACAGAGTTCTCGGGTACACCTGATCAGGTCCTGGGGATTTATCCACCTTTACCCATTTCAAGACATCCAGCACTTCCTCCTCTGTAATCTGGACATTTTGCAAGATGTCACCATCTATTTCCCTCCAGTCTATATCTTCCATATCCTTTTCCACAGAAAATACTGATGCAAAATATTCATTTAGCATCTCCCCCATTTTTTGTGGCTCCACACAAGGCTGCCTTGCTGGTCTTTGAGGGGCCCTATTCTCTCCCTAGTTACCCTTTTGTCCTTAATATATTTGTAAAAACCCTTTGAAATCTCCTTAATTCTATTTGCCAAAGCTATCTCACGTCCCCTTTTTGCCCTCCTGATTTCCCTCTTCAGTATACTCCTACTTCCTTTATACTCTTCTAAGGATTCACTCAATCTATCCTGTCTATACTTGACATATGCTTCCTTCTTTTTCTTAACCAAACCCTCAATTTCTTTAGTCATCCAGCATTCCCTATACCTACCAGCCTTCCCTTTCACCCTCACAGGAATATACTTTCTCTGGATTCTTGTTATCTAATTTCTGAAGGCTTCCCATTTTCCAGCCGTCCCTTTACCTGTGAACATCTGTCTCCAATCAGCTTTCGAAAGTTCTTGCCTAATACCGTCAAAATTGGCCTTTCTCCAATTTAGAACATCAACTTTTAGATCTGGTGTATCCTTTTCCATCACTATTTTAAATCTAGTGGAATTATGCTCTCTTCTGTGAAGAACCAGAAAACAATGAAACCTCGATTTAAAAGGAGCAGGACTGATCCACTGTGACAAAACCGACTATCAGAATTGGAAGGAAATTTAAATGTAACTAAAATGGTATTTCCAGGATTAATGACACAGCTCAGTGCTCCCTGTGCCCATCAGTCACTGAAGGCCTGAACTGTTCCCATGGACACCACGTGCTCACTCTCCAGGTCCACCCGGGTACTGACCCAGCCGAGGAAGAGGGTCAGACAGTCAGGACAAACATCCCCCTTGACTGCCCACTGCCTGGACCCTGCTGAGGGCCACTTTGTCCAGGCCCAGGAGCAGGCCCATGAGGAGGTCTCCCAATCTGCCTGGTCCCCTTTGTACCGGGTGTTCAAAGATCAGGAGCGTGGGGCTGAAGTGGATCCAGAAATGGAGCAGCAGCCCCTTCAGATCATGGAAGAGGAGGAGCAAACCCAGGAAAGCCCCTCAGTGAAGAGTGGATTGGCACGAGGGGCATTTCCAAGAGAGAGGGGCTCAGGTTGGGGAGCAACCTCCTATGGGAGGTTTCGGGGCCTGGCACCGATGGGGAACTCCATCTGAACAGGGCACAGCTTCACTCACCTGAGCCCCATCGACACCTAACCACAGCCAGGGCCGGCCACCACATGAAGCTACTCAATGGCTTTGCCCATGAGCTGGAGCTTCTCCAAGGAGACATGTGGGACTTGATCACCCAGAGCTATCCATCCCACTCCCACCACCATCACTGACACTGGTTGCCATGGCAACACCAGGCCCTCCACCCAGCCAGCGACAGGAGCTCCTATTGGTGGAAGCACAGACTCAATTCACACACCCCCACCCCCTCCTTGCTCAGACCCCCACCCTCTTTCTAGCAGAGGGGATGGAGCTGACGTCAACTCCGAGTATCGGTCAGAGCCCCCGCTGGTTCAGGGCCTCGCTCCATCTCAGGCACCTGAGAGAGACAGCTCCCTTCTCCTCAGTATTGGGAGAACTGTTGAATAGCTGGTGTCAGGAAGCTCACACCCACCTGAATTAATCTCCATCAGCATCTTTGTCCACACTCTGTACTTCACGGAGCGAATGGACTTACACACATTTATTAAGGGAAAACTTGCAGTGGATCTGGGATAGTTTGTTTGACTCTGAAACAGGCGATAAATGTCAATGTTGGATCATTCCAGGGTGGGGAATGGATATGTTAGAAATAAAACTCAAACCAAGGATGGAAGCTTTCCCTTCTCTGTGCATCCAGAAATTTCTGCAGAACAAGAACAATCTTTACGGATTGTGTTCAGAGAACGCTATCGCAAAAAAGTAAAGTCCCAGAGTGGATTCCCAAAACATGAACATTGTAAATTCAGGAAGTTATTGGACTGTCTTTTCCTGTCCTCATTGGACTGAGTTATTCCACAATATTACAAATAGCTCAATCTTCCTGCACAGAACAACTCACAGAGATACCATCCAATAGGAAAGTCCTCATGGGATTCCGATTGTTAGGCTTAGTTTATTATTTACAGAGAATTCCTTTAATTCTTCCAGAGTATAATATGTGTTTGTCCAGGAGACAGATATTTATGGGAATTTACACCAGGATTGTCCAATAGGAATCTCTGACTCTCTGGTAAAGAGAGTAAACCTGCAATGTTAGTTTTATGGTCAGCATCAGGACTCATCAAACTGCCTCTGAATCTTTGTCCAAAGTGTGTCACTGGAAAAGTACAGTAGGTCAGGCAGCATCCGAGGAGCAGGAGAATTGATGTTTCAGGCATAAACCCTTCATCAGGAAGGTCTGATGAATGACTTATGAGAGAAATGTCAGTTCCCCTTCTGTTTGGACATTGCCTGACCTGCTGTACTTCACCAGCACCACACTTTTCGACTCTGACTCTCCAGCATCTGCAGTCCTCACTTTCTGCCTCTGAATCTTTGTCTACAGTTATACTTCAGATCGAGTGTCAGCCCACTCTGTGTAAGCTGAAACCCTGAACCAGACAGAATGAATGATAATGTCAGGGAGACTCACTGTGAGTCACTCTGAGCTCAATGACCAAGCAGCTGAGTGACACCTCCATTGTCAGAGGGACAGGGTTTCAGCTGAGACCTATCTCAGGTCATGGAGAGCCTCATCCTCCTCAGGGATACGATCACCTTTGTGCAGGACAGGGGGATGGACGCCTTCCTCATCAGCCTGGACCAGGAGAAGGCCTTTGACAGGATATTACACACCTACATGTGGGATGTGCTCTCCAAAATGGGCTTTGGGGAGGGAATCTGCAAATGGATCGGTCTGCTCTACACCAACAGCATTAGCGCAGTCTCAATCAATGGGTGGGAATCAGAAAGCTTCCTGATCAGATCCAGAGTCAGGTAGGGCTTCCCACTCCCTCGTGCCTTGTTTGTTTGTTGTATTGAGCCCCTTCACTGAATCCAGAACTTGCCAACAAGCCCCAAGATATCGCTCGGCAGGTGCAGGGGCACAGAGACTGTCACACATCTCCTCCTGAAATGTGCCTTTGCAAAGTATCTCTGGAGAAAGATGCAGTGGTTTTTGTCGAGGTTCATTCCGAGCAGCTCCGTGATGTGGGACTCTGTGCTCCCCAGAACACACACCGAGACAAACAGCGACTGTGCCTGGACGACCATCAACTCACTGACAGACACTCTTTGGTCTGCCTGAACCTTGTTGGTCTTCCAGAGGAAGGAGTTGACCCTGACCGAGTGTTGCAGACTGGCACATTCCAAGCTCCAGGACTACATGCTGAGGGATGCATGAACACCTGGGGCAGCTGCTGCCAAGGTGCTGTGGGGAAAGACCACCATCTGAGCTCTTTCTGCTGAAGGGAAATGGGGGTCTGTCCAGTTATTGAACCCTCCTAGTGTCTCAAACATATGTGAATAAAGTCTTGTATGTGTACGAGAGGTCTTTGGTTTGTTGGATAGAGTCAATGTGTGTTTGTTTACTTGACATGCTACTGCACAAAACCAAACTGCGTTTGTGACCTGTATAGATGTGAAAAGATTTTCTTATGAATCAAGTATATTTTTAAATTAATAAAAGAAAGTCATTGAGTAATATATCTGTCTTCGAAAGTTGCTGGATTGTTTTTCTGCATCACTCTACAACTCCCACTGCCTGAGGACACATTCAGTCTGACAACATCATTCCAATTAATTACCGATGGGAACAAACAGCTTCAGACCTGCCCATACCTGTGACAGGAACTGTTTGACTGCTGTGAACTCACAGGACTTTTACAAACTGAGACACCCTCTGGATGGAGTGGAGCAAACATTGGGTTAGATTTATAAAGGCTATTCTACTCATTGTGGCTCTGACGGCTCTTTCCACCATCAAATTAGTCCCGTACCTCACCTCCTTCTTTTTCCCCGGACCCTGAAAACCTTTTCCCTGTAAACACCTTCTCAATTCCCAAGACCAGCTCACGGTTGAACTGAGGAATGTGAAGCAATAAATTAGACAGCTCTTAGGCTGATGTGATCTGGATAGTCTACAATAAAATAAAGATCAGGGGAGGTAGGAGACATGAAACTATCAGAACCTGCTGGAGAAACTCATTAGGTCTCGTACATACTACAGAGAGAGACAGAGTTAACATTTCGACTCTCGTGACCCTTGTTCCATGATGATCATCTCAAGTCATGCTGGGGAAGTTGACACCCCCTATTATAATTAACCACATTGGTGTTTTCATGCTAATTATGCTCCCAATGTTAGTAAATACATAAAGCACAGACATTTCATCACAGGCTCCAGGATCAAGATCAAGAGAAATTGAGAGTCCTGACTTTATACAAACAATGATGATTCAATGTCTATCTCCCTCTGAGTTCCAAGAGGAACCGTCTATTCCCACAGCCGTGACCTCTCACAAACTATTCAGGAGAAAGTGGCACCTAATCCCCACCCACTCACTGCATTCACAGGCAACAGGTTGTGTTCATGTTTTAACAGAGATATACCCGGTACATCTGACAGGGGGTGGTGGGGGGGGTGGTCAAATAACCAGCCCCTACCTCCAACCTCATTGTTTACCTCAATCTTTACTCCGAGGCTGTGAGTGATGGCGCAACCACAGTGGGTCAGGAAGAGGAACAGCACAGGGGTACAGATAGACCGTACTGTGGGAGGGTCAGTGCTGAGGGAGTGCCACACTGTCAGAGGGTCAGTGCTGAGGGAGTGCCACACTGTCAGAGGGTCAGTGCTGAGGGATCGCCACACTGTCGGAGGGTCAGTGCTGAGGGCGTGCCACACTGTCAGAGGGTCAGTGCTGAGGGATTGCCACACTGTCGGTGGGTCAGTGCTGAGGGAGTGCCACACTGTCAGAGGGTCAGTGCTGAGGGAGTGCTGCACTGTCGGAGGGTCAGTGCAGAGGGAGTGCTGCACTGTCGGAGGGTCAGTGCTGAGAGAGTCCCACACTGTCGGAGGGTCAGTGCTGAGGGATCGCCACACTGTGGGAGGGTCAGTGCTGAGGGAGTGCCGCACTGTCGGAGGGTCAGTGCAGAGGGAGTGCTGCACTGTCGGAGGGTCAGTGCTGAGGGAGTGCCACACTGTCGGAAGGTCAGTGCTGAGGGATCGCCACACTGTCGGAGGTTCAGTGCAGAGGGAGTGCCACACTGTCGGAGGGTCAGTGCTGAGGGAGTGCTGCACTGTCGGAGGGTCAGTGCTGAGGGAATGCTGCACTGTCAGAGGGTCAGTGCTGAGGGAGTGCCGCACTGTCAGTGGCTCAGTGCTGAGGGAGTGCCACACTGTCAGAGGGTTAGTGCTGAGGGAGTGCCACACTGTCAGAGGGTCAGTGCTGAGGGATCGCCACACTGTCAGTGGGTCAGTGCTGAGGGAGTGCCACACTGTCAGAGGGTCAGTGCGGAGTGAGTGCCGCACTGTCAGAGGTCAGTGCTGAGGGAGTGCCGCACTGTCGGTGGGTCAGTGCTGAGGGAGTGCCACACTGTCAGAGGGTCAGTGCTGAGGGAGTGCCGCACTGTCGGTGGGTCAGTGCTGAGGGAGTGCCGCACTGTCAGAGGTCAGTGCTGAGGGAGTGCCGCACTGTCGGTGGGTCAGTGCTGAGGGAGTGCCGCACTGTCAGATGGTCAGAGCTGAGATAGTTCTGCACTGTTGGAGAGTCTGTGATGAGGGAGTGCAGCACTGTCAGAGGGTTAGTGCTGAGGAATTACCACTCTCTGTCAGAGGGTCTGTGTTGTGGATACTGTTTCAGTGCCATGCAGAGATCTCATTTGTTTGTTTGTGAAGTGATTTAAGTGCATTCTGAGCTGGTGAAATGTTATAGACGTGTGTCTCTGTACTCTCAGTGCTCAGGGTGAAGCAACAATTTCCAGCAACTACTGCAATAAGGAATTGTGTTTGAATGGTGAACATTTCAGAAATTCTCTGTGGCTCCTGTTTAATGAGATATTTTTTGCCTGAGGATTAATTTGACAGATATCGGGAAGAGTGATTACCCAGAGCAATGTTGTGTTAATTTATAACAACAGAGAATGAGTCACGTTGTCACACTGAGGTAAAGGTGGTACAGTGGTCCCTTCCCTCAGAGACCAGTTGAACCAGCTGGGCAGTATGGTCTCAGGGTTTGAGGTTATTCAATCTGTTTGCTCAATAGCAGGAAGCTCATATTAATTCTGTCCTGATGGTGTGGGAAGTAATTAATATTCAACCACAAATATCTTGCTTCTTATCTCACCCACCCAGAATCCACCTGATCTTCAAGGGTGTGTGCTCCTGTCCTTCCAGAGATGGTATTGTACAGTGAAGGGATTGAATTGGGCTCGGCTGGTGCCTGGTGTGACTCGAAACTGCAGAGCAGTTCCCCACAGCACACATACGCACCCCTCCCCACCACCTCCAACCCCACCTCCACCCACCACCCCCACACGCTTCCCCTCCCACCATCCCCCACACGCTTCCCAGGAGTCAGTGTTAGGCATTTTGCTTTGCCTGATATTTATTAATGATTGGGATCTTGCTGTGCAGGAGACAATTTCAAAGTTGGGAGTTGGCACCAAATCAGGAAGAATTGCAAACTGTGTCAGGTACAGTGTGGGACTTTGACAATTTGGGGGAGTAGGGGGGAGAGAGGGGGCAGATGGGGTTCAGTGCAGAGAAGTGGGAGGTGATGCCCTTTGGAGGGAAGGACATTGAGAGACAACATGAAATGGAGGGGGGGTGGGCAAATCTAAAGGGGGTGTGCCGGGTTAGGGGGAGTTGGGCAATATATGTGCACAGGTAATTGAAGGTGTCAAAACAGGAAGAGAGAGCAGTGGATAATGCACATTGTCCTCAGCTTTACGAACTGGAACAGTGAGAGGGACAGACTCAGAAAGGGAGAGGCTGAAACAGTGAGACTGACAGAGACACAGACAGAAGTGGACAGAGGGAAACTGACATGGACAGAGAGAGAGTGTAACAGAAAGAGAGAGAGAAACAGGGGCAGACAGAGACTCAGACAGAGAGACAGAGAGAGAGAGAGAGAGACAGAATGGAACAGAGAGGGAGAGAGAAACAGGGGTAGACAGAGACAGACAGAGAGACAGAGAGAGAGAAGGAGTGGAATAGATAGAGAGAGACAAAATACTACAAACTGTGATTCCACAGGAATCGGTGACTGCTGTGGGAAATTGGTGATATTTTTCAGAGAAATTGTTAAGATGCATCCTTCGATGAAAAAGTGCGGAGTGTTTCAGGTAAACCAGGAACTCTAATCTTGACTCTGGTTTCCAGCATCTCCGGGCCTCACTTTTGTCTCATTGATTTGAACCTTACTGAGAATCCTCTTGGAAGGATGCCAACCTTGAAGAAGTTCTCCGGTGCTCTCCACAAGAATCTCAGTGAGTCTCTCTCTCTCACTGCAACCCCCAGGTCATCTCCTCTGCCCTGAAGCTCTTCAACCATGTACTGAAGATTTTCCTGCTCCTCGGATGTTTCCTGACCTGCTGTGCTTTTCCAGCACCACTCTGATCTAAACTCTAGTTTCCATCATCTGCAGTCTTCACTTTTGCCAGGAGCTCTGAGTGTCTATATCTGGTGCCCTGACATTCCACACTGTACTCGGTGTTCAATCCCACATCATGGTAACCCTGGCAATGTTTCCCACAGTAACAATACCAGCTCGGGTCTGTGAAGAAATCAGTAGGTGGTACCTTAGTGCCAAGGGAAGCTCTGATCTCAACACGGAGTGATGTGCTGGATCGGAATTATCTCTCAATTATAATGTTTCTGTCCTGAGACTGTGACACAATATCAATGGTAAAGGTCATCAGAAAATATTTGAAAATGTTGCCCATGATGCTGGGTGTGAGCTGATGAACTCCTCCCTGTTCTGCCTTTCCATTTAAATATTCCACTAGCACAGGGAACTAAGCAGAGTGTTTTAACATTGAGGTAAGTCTCTGTCTTCCATCATCCACATCTCACAATCTTCCCTCTTGCACAGACTCAGCTAGATGGTATAGTCTGGAAGGTTGGGTGTGTAACTGAGTACACAGTCACAGACAGCACTGACTGAATACTCTTTTATCCAAACTCTCCTCATGTTTCACTGGGGTATTTGGATAGGAACAGCCTGACACTCTGTAAACTCTCATGGATTCTCTCCAACCCTGTCTCTCACACTCTTTCTCCATCAATCTCATTCTCTCTCTCCTTCTCTCTCTCTCTGCCCTGGTCTCTCAAACACTCTGTCTCTGTCCCTTCTCTCACTCCCTCTCTCTCTGTCCCTATCATAAGACCATAAGACCATAAGACATAGGAGTGGAAGTAAGGCCATTCGGCCCATCGAGTCCACTCCGCCATTCAATCATGGCTGATGCGCATTTCAGCTCCACTTGCCCGCATTCTCCCCGTAGCCCTTAATCCCTCTAGACAACAAGAACCTATCAATCTCGGCCTTGAAGACATTTAGCGTCCCGGCTTCCACTGCACTCCGTGGCAATGAATTCCACAGGCCCACCACTCTCTGGCTGAAGAAATGTCTCCGCATTTCTGTTCTGAAATGACCCCCTCTAATTCTAAGGCTGTGTCCACGGGTCCTAGTCTCCTCGCCTAACAGAAACAATTTTCTAGCATCCACCTTTTCAAAGCCATGTATTATTTTGTACGTCTCTATTAGATCTCCCCTTAATCTTCTAAACTCCAACGAATACAATCCCAGTATCCTCAACCGTTCCTCATATGCTAGACCTGTCATTCGAGGGATCATCCGTGTGAATCTCCGCTGGACACGTTCCAGTGCCAGTATGTCCTTCCTGAGGTGTGGGGACCAAAACTGGACACAGTACTCCAAATGGGGCCTAACCAGAGCTTTATAAAGTCTTAGTAGTACATCTCTGCTTTTATATTCCAACCCTCTTGAGATAAGAGACAACATTGCATTCGCTTTCTTAATCACAGACTCAACCTGCATGTTTACCTTTAGAGAATCCTCGACTAGCACTCCCAGATCCCTTTGTGCTTTGACTTTATTAATTTTCTCACCATTTAGAAAGTAGTCCGTGCTTTTATTCTTTTTGCCAAAGTGCAAGACCTCGCACTTGCTCACGTTAAATTGCATCAGCCATTTCCTGGACCACTCTCCCAACCTGTCTAGATCCTTCTGTAGCCTCCCCACTTCCTCAGTACTACCTGCCTGTCCACCTAACTTCGTATCATCGGCAAACTTCGCTAGAATGCCCCCGGTTCCCTCATCCAAATCATTAATATATAATGCGAACAGCTGTGGCCCCAGCACTGAACCCTGCGGGACACCGCTCGTCACCGGCTGCCATTCTGAAAAAGAACCTTTTATCCCAATTCTCTGCCTTCTGTCAGACAGCCAATCCTCAATCCATCCCAGCAGCTCACCTCGAACACCATGGGCCCTCACCTTGCTCAGCAGCCTCCCGTGTGGCACCTTATCAAAGGCCTTTTGAAAGTCCAGATAGACCACATCCACTGGGTTTCCCTGGTCTAACCTACTTGTCACCTCTTCAAAAAATTCCAACAGGTTTGTCAGGCATGACCTCCCTTTACTAAATCCATGTTGACTTGTTCTAATCAGACTCTGCTCTTCCAAGAATTTAGAAACCTCATCCTTAATGATGGATTCTAGAATTTTACCAACAACCGAGGTTAAGCTGATTGGCCTATAATTTTCCATCTTTTGCCTTGATCCTTTCTTGAACAAGGGGGTTACTACAGCGATCTTCCAATCATCCGGGACCTTTCCTGACTCCAGTGACTCTTGAAAGATCTCAACCAATGCCTCTGCTATTTCCTCAGCAACCTCTCTCAGAACTCTAGGGTGTATCCCATCGGGGCCAGGAGATTTATCAATTTTAAGACTTTTTAACTTTTCTAGCACTATCTCTTTCGTAATGGCAACCATACTCAACTCAGCCCCCTGACTCCCTTTAATTTTTGGGATATTACTCATGTCTTCCACTGTGAAAACTGACGCAAAGTACTTGTTAAGTTCTCCTGCTATTTCCTTATCTCCCATCACTAGGCTCCCTGCATCAGTTTGAAGTGGCCCAATGTCTACTTTTGCCTGTCGTTTGTTTCTTATGTACTGAAAGAAACTTTTACTATTATTTCTAATATTACTGGCTAGCCTACCTTCATATTTGATCCTCTTATTTCTTATTACACTCTTTGTTATCCTCTGTTTGCTTTTGTATCCTTCCCAATCTTCTGATTTCCCACTGTTCTTAGCCACTTTATAGGATCTCTCTTTTTCTTTAATACATTTCCTGACTTCCTTTGTCAGCCAAGGTTGTCTAATCCCTCCCCGGTTAATCTTTCTTTTCTTGGGAATGAACCTCTGTACAGTGTCCTCAATTATACCTACAAACTCCTGCCATTTTTGCTCTAGTGTCTTCCCAGTTAGCCTCTGCTTCCAGTCTATTTTAGTCAGTTCCTCTCTCATGCCCTCATAATTACCTTTATTCAACTGTAACACCATTACATCAGATTTTGCCTTCTCCCTTTCAAACTCCAGACTGAACTCTACCATATTATGGTCGCTACTTCCTAAGGGTTCCCTTACTTTAAGATCTTTTATAGAGTCTGGTTCATTGCAAAGCACTAGGTCCAGAATAGCCTGCTCTCTTGTGGGCTCCATGACAAGCTGTTCCAAAAAGCCATCCTGTATGCATTCCATGAATTCCCTTTCTTTAGATCCACTAGCAACATTATTTACCCAGTCCACCTGCATATTGAAGTCACCCATGATCAATGTAACCTTGCCTTTCTGACATGCCTTCTCTATTTCCCGGTACATGTTGCGTCCCTGGTCCTGACCACTGTTAGGAGGTCTGTACACAACTCCAATTATGGTTTTTTTGCCTTTGTGGTTCCTCAATTCCACCCACACAGACTCCACATCATCCGACGCTATGTCATTCAATACCCTAGATTTAATTTTGTTCTTAACTAACAAGGCAAACCCACCCCCTCTGCCCACCTCTCTGTCTTTTCGATAAGTTGAAAAACCATGGAGGTTTAACTGTCAGTCCTGACCCCCCTGTAACCAAGTCTCTGTGATGCCTACTACATCATAATCATTCACTATTATCTGTGCCATTAGTTCATCGGCTTTGTTATGAATGCTACGAGCATTCAGGTAAAGTGCCTTAATGCTAACTTCCTTATCATTAGAGATGTTGGAAGTCATATGTCCTAAGTTATCCTTGCTTTTTTCTGCATTCTCAGTCTGCCTCAATTTTAAATCCGCCTGGAAACATGCTATCCTGCTGCTTATCTTTCCATTTACCTCCATACTCCCTGTCGCTTTCACTTTCCCTTCCCCCCAACTCAGAAGTTTAAAGTCCTACTGACCACCCTATTTATCCTCTTCGCCAGAACATTGGTACCTGATCGGTTCAGGTGGAGACCGTCCCAACGGTACAGATCCCCCCTGTTCCAAAACTGATGCCAATGCCCCATGAAGTGGAATCCCTCTTTCCCACACCAATCCCTTAGCCATGTGTTTACTTGCCTAATTTTCTTGTCCCTATGCCAATTGGCACGTGGCTCGGGCAGTAATCCGGAGATTATGACCCTTGAGGACCTGTGCTTCAATTTCCTGCCTAGTGCTTCGTAATGCCCAAACAGGTCCTCCACCCTAGCCTTGCCTATGTTGTTGGTACCAACGTGGACCACAACAACTGGATCCTCCCCCTCCCGCTCCAATATCCTTTCAAGCCGGTCAGAGATGTCTCGCACCCTGGCACCGGGCAGGCAACACACCATGCGAGACTCCCGATCCGGCTTGCAAAGGATACTATCTGTCCCCCTAATTATAGAGTCCCCGATAACCACTACTTATCTATTAGCTCCCCCCTCTTGAATGGCCTTCTGCACCATGGTACCTTGGTCAGTTGGCTCATCCTGTCCAGAGCCCTTTTCCTCTTCCGAACAGGGAGCAAGAATCTCGTACCTGTTGGACAAGGTCAAGGACTGAGGCTCCTCCACTCCTGAACTCTGGTTCCCCCTACCTGCCTCACTTACAGTCACACTCTTTTGTGCCTGATCACTAGCTGAGTGTGAATTAATTAATCTCCCAGGTGTGACTGCCTCCTGAAACAAAGCGTCCAGGTAACTCTCCCCCTCCCGGATATGCCGCAGTGTTTGAAGCTCAGATTCCAGATCATCAACTCTGATCCGGAGTTCTTCCAGCAACCAATACTTGCTGCAGATGTGGTCACTGCCGTTCACAATGGGATCAGCCAGCTCCCACATCATACAGCAACAGCACATCACCTGCCCAGCCATCTCTGCTTAGTTAGTTAATTACTTACTTTGTACAAGTATGAGTTAGAATACCTTCTGATACCTCTCTGCTATAGTTTTTTTTACCCGAAGTAAGGACACACTCTGTCTCTGTCCCTTCTCTCACTCCCTCTCTCTCTGTCCCTATCTCTCTCACACACTCTGTCTCTGTCCCTTTCTTTCATATTCTCTCTCTCTGTCCCTTCTCTCACTCCCTCTCTCTCTGTCCCTATCTCTCTCACTCCCTCTCTCTCTGTCCCTTCTCTCACTCCCTCTCTCTCTGTCCCTTCTCTCACTCCCTCTCTCTCTGTCCCTATCTCTCACACTCTCTCTCTCTGTCCCTCTTTCACACTGGAGAGGGTGACTCAGTGGTTTGCACTGCTGCCTCACTGCGCCAGGGACTCAGGCGACTGTCTATATGAATTTTGTACATTCTCCCCGTGTCTGCATAAGTTTCCTCTGGGTGCTCCGGTTTCCTCCCACAATCCAAAGATGTGCAGGTTGAGGTGGATTGGCCATGTTAAATTGACCATAGCTTCCAGGGATGTGCAGGCTAGATGGATAAGATGTGGAATTGCCTGGTTGGAGGTTGGGTCTCAGAAGATTAGATTAGATTACTTACAGTGTGGAAACAGGCCCTTCAGCCCAACAAGTCCACACCGACCTGCGCCCACCCAGCACCTAACACTACGGGCAATGTAGCATGGCCAATTCACCTCACCTGCACATTTCCAGACTGTGGGAGGAAACCGGAGCCCCCAGAGGAAACCCACACAGACACAGGGAGAACTTGCAAACTGCACACAGTCAGTCGCCTGAGGTGGGAATTGAACCCAGGTCACTGGGGCACTGTGAAGCACCAGTGCCAACCACTGTGCCACCTTGCCGCCCAAGGCTGCATTTCAAGAGGTTATAGAACATAGAACATAGAACATAGAACAATACAGCACAGAACAGGCCCTTCGGCCCACGATGTTGTGCCGAACTTCTAACCTAGATTAAGCACCCATCCATGTTCCTATCCAAATGCCGCTTAAAGGTCGCCAATGATTCTGACTCTATCACTCCCACGGGCAGCGCATTCCATGCCCCCACCACTCTCTGGGTAAAGAACCCACCCCTGACATCTCCCCTATACCTTCCACCCTTCACCTTAAATTTATGTCCCCTTGTAACACTCTGTTGTACCCGGGGAAAAAGTTTCTGACTGTCTACTCTATCTATTCCTCTGATCATCTTATAAACCTCTATCAAGTCACCCCTCATCCTTCGCCGTTCCAACGAGAAAAGGCTGAGAACTCTGAATCTATCCTCGTACGACCTACTCTCCATTCCAGGCAACATCCTGGTAAATCTTCTCTGCACCCTCTCCAAAGCTTCCACATCTTTCCTAAAGTGAGGCGACCAGAACTGCACACAGTACTCCAACTGTGGCCTAACCAAAGTCCTGTACAGCTGCAACATCACTTCACGACTCTTGAATTCAATCCCTCTGCTAATGAACGATAATACTCCATAGGCCTTCTTACAAACTCTATCCACCTGAGTGGCAACCTTCAAAGATCTATGTACATAGACCCCAAGATCCCTCTGTTCCTCCACCTGACTAAGAACCCTACCATTAACCCTGTATACCGCATTCTTATTTGTTCTTCCAAAATGGACAACCTCACACTTGGCAGGGTTGAACTCCATCTGCCACTCCTCAGCCCAGCTCTGCATCATATCTAAGTCCCTCTGCAGCCGACAACAGCCCTCCTCACTGTCCACAACTCCACCTACCTTCGTATCATCTGCAAATTTACTGACCCACCCTTCGACTCCCTCATCTAAGTCATTAATAAAAATTACAAACAGCAGAGGACCCAGAACTGAACCCTGCGGAACTCCACTTGTAACTGGGCTCCAAGCTGAATATTTACCATCTACCACCACTCTCTGCCTTCGACTGGTTAGCCAGTTTTCTATCCAATTGGCCAAATTTCCCTCTATCCCATGTCTCCTGACTTTCCGCATAAGCCTACCATGGGGAACCTTATCAAATGCCTTACTAAAATCCATGTACACTACATCCACTGCTCTACCCTCATCCACATGCTTGGTCACCTCCTCGAAGAGTTCAATAAGACTTGTAAGGCAAGACCTACCCTTCACAAATCCGTGCTGGCTGTCCCTGATCAAGCAGTGTCTTTCCAGATACTCGTAAATCCTATCCCTCAGTACCCTTTCCATTACTTTGCCTACCACAGAAGTAAGACTAACTGGCCTGTAATTCCCGGGGTTATCCCTATTCCCTTTATTGAACAGGGGCACAACATTCGCTACTCTCCAGTCCCCTGGTACCACCCCCGTTGCCAGTGAAGACGAGAAGATAATTGCCAACGGTACTGCAATTTCCTCTCTTGCTTCCCACATAATCCTAGGATATATCCCGTCAGGCCCGGGGGACTTGTCTATCCGCAAGTTGTTCAAAATGTCCAACACATCTTCCTTCCTAACAGGTTAGTGTGGGCTGAATGGCCTGTTTCCACACAGTGCAGACACTGTCTCTCTCCATTATGGTTATTGGATCACACTTCATAAGTTATTCTTGTCACTCAGATTAATTAATTCCCAGGATCAGAGGCTCAGCACAAACGGAAAACGTGACCTCACAGAAAAACCGTAAGTTCATTGGTTGCTAACTGCTACTAATTTAACTGTGTTATGAATTTCAAATTTCAGGTAAATTGGGGAAATATTTACATGTTACAATGAAAAAGACAAGAAGGAAACTTTGAAAAAACACATTAAGAGCTGAGTAAATGAAATGGAGTTGCAGGGCCAGGGGATGTATTATACCTGGATGGTGGAGATGCTGGTACAGCCCATTGTGCTTCAAAGGGACCACATATGGAGCAAGTGTTGGTGGTTTGAGGAATTCTGGCTCACAGTTGATGAGCTGGAGTCTGAGCTCCAAACACTGACACATCAGGGACAGGGAGAGTTACCTGAATGCTGTGTTTCAGGAGGCAGTCACACATCTTCGATTAACTGCCTCGTATTTGGTCAGTGGTGAGGGACAGGAGGGTGTGACTATGAACAAGGCTGGTTCAGGGATCCAGGAGGTAGTGCTGAGGGAGTTAGTCAATCAGATTTGGGATTCTTGCTCCCTATGTGGATGTCAGTGTGGGCTGGAGGGAGGGTGAGCAAACTGACCATAAACCTGTGGGACAGGATGATGGTCCTGATACAGCCATCCAAGATGGACGGGAGAAAATAGAAACGTAAATGTAATTGGGGATAGTATTGTTAGGGGAATGGACACTGCTCTCTGTGGGCAGGATTGTGAAATCTGAAGGCTGTGTTGCCTGGTGCCAGCGTTCAGGAGATCTAAGCAGGGATAAAGGGGAATTAGGAATGGGAGGGGAAAGACATGGTTGTTGTGGTCCATGTCAGTTCAAATGATGTGGGAGAATGAGGAAAACATTTCTCCTGAGGGAATGTGAACAGCCAAGGGCTAAATTAAAAATCAGAACCAAAAAGGGAATAATCTCTGGATTACTACCCATGAGTTAATTGGCACAGGATCAATAAGATTAAAGAGGTTAACGTGAGGCACAGAGATTAGTGTGGGAGAAATGGGTTTGAATTTACAGGAGATTGGCATCTGTACTGGGAAAGGAGGGAGCTGCTTCAGGGTAGTTGTTATGGGGGTCTTTAACTTCCTCAATATTGACTGGAAATACTATAGATCAAATAGTTTAGATGAGTCAGTTTTTGTTCAATGTGTGCAAGAGGGTTTTCTGACACAGTGTGTAGACAGGTCAACAAGAGACGATGCCATATGGGATTTGGTACTGGGGAATGAACCTGGCCAGTAGATCTGAGAACAGATAAGACCCCTGTGCTGGATGGGATTTATCCTCGGATTCTCTGGGAACCAGGGAGGAGATTGCAGAGCCTTTGGCTTTGAACTTTATGTCATCATTGTCGACAGGAGTAGTGCCAGAAGACTGGAGGATAGCAAATGTTGTTCCCTTGTTTAAGAAGGAGAGTCGGGATAACCCTGATAATTATAGGTCAGTGAGCCTTACTTCAGTTGTGGGTAAGGTATTGGAAAGGTTATGCGAGATAAGATTTATAATCATCAGGAAAGGAATAATTTAATTAGGGATAGTCGACACGGTTTTGTGAAGGATAGGTCATGAGTTCTTTGAGTAAGTGACAAAACAGGTGGATGAAGGTAAATCGGTTGATGTGGTGGAAATGGACTTCAGTAAGATGGTGATCAGGTTCCACATGGTAGGCTATTGCACAAAATATGGAGGCATGGGATTGAAGGTGATATAGCGGTTTGGATCAGACGTTGGCTCGCTGAAAGAAGGCAGAGGGTGGTAGTTGATGGGAAATATTCATCCTGGAGCTTGGTTACCAGTGGTGTGCCACAAGGATCTGTTTGGGGGCTACTGCTCTTCGTCATTTTTATAAATGATCTGGAGGTGGGTGTCGAAGGATGGGTTAGTAAATTTGCGGATGACACTAAAGTAGGCAGAATTGTGGATAGTGCAGAGGGATGTTATGGGTTACAGAGGGACATAGTTAAGATGCAGAGCTGGACTGAGAAGTGGCAAATGAAGTTTAATGTGGAAAAGTGTGAGGTAGTTCACATTGGAAGGAGTTACAGGAATGCAGAGTACTGGGCTAATAGTAAACTTCTTGGCAGTTTAGATGAACAGAGAGATGTCAGTGTCCTGGTTCATAAGTATCTGAAAGTTGCCACCCAGTTTGACAGGGTTGTTAAGAAGGCACATGGTGTGTTCGCATTTATACGTAGGGGATTGAGTTTCGGAGCCATGAGGTCATGCTCCAGTTGTACAAGACACTAGTAAGGCCACACCTGGAGTATTGCGTCCAGTTCTGGTCACCGCATCACAGGAAGGATGTGGAAGCTTTGAAAAGGGTTCAGTGGAGATTTACTCAGATGTTGCCTGGTATGGAGGGAAGATCTTACAAGGAAAACATGGGGCACTTGAGTCTATTTTCATTAGAGAGAAGAAGGTTGAGAGGTGACTTAATCAAGACGTACAGGATAATCAGAGGGTTAGATATGACAGTGAGAGCATTCTTCGTCAGATGGTGAAGGCGAGGGGACAGAGCTTTAAATTGAGGGGCGATTGATTTAGGAAAGATATCAAGGATAGTTTCTGCAGTCAGAGAGTAGTAGGGGCATGGAACGGCCTGCCTGCAATAATAATAGACACATCGACATTAAGGGCATTAAAATGGGCCTTGGACATAGATATGGATAATAATACAATGGTGTAAGTCAGATGAGCATCAGATTAATTTCACCGGTCAGCACAACACCAAGGGCTGAAGGGCCTGTTCTGCGCTGTAATGTTCTATGTTTTATGTTCTATGCTCCAATGGCATGGGCTCATGTGAATCAGACAGGGATCAGAGATCTGGAAAATTGCATAACTAGGGCTGTGGGTAGGGCTTTAAGCTGAATGAGGGGAGTTTCAGTCACATGGAAGATTGTGGCAAGTGTTAAAGCAGAGGGGAGGGCTGAGCAGAGGTTATTAAAGTTAACAGAAGAAGTATTAGGTCAGAGTGTCTGGGAAGGGCCAGGAATCTAACTTCAGGCACAGCACATGAAGGGACAACTATGAGAAAGGGTGCAGTCAACACAGGGCTGAGGGTGTTGTACTTAAATACAAACAGGATACAAAACAGGGTAAATGAGCTTGTGGCCCAGATTGAAATTGGCAGGAAGCAAGGCCGAGTGGGGAAGATAATAGAGCAACAATGGCAGGAGTTTCTGAGTGTAATTAAGGACACAGTACAGAGGTTCATCCCAAAGAAAAGAAAGATTATCCAGGGAGGGTTTAGAAAGCCATGGCTGACAAAGGAAGTCAGGAAATGTATCAAAGAAAAAGAGAGAGCCTATAAAGTGGCTGACAGCACTGGGAAATCAGAAGATTGGGAAGACTACAACAACAAACAGAGGATAACAAGGAGAGAAATACGGGAGGAGAGGATCAAATATAATGGTAAGCTAGCCAGTAATATTAGAAATGATAGTAAAAGTTTCTGTCAATACATAAAATACAAATGAGAGGCAAAAATAGAAATTGGGCCATTCCAAATTGATGCAGGAATGCTTGAGCTGGGAGATGAGGAAATAGCTGAAGTACTTTGTGTCAGTCTTCACAGTGGAAGACATGTTTAATATCCCAACAGTTAAGGAGCGTTGGGGGCAGAGTTGAGTATGGTAGCCATTACAAAAGAAAAAGTGCTAGAAAAACGAAAAGGTCGTCACATTGATAAATCTCCTGACCCCGATGGGCTACATCCTAGAGTTCTGAGGGAGGTGGCTGAGGAAATCGTGGAGGTGCTGACTGTGATCTTTCAAAAATCACTGGAGTCAGGGAACGTCCCAGACAATTGGAAAATCACTGTTGTAACCCCTTATTCAAGAAAGGATCAAGACAAAGGATGGAATATTATAGGCCGATTAGCCTAACCTCGGTTGTTGGTAAAATTCTAGAATCCATCATTAAGGATGAGATTTCTAAATTCTTGGAAGTGCAGGGTCGGATTAGAACAAGTCAGCATGGATTTAGTAAGGGTAGGTCATGCCTGATAAACCTGTTAGAATTCTTTGAAGAGATAACAATCAGGTTAGACCAGGGAAACCCAGTGGATGTTATCTCTCTATATTTCCAAAAGGCCTTTGATAAGGTGCCTCACGGGAAGCTGCTGAGTAAGGTGAGGGCCCATGGTGTTCAAGGTGATCGACGAGCATGGACTGGGGATTGGCTCTCTGACAGAAGGCCCTATTTGGAATACTGTGTCCAACTTTGGGGGCCCCATACCTCAGGAAGGACATACTGGCACTGGATGGTGTCCAGTGGAGATTCACACAGATGATCCCTGGAATGGTAGGCCTAACATATGATGATCGGCTGAGGATCCTGGGATTGTATTCATTAGAGTTTAGAAGGTTGAGGGGATATCTACTGGAAACTTTCAAGATAATGCATGGCTTAGAAAGGGTAGATTCTGAGAATTTGTTTCCATAAGGCGGGGAGAGTCAGACCCATGGGCACAACCTTAGAATTAGAGGGAGTCAATTTAGAACAGAAATGAGAGGACATTTCTTCAGCCGGAGAGTGGTGGGCCTGTGGAATTCATTGCCACGGAGCGTAGTGGAGGCCGGGATGTTGGGTGTCTTCAAGGCAGAGATTGATAAATTCTTGATCTGGCAAGGAATTAAGGGCAACGGGGAGAGTGCGGGTAAGTGGAATTGAAATGCCCATCAGCCATAATTAAATGGCACAGTCTCTTGCTGGGCTGAATGGCCTTGCTTCCACTCTTATGTCTTATGGTCTAATGGCAGGTACAATGTTGTGGGTATCACAGAGAGGTAGCTGCAAGGTGATCAGGTCTGAGAGCTAAATATCTGAGGATACACATCAGATTGAAAGGACAGGGAGATGGGTGCAGGAGGTTGGTTTGTCTAAATAGTAAGAAATGAAACTAAATTGATAGCAAAATGTGATACAGATTCGGAATACGTAGAATCTGTGTGGAAATAGTCGAGGAATCACAAAGTTAAAAAAACCCAGATGGGTGCGATGTAAAGGGCCCCAGGCAGTGGTCAGTATGGAGAGCAGAAAATAAATGAGGAGAGAGAAAAGGCAGATTTTTAGATTAGATTCCCTACAGTGTGGAAACAGGCCCTTCAGCCCAACAAGCCCACACCGACCTTCCGAAGAGAAACCCACCCAGACCCATTCCCCCCTGACTAATGCACCTAACGCTACAGGTAATTTAGCACGGCCAATTCACCTAACCTGCACATTTTTGGGCTGTGTGAGGAAACCAGAGCAAACCCATGCAGACATGGGGAGAATGTGCAAACTCCACACAGACAGTTGCCCGAGGGGGGAATTGCACCCGGGTCACACACACACACATACATACACACACACACACACACACACACACACACACACACACACACACACACACACACACACACACACACACAACACACACACACACACACACACACACCCCTTTAGAGTGAGAGGTCTCATTTTGCAGAGGGGAGGGTCAAAGTGACATCAAACAACATAATTATGAATCAGCAGCAGACATTGTTGAACCTGAACGTTCGAAACTGTCAGGATATCTTTCGAGGAATTTCTGTGAAACATACTTCTTTCAATTCTTAATTTGTGATGTCGGCATTCCTGGTTGGGCCCATCGTTTATTGCCACATCACTGGAGCCCCTTGAGAAGGTGGGAGTGAGCTGCCTTCTTGAACTACTGCAGTCCATGTGCTGTAGGTAGATCCACAATGTCCCTTAGGGAGGGAATTCCAGGATTTCAACCCAGCGACACTGAAGGAACAGTGATATACTGACAATACAGAATGAGGAGTGATTTCAAAGAGATCTTGTCGGAATGGTATTCCCATTTAACATATGGACACTATTGATTTATTGTTTATTTTAAAACTTATATTTTAGAGGATTGTGGAAAATATTTTACATTTTGTGAAAACCTGGAGTGATTTCTTTAAAGGTCACCAATTGTGAACTTCTCGATTGCATTTCCCTGAACAAGCTGATAGATCCCGGGGACAGCCCTGTTTGTGTGTGATTAGTGATGGCCACATGTGTAAGGAGACAGAGGTGATAGAGTTTGAAAGGTTTTATGCCTCAGACATTCTGTCTTCAACAATGACCTATTGGCTGAAGTGTTCTTACTTTCACAAATACAGTCCCTGCAGAGAATATTCGTTTTTCTGTTTTCATGAAGAGTGAGATTGTGTGTGAGAGAGAAAAACAGAAAATTGCTGGAAAAGCTCAGCAGTTCGAGCAGCATCTGTGGAAAGAAATCAGAGTTAGCGTTTTGGGTCCAGTGACCCTTCCTCAGAAGCTCTAACTCTTTTTATTTCTCTCCACAGATGCTGTCAGACCTGCTGAGTTTTCCCAGCAACTCCTGTTTTTGTTTCTGATTTACAACATCTGCAGTTCTTTTGGTTTTGACTGAGATTATCTTGGTGTATTTTGGAGATGTTTAGAGGGATCACTATTTATTTATGAACATTACTTGACTTTGTGTTAAACAGTTATTGCATCTTCAGTTAATGTTTGGTTTTGATAATGAGTTTTGGTCAGTGCATTGAGTATCGGTGTTGGGAGGTCATGTTGTGTCCGTACAGGGCATTGAGAAGGCCACGTTTGGAATAATGCATTCACTTCTGGTCTCCCCGCTGTAGGAAGGATATTGTAAAATTTAAAAGAATTCAGTGAAGATTTAAAAGGATGGTGCCAGGGTTGGATGGTTAGAGCTGTAGGGAGAGGGTGAATAAGCTGGGGCTATTTTCCCTGGAGTATCAGAGGCTGTGGGGATGACCTTATAGAAGTTTATAAAATCCTGAGAGGCATGGATAGGGTGAACAGCGAAGGTCATTTCCCTGGGGTGGGGCATCCAGAACTAGAGGGCATAGCTTTACGGTGAGTGGGGAAAGCTTGATAAGGGATCTGAGGGGCAACTTTTTCACACAGAAGGTGGTGTGCACATGGAACAAGCTGCCAGAGGAGGTGGTGGAGGCTGGTACAATGACAATACTTTAAAAGCATCCTGTTGGGTAAATGAATAAGGAGCGTTTAGAGGGATGTGGGCCAAGTGTTGCCCAATGGGATGGGGTTAATTTTGGATATCTGGACTTAATGTACTAGTTTGACCAAAGGATCTGTTTCCATGCTGTACAACTCTTTGACTCTACAGTAAGTGTGTTTGTTAAGAAATCTCATTGATAGATCTTTTTCGAAGGTATTTGATTGGAGATTCTGGTCACTCGGGTAAAATAAGTGTTTTGATTTGTTACAGGGTAGAGAGAGACAGTGAATCCCCCAGCCCAGTTCATTTCTTTTCAATAGTTGACTGTGGGAGGGGGATGTAGCTGTTAATGTGTTAGTTCAGCTTTAATCTCACGCTCCTCACTGCCCCAGGAAAAGGTGGTGGGGAACAGCAGCATTCCATGTGGTGTCTTAACACGGGATAGTCTCGGTGACACTGAGGAGAGAGCTCCAGCATTTGGGGCATTCGGAATTACATGTGGGATTTTCCCAGGATTAGATTTAATCAGCAGATTTTTTTCCAGAGACAAGGTTTGTCCTCTTTAAAGCAGGAAGGTTGGAGAATGAGGGGGAATGCACCAAATCACTGAATCACAAAGTTATCATGGTGCAATGGTGACTGTTCAGCCCATCCCGCTTAGACTGACTGTCTGAGCATTTGATATCATTTTGTTGAAGTTGTGCAACTTTGGTGAACAAATCACACAACACCAGGTTATAGTCCAACAGGTTTACTTGGATGTGCAAGCTTTCTGAGTGCTGTTCCTTCATCAGGTAGCTAGTGAGGCAGGATTATAGGACACAGTTTATAGTAAAAGATCAAAGTGTCATACAACTGAGATGATGTATTGAACAGACCTAGATTGCTGTAAGTCTTTAATCACTTAGAATGTGTTTGCAGGTTTCAATTCATAAATATGTAAATCCCAGAATTTCTTTCAAATCACATTCACGATAAAACTTAAGGTTATATTAAAAAGGTGATATTGCAACTTAGACAATACTTTAAAGGTGTGATGTTCGAGTTTAGGAGAATATGAGGCTTGTGGATGCTGCAGATCAGAGTCGGAAAATGTGGTGCTGGAAAAGCACAGCTAGTCAGGCAGCCTCCGAGGGGCAGGAGAGTTTCGAGCTTGAGCTCTTCATCAGGAATCCTCAAAACGTCGACAGAATTCTGTGTGTGTGTATGTGTGTGTGTGTGTGTGTGTGTGTGTATGTGTGTGTATGTGTGTATGAGAGACTGTATGTGTGTGCGTAAGAGACAGCGTGTGTGGGAGACCGTGCGTGTGCATGTGTGTATGTATGTCTGTGTGTATGTATGAGAGGGAGCGTGTGTGAGAGTCTGTGCATATGTGTGTGTGTGAGAGAGCATGTGTGACAGACTGTGTGTGTTTGTGTGTGTCTGTGTGAGTGAGAGACTGTATGTGCATGTGTGTGTGTCTGTGTTGTATGTGTGTGTTTTTGTGTCTGTGTGAGAGAGACTGTGTATGTGAGAGACTGTATAAGTGTGTGTGTGAGAGACTATGTGTGTGTCTGTATTGTGTGTGTGTGTGCATGTGAGTGAGAGAATATGTGCGTGTGCATGTGTGTGTGTATGTCTGAGAGAGTATGTGTATGAGAGAGTGTGTATGAGAGTGTGCATATGTATGCTTGTGTGTGTACGAATGTGTGTGTGAGAGTGTGTAGTGTAGTGGGGTCACAAGTAGTGTGACATAAACCCAATGTCCTGGTTGAGGCCATTCCAGTTGAGGCTATCAGCCTCTGCTCAGCCACTCTGCGTTGTAGCGTATACCAAAGTGCATCTTGGACGACGGTCACCTGAAGATCCAACACCGAATGTCCCTGACCACTGAAGTGTTCCTTGACTAGGAGGGAACATCCCTGTCTAAGGTGCTTCTGCTGAAGTTAACTAGGGGTCCATTCAGTTATCCTCCCAGTGCCTCAGATGTTTGTAAATGCAAGAGATGCCTTGGTTTGATTTTATGAATTCCCAATGTTTGTTTGTTTCACGTACAAAGAGGATACAGGAATGGAAGAGCTAATTATGGCAGATGCTGGAACCTGTAATGATAAAAATAAATGCTGACGTTCACATTGGGTCAGACAGCATCCATGCAGAGACCATTTTGAGTCCAAATGACATTTCACCAAATGCATCGTGGGTGACTGCTTTGCAGAACACCTCTGGTCTGTTTACAAACAAGACCCTAATCTTCCTGTAGCTGGTCATTTTACTACAGCATCCTGCTCACATGCTGACATGTCTGTCCTCAGCACGCTGCAGTAGTATAGAGTCATAAAGATGTACAGCACAGAAATAGACCCTTTGGTCCAACTCATCCATGCCAACCAGATATCACAACCTGATCGAGACCCATTTGCCAGCACTTGGCCTATATCCCTCTTAACATTTCCTATTCGTATACCCATCCTGATGCCTTTTAATTCATACAATTGTACCAGCCTCCACCACTTCCTCTGGCAGCTCACTCCATCCACGCACCAACTTCTGCGTGAAAAGGTTGCCCCTTAGGTCCCTTTTATATCTTTCCCCTCTCACCCTAAACCTATGCCCTCCAGTTCTGGACTCCCCGACCCCAGGGAAAATACTTTGTCTATTTATCCTATCCATGCCCCTCATAATGTTGTAAACCTCTATAAGGTCACCCCTCAGCCTCCAACGCTCCAGGGAAACAGCCCCAGCCTATTTAGCCTCTCCGTAAAGCTCAAATCCTCCAACCCTGGCAACATCCTTGTAAGTCTTTTCTGAACCGTTTCAAGTTTCAAAACATCTTTCCGATAGGAAGGAGACCAGAATTGCACGCAATATTCCAACAGTGGCCTAACCAATGTCCTGTACAGCCACAACATGACCTCCCAACTCCTGTACTCAATGCTCTGACCAATAAAGGAAAGCATACCAAACGTCTTCTTCACTATCCTATCGACCTGCAACTCCACTTTCAAGGAGCTATGAACCTGCACTCCAAGGTCTGTTTGTTCAGCAACACTCCCTAGGACCTTACCATTAAGTGTATAAATCCTGCTCTGATTTGCTTTTCCAAAATGCAGCACCTCGCATTTATCTGAATTAGACTCCATCTGCCTCTTCTCAGCCCATTGGCCCATCTGGTCAAGAATCTGTTGTAATATGAGGTAACTCTCTTCACTGTCCCACTACACCTCCAATTTTGGTGTCATCTGCAAACTTACTAACTGTACCTCTTATGCTCGCATCCAAATCATTTATGTAAATGACAAAAAGTGGAGGACCCAGCACCGATCCCTGTGGCACTCCACTGGTCACAGACCTCCAGTCTGAAAAACAACCCTCCACCACCACCCTCTGTCTTCTACCTTTGAGCCAGTTTTATATCCACATGGCTAGTTCTCCCTGTATTCCATGAGATTTAACCTTGCTAGTCAGTCTCCCATGGGGAACCTTGTCGAACGCCTTACTGAAGTCCATATAGATCACATCTACTGCTCTGTCCACATCAATCCTCTTTGTTACTTCTTCAAAAAACTCAATCAAGTTTGTGAGACATGATTTCCCACGCACAAAGCCATGTTGACTATCCTTAATCCGTCCTTGCCTTTCCAAATACATGTATATCCTGTTCCTCAGGATTCCCTCCAACAGCTTGCCCACCACCGAGGTCAGGCTCACCGGTCTATAGTTCCCTGACTTGTCTTTACCACCCTTCTTAAACAGTGGCACCACGTTAGCCAACCTCCAGTCTTCCAGCACCTCACCTGTGACTATCGATGATACAAATATCTCAGCAAGAGGCCCAGCAATCACTTCCCTAGCTTCCCACAGAGTTCTAGGGTACTCCTGATCAGGTCCTGGGGATTTATCCACCTTTATCCGTTTCAAGACATCCAGCACTTCCTCCTCTGTAATCTGAACATTTTGCAAGATGTCACCATCTATTTCCCTCCAGTCTATATCTTCCATATCCTTTTCCACAGTAAATACTGATGCAAAATATTCATTTAGTATCTCCCCCATTTTTTGTGGCTCCACACAAGGCTGCCTTGCTGATCTTTGAGGGGCCCTATTCTCTCCCTAGTTACCCTTTTGTCCTTCATATATTTGTAAAAACCCTTTGGATTCTCCTTAATTCTATTTGCCAAAGCTATCTCATGTCCCCTTTTTGCCCTCCTGATTTCCCTCTTCAGTATACTCCTACTTCCTTTATACTCTTCTAAGGATTCACTCGATCTATCCTGTCGATACCAGACATATGCTTCCTTCTTTTTCTTAACCGAAACCTCAATTTCTTTAGTCATCCAGCATTCCCTATACCTACCAGTCTTCCCTTTCACCCTAACAGGACTATACTTTCTCTGGATTCTTGTTATCTAATTTCTGAAGGCTTCCCATTTTCCAGCCGTCCCTTTACCTGCAAACATCTGCCTCCAATCAGCTTTCGAAAGTTCTTGCCTAATTCCGTCAAAATTGGCTTTCCTCCAATTTAGAACATCAACTTTTAGATCTGGTGTATTCTTTTCCATCACTATTTTAAAACAAATAGAATTACGGTTGCTGGCCCCAAAGTGCTCCCCCACTGACACCACAGTCACCTGCCCTGTCTTATTTCCCAAGAGCAGGTCAATTTTGCACCTTCTCTAGTAGGTACATCCACATACTCAATCAGAAAATTGTCTTGTACGCTCTTAAGAAATTCCTTTCCATCTAAACCTTTAACACTAGGGCAGTCCCAGTCGATGTTTGGAAAGTTAAAATCCCCTACCATATCTACCCTATTATTCTTACAGATAGCTGAGATCTCCTTACAAGTTTGTTTCTCAATTTCCCTCTGACTATTAGGGGGTCTATACAACAATTCCAATGAGGTGATCATCCCTTTCTTATTTCTCAGTTCCACCCAAATAACTTCCCTGGATGTATTTCCAGGAATATCCTCCCTCAGCACAGCTGTAATGCTATCCCTTATCAAAAATGTCACTCCCCCTCCTCTCTTGCCTCCCTTTCTATCCTTCCAGAAGCATTTGTATCCTGGAACATTAAACTGCCAGTCCTGCCCATCCCTGAGCCATGTAATTGCTGTAATTGCTATGATATCCCAGTACCATGTTCCTAACCATGCCCTGAGTTCATCTGCCTTCCCTGTTAGGCCTCTTGCATTGAAATAAATGCAGTTTAATTTATTAGTCCTACCTTGGCCCTGCGTTCCGTGACTGTTTGACTCACTTCTGTTCTCAACTGTACCAGTCTTACCTCACTCTTGCCCTGGGATCCCCCCACCCCCCAACCTTACTAGTTTAAATCCTCCCAAGCAGTTCTAGCAAATTTCCCTGCCAGGATATTAGTCCCCTTGCAATTTAGGTGCAATCCATCCTTATTGTACAGGTCACATCTACCCCAAAAGAGATTCCAATGATTCGCCATCCTGGGTTTGTTCAATGCATTTACATCAGTTGTATGACCCTTTGACCATTTACTTATAAATTGTCTGTCTGATGTCCCCTCTCTCCCAGCACCTGAAGGAGGAGGGAGGTTCTGAATGCTTGTG
Source organism: Chiloscyllium punctatum (assembly GCF_047496795.1). NCBI lineage: Eukaryota > Metazoa > Chordata > Chondrichthyes > Orectolobiformes > Hemiscylliidae > Chiloscyllium > Chiloscyllium punctatum. Next base: position 14,683,000 of record NC_092768.1, read on the forward strand.
TTTTCAAGTAAAGCTGTTGGCCTATAACCTGGTGTCGTACAATGTTTGACCTTATTGCAAAGACTGATCCGAAATGTTTTAGTAACTGTGTATGTCGACAAATTAAAGTTTTTTTATGAATGAAGTATATTTTTGTAACAAAAGATACTCTCACACACAAAACAAAACAGTCCTTCTCAGTCTCTTGCTCTGTAAATCCTCCTTCCTCAGATTGGATCCTGGGGTTGGAATGGATCAGCATTTATTTAGCTGTTAGCAGTCAGCCTTTTTTAGTCTTTTGTGTGTGGGAGTGCTGCACTCTTCAAGGGCCAGTGCTGAGGGAATGCTGTACTCTTCAAGGGTCAGTGCTGAGGGAATGCTGCACTATTCGAGGGTCAGTGCAGAGGGAATGCTGCACTATTCGAGGGTCAGTGCTGAGGGAATGCTGCACTATTCGAGGGTCAGTGCAGAGGGAGTGCGTCACTGTCAGAGGATCAGTGCTGATGGAGTGCTGCACTGTTGGAGATCAGCACTGATGGGGTATTGCACTGTCAGAGGGTTAGTGCTGATGGAGTGAACATAGAACACAGAACAGTACAGCACAGTGCAGACCATTCAGCCCTCAATGCTGTGCCAGCCTTTCATCCTACCCTAAGATCAGACTAACCTGCATACCCTTCATTGTACTATCTTCCATGTACCTATGCAAGAATCGCTGAAATATCCCTAATGTATGTGACTCTACGACCACTGCTGGCAGTGCATTCCACACACCCACCAATCTCTGAGTAAAGAATCTAACCCTGGCATCTCCCCTAAACTTTCCTCCAACTACCTTAATATTATGCCCCTTCATGATAGACATTTCCGCCAAGGGAAAAATGTCTCTGGCTATCCACTCTATGTCTCTCAATATCTTATACACCTCTATCAAGTCACCTCTCATCCCTCTTTGTTCCAATGAGAAAAGCCCTAGCTTCCTCAACCTTTCTTCATAAAACACACCCTGCAGTCCAGGCAGCATTCTGATAAATGTCCCTGCACCCTCTCGAAAGTTTCCACATAATCCCTCTAATGAGGCGATCAGAACTGAACACACTATTCCAAGTGTGGTCTAACCAGGATTCTATAGAGCTGCAGCATAACCTTGCGGCTCTTAAACTCAATTCCCCTACAAATAAAAGCTAACACACCATATGCCTTCTTGACAACCCTATCAACCTTGGTGGCAACTTTGAGGGATCTATCAACATGGACCCCAAGATCCCTTTTCTCCTCCACGCGGCCAAGAATCCTGCCTTTAATCCCATATTCGGCATTCAAATTTGACCTTCCAAAACATATCACTCCACACTTTTGCAGGTTGAACTCCATCTGCCACTTATCAGCCCAGTTCTGCATCCTGTCAATGTCTCGTTGCAACTTACAACTGCCCTCCATATTATCCATGACACAACCAACCTTTGTGTCATCGGCAAACTTACTAACTCACTTAAAAATCACAAAGACCAGAGGTCCCAGAACCTATCCCTGTGGAACACCACTGGTCACCGAGCTCCAGGCTGAAGACTCCACATCTACCACCACACTCTGTCTTCTATGGGCCAGCCAGTTCTGTATTCAGACAGGCAGGTTTCTCTGTATCCCATGCCTCCTTACTTTCTGAATGAACCTATCATGGGGAACCTGATCAAATGCCTTGATAAAATCCATGTACGTCACATCCACTGCCCGACCTTATCAATATGTTTTGTCACATCCTCAAAGAATTCAATCAGATTTGTGAGACATGACCTACCCCTCAAAAAAGGTATGCTGTCAATCTCTAATCAAACTATGGTTCTCCAAGTAATCATAAATCCTGTCTCTCAGAGTCCTGTCCAATACTTTGCCCATCACTGACGTAAAACTGACTGATCTGTAATTCCCAGGATTCTCCCTATTCCCTTTATTGAACAAGGGAGTAACATTTGCAACCCTCCAATCAGCTGGCACTACTCCATTGGACAGTGAGGATGCAAAGATTATCGTCAAAAATGCAGCAATCTCTTCCACGACTTCCTGCAGTGACCTAGGTTATATCCCATCTGACCCAGGGCATCGATCTATCTTTATGTTTTTCAAAGTTTTCAGCACATCCTCCTTCCTAACATCAACCTGTCCTAACACAAGGACATGCAACACTGTCAGTGGGTCAATACTAAAGGAGTGCTGCACTGTCAGAGGGTCAATACTAAAGGAGTGCTGCACTGTCAGAGGGTCGGTGCTGACAGAGTGCTGCACTGTCAGAGGGTCAGTGTTGATGGAATGTCTCACTGTTGGAGGGTCAGTGCTGAGGGAGTGCTGCATTGTCAGAGGATCACTACTGAGGTACTGGTGAAATGTCAGAGAGTCAGGACTGAAGGTGTGCCCCACTGTTAGAGGGTCAATACTGAGGTAATGCTGCATTGTTGGAGGATTAGATTGACGGAGTGCCGCCCTATTGGAGAGTCAGTCCTGAGGGAGTGCAGCACTGTCAGAGGGTCAGCACTGATGGAGTGCTGTATTTTCAGAATGTCAGTACTGAGGGAGTGCTGCATTGTCAGAGGGTCAGCACTGAAGGAATGCCGCATTTTCAGAAGGTCAGTGCAGGGGGAGTGCAGCACCTTCAGAAGGTAAGTGCAAAGTGCATGTGACACTGTTAGAGGTCAATATTAAAGGCCCCCTGCACTGTCAGATGATCAGTTCTGATGGAGTGCCGCAGGTTTGGAGGGTCAGTGTGGAGGGAGTAGCAGAAGGCTGATCCTCACAGCTGGGGGTTTGAGGGGGTGGGGGATTACCAAGATCCTGGGAGGATATTAAACCGCGCCCCCCCATAACCCCTCCCTCTGGGTCTGACAGCCTCACCCCTCCTTGTCTGTGGTCAGGTTATCAGTTCTCCCTTGAAGTTAACATCTTCTTACTCTTTGATGGATGGGTTGATCCTTGGATCTGCAGTGAGCAGCTGAAGGGAGCTGATCTTCTAATCAAGCACTCCCAGTTTCTCATGCTCTCCCTCCTCGAATGTCTTGTGGTTGCTGTGTAGTTGTTGCCAATGTAAACCACCCAGGGGTTCCCCTTCACCTTCAGGGAGTGAGCAATATCACTGAAGAACTTCAATCTGAGGTTCAGGGGACAACTGTAAAAGGTTTCATTGTTCCCCATGCAGCCCTCATGTTCATACAGAGTTATCGCATTCATCGCTGCGGTGATCTCCCAGAGAGTCTGGGAGGGAGGGTAACAGTCTCTGTGTCTGAGAGGAGAAGCCTTTATATCTGTGTCTGATCCCTGACAGCTCAGCAACTGTGACCAGGAGGTGGGATCTCAGTGCCCTCCTCCTCCTCCTGGAGCAGTTACCATCGCTGCTTCTCAGAAACCAGCATCACTGAGGGACAGGAGGGCACTGTGTCATCACACTGTGGTTTTTGGGAGGTTCACTCTGAGCAGCTCTTTGGGTCAGTTTCCCGGGACTCACACTGAGACAAACATTGACTGTGCCTGAAGGGTGACCAGAACTACACACAATTATCCAAATGTGGTCTCACCAAATTGCAACTTCCACCCTGCTCTCACCTTCAACTTGGTCCATCTCTGACTCCTCACTTCCCTTCCTCAACATGTGTTACCATTTCTGGGGATAGGCTAGCTACCAATTCCCACGGGAACAGGAAACCATTCTCTCTGACTCTCAGTTCTTATTGTCAGTCATTCACTTAAATCTCTGTCCGTGCATCCTTTCAATAATCCCCTCATCTGCCAACCCCTTTCCTATCTCTCTCTCTCTATTCCACTTCCACCATTCCACACACCTTTCCCCTACACCCCCACCCCAACATCACCTTCTGCATAAATACCACGTTTTCTGAACTGCAACCAGTTCTGATTAAAAGTCACCAGCCTTGAAATGCTAATTCTGCTTTCTGTCTGCAGCTACTGTATTTTCCCAGCAATTTCTGTTTTTCTTTCAGAATATTATGCCAATATTTCATGGAAATAGCGCAAACTTCAGATTTGAAGTGGGGAAAAGGTACCATGGAACACCAGTTATCATTGGGGACCTCACCTTCTTACATAAGTCTCATCATTGGATACTGATCAGGATAATGAAACCTCCAGCAGCTTTGGTCTTCTTTAACCCAAGGAAAACTGAGGCCAATGACAGTGTCCCTCCTGCAGCCTTGAGGTGGGGTCAGTGAATGAAGCACAAACTCAGTGTTAGCCCCAGGTCATTCAAACCAAAAACTATTTTGTGTCAGATTTTCCTCATGGCAATTCTTGTTTTGTGGAACATAAACATATAATGTCTCACACACATGATTGAGGTCAACACTGAAGCATCATGGTCTAAGACCTATTAAGTCAAAGTTCTGCCTGCTTCCATGAAAGAAAAGATCCCAAATCACCATGTTAGGATCAGAAAGTTCTCTTGCCTTCCTGATCAATATTCCTCTCTGCCACTGGATGCAATGTGGCTGTCTGCTTTGTGGATAGAAGTGACTCAGTTGTAAGTTCACTCCTGAGCAGAGAAGTTTTTAGCCCTTTCAAAGTCAAGATTAAATGGCATCAAGGTCATGTTTGACACTTAAAGTTTTTGGAGAAGCTCATTCCTTCTCAAATTATAAAGGTTACAAAAACAAGAAAACACATGCAACTCACATTTCAATAGACTGAAGCTTCTTTCACAAAGCAGAAACAAATATCACTTGTAGGTCTGATCAAGCTCAACCATAAAGCTGAGTAATTATCATGTCACCTTCTTCTTGGAGCCGGTGATGAAATGTGTGTACTTTATATATTTAATAACATTATCAGCATAATTAACATTAAAACACTCATCTAGTAGTTATGGCAGACAATTTCAAATCCTCCAGCATTAATTGGGATGGTCATCATGGAAGAAGAGTCACAAGACTCAAAACGTTAACTCTGTCTCTCTCTCTTTCTGTCTGTGTCTCTACAGTTGCTCCCAGATCTGCTGAGTTTCTCCAGCACTATTAGATTGTTTTAGATCTCCTAACTCCCCAGGTTTTAAATTTTTTTTGTCGGTTATCCAGATCACATCAGCCCATTAATTGTGTAATTTATTTCTTCACATTGTTCAGTTACATCATGAACAGGTATTGGGATAGACCAGTCACTGTAACTCGTCACCTGATTTCATTCAGAGACACACAATCCCCACAGAATTGTCACAGTGCCAAATGAGACCATTCAGCCCCCATCCTGCCAGCACTACTTTATCTCCTCACAGCCAATCTTCTGCCTGTTCCCCACATCCCTGTTCCCCATTTATATGCATATACCCATCCAATATCCTTCTGGAATGCCTCAGTTGAACCTGCCTCCCCCACAGTAGGAACAGCTTCTCTCTCTCGACTCTACCCAGGCCCCATTCAGGATTTTGAAAATGGAGAAAGAGCGAATCCCTGAGGGAGGAGAGAAATGAGGAGACTGGGAGGTATCTGACTGAGTTCGAGCTGATCACACACCAACTTTCCAATGGAATTGAGAAGGTGTTTAAAGGGAAAAGGTATGTCGGCCCACAGGGAAAAGGAAATGGGTGAGGTACGGGACTAATTTGATGATGTAAGAGCCATCAGAGGCGTGACAGATAGAATGGCCTTTACAAATCTAATCCAATCCAATCTTTGTTCCACTCCCATTCAGTGGGTTTCTCAGTTTGTAAAAGTCCTGGGAGTTCACAACTGTGGGGCGGTTATTGTGACAGGTATGGGCAGGTCTGAAGATGTTTGTTCCCATCGGTAATTAATTGGAATGTTGTTGTAAGACTGAGCATGTCCTCAGGCAGTTGGAGTTGCAGAATGATGCAGGAAAACAATTGATCAACTCTCAAAGACAGACACATTACTCAATGACTTACAGAATAAGGAACTCTAAATGAACCAATACAGTCTGGAACAAAATTACTGTACACTCCGGATTAACATTGTGAAGGTGTTTTCCAACTCACTGACTGTAAGTTCACTGTTAGCCATCAGTCACATCCAGGTCACATCCAACCTGTTCTGAATGGGGTTTGAAAAACTGCATATTGACAGGTCACTTTTGTACAAACAAGAGAGAAGTGGAAATGTAGCTCCAAACATTCCATTAACATGGGAAGAACCAACATCCTCAGCTGGTCAAAAAATTCTCCCCATCTGCAATTCATGATGGAGGTGTGAAATGGATACTGTCAATCTGTCTTTACTGAAGAGGAGGATTCAGCCCAGACCATGGGATAGAGGAGAAAGCTCTGTCACTGGGAAGGTTCAGAATTAATATAAACGTCTTGGATCGATAGTTAGCTACTTAGATAGCACCTTCCAAACCCATGGCCACTTCCATGTAGAAAGACAAAGACAGCAGATACATGGGTACATTATCACTGCAAGCTCCCCTCCAGGTCACTCACTGCCCTCAATTGGAAATATCTCGCTGTGACCCACCAGTCCTTCAAGAAGTCGTCAGCACAGAGTATCCTCAAGACCCTGAGGGCAAAGGAGAGTCATAGAATTATAGAGCTGTACAGCACGGATTCAGACCCTTCAGTCCAGCTTGTCCATGGCAACCATGTATCTGAAATTATTCCAGTTCTATTTGCCAGCACGAGGTTTATATCTCTCCAAACCCTTCCTATTTGTAGACCCATTCAGATGCCTTTTGAATGTTGTAATTATACAACCTCCACCATTTCCTCTAGCAGCTCATCCCATGCATGTTCCAGTCCCTGCGTGAACAAAATTACCCCTCAGCTTCCTTTTAAATCTTTGCTCTCTCACCTTAAACTTATGACATCTAGTTTTGGACTCCACTACCTCAGGGAAAATACCTGATCTATTGACCGCATTATGGAGTTGTAGGTGTGTACTGTACCTTTGAGAGAGAGTGAATGCTATTCAAAACTGAGAGCTTACATCTCCTGCGTGATACGACTAGATGTCAGTCCCAGAGTGCACTGGACAATTGAAAATCTGTAACATTTGGCTGTGAAATAGAAACCTGAGTTGTTTGCTGTTTTGACAACAACTTATATTTATTCAATCAGTTTAAATTATGACTCAGAAAAATAAAATCCAATCCAGTTTGAATTTATTGTTTTGCAAAAATTAACCAATGATCAAAATTGAAAAATTGAACCTGCACGGCAGGTTAGTGCAGAGGAGAAATGGGCAGAGGTGCACCAGATTGTGTTTCCGGTGGCATACAGACAGGAAGTGTTACGGGTAGCACATGAATTACCAATAGGAGGTCACCTAGGTGTGAGGAAGACACAGGCTGAGGTAGAAAAACACTTCTATTGGCCTGGACTGCACAAGGATGTGGTTAAACATTGCTGTCCATGACATCTCTGCCAAATGGTAGGTAGGCCACAGACGGGAATAAAACCAGCACTTTTGTTGCTAATTCCTGCATTCAAAGAACCTTTCACACGGGTCATGGCTGATTGTGTAGGTCCCTCCCAAAAACTAAAAGTTGGAACCAGTACTTGCAAACCATAATGGATGTGTCTACCAGAATTCTGGAAGCAATTCCATGATGGAGTATTCGGCAAAAAGTGCGGTGGAAGAGTTAGCAGCTTTCTTTTCACAGTATGGGCTACCCAGAGAGATTCAGTCAGACCAAGGGGCTAGTTTCACTGCTAACCTGTTTCAGAAAGTCATGGATAGCTGAGGCATACAGCACTTAAAATCAAGTGTGTGCACTTTCCTGAAACCCAGAGAGTCTGGGAAAGGTGGCATCAGACACTGAAGACCATGTTAAGAGCTTAATGTCCGGCCTACCTGAATGATTGGGATAAATGGATCCCATTCACATTGTTTGCCATTAGAAATGCCCCAAACAAATCTACTCAGTTTACTCCCTTTGAGTTAATATTTGGACATGAAGTGAGAGGGACTTTGAAATTAATTAAAGAAAAATTGACAGGACCAAAGTCAGAGATCTCACACTTGGATTATGTGTCTGAGGTGTGGGAGAGATGAAATCGGGTCGGTGAGTTAGTTAAACAGCACCTGAAAAGGGCACAGCATAGAATGAAACAGGTGGCAGATAAAAAACACTAATACTTGAATGTTTTCCCAAGGGGATGACATATTAGTATTGTTACCAGTGGGAGGAGATCCCTTCAAAGCCAGGTTTAGTGCTCCCTCTCAAATTGAGAAAAAGCTGAATTAGGTAAACTATCTGGTAAAGATACAGGATAGAAAAATCTGTGTCAGCTATGTCATGTGTTTATGTTGAAACTATATTAAAATAGAGACAGGGAACAAGAGAAACTGGTGTTAGTTCCTGCCCCACAGAATGAGGAATCAAATCCAGATGTCATGGAGATTAATGTGTCTCAAAATATGTGAAGTAATGAGGAAGCCCTTGAGGAGGGGGATAGGTTAGTGAACTATCTGTCTCAGGAGCACAGAACTCAGTTGGAAGGTTGGTTGCAGCAGTATGAGGACATATGCAGGAATAAGATGGGGAGGATTATTACTATTGTGCATGAGGTGGAAGTAAGGAATCTAGATTAGAGTAGTGCTGGAAAAGCACAGCAGGCCAGGCACCATCCGAGGAGCAGGAAAATCTACATTTCAGACAAAAGCCCTTCATTAGCAATGAGGCAGGGAGCCCCCGGAGTGGAGAGATTAATGGGAAGTGGGTGGGGCTGGGAAGAAGGTAACAAAGAGTACAATAGGTGGATGGAGGAAGGAGTAAAGGTGATAGGTCAGAGAGGAGGATGATGCGGATAGGTGGGAAGGAAGATTAGCGGTTAGGACAGGTCATGAGAATGGCGCTGAGGTGGAAGGTTGGAACTGGTGTAAGGTGGAGGCGCAGGGAAATGAGGAAACTGGTGAAATCCACATTGATGCCCTGGGGTTGAAATGTTTTGAGGCGGAAGGTGAGGCATTCTTCCTCCAGGTGTCAGGTGGTGAGGGAGCGGTGGTGGAGGAGGACCAGGACCTGCATGTCCTTGGCAGAGTAGGAGGGGGAGTCAAAATGTTTGGCCACGGGGTTGATTGGTGCGGGTGTCCCAGAGATATTCCCTAAAGCACTCTGTGAGGAGGCATCCAGTATCCCCAATGTAAAGGAGACCACATTGGGAGCAACGGATACAATAAATGATATTGATGGATGTGCAGGTGAAACTTTGATGGATGTGGAAGGCTCCTTTGGGGCCTTGGATGGAGGTGAGGGAGGATGTATGGGCGCAGGTTTTGCAATACCTGAAGTGGCAGGGGAGGATGCCAGGATGGGAGGGTGGGTTGTAGGGGGTGTGGACCTGACCAGGTAGTCACAGAGGGAACAGTCTTTGCTGAAAGCGGAGAGGGGTGGGGAAGGAAATACATCCCTAGTGGTGGGGCCTACCCCTCCAACCGCAATAAGGACGCAACGTCCTGGTCCTCACCTTTCACCCCATCAACCTCAGCATAAACAGCATCATCCACTGACATTTCTGCCACTTCCAAACAGACCCCACCACCAGAGATATATTTCCCTCCCCACCCCTTTCCACGACCAACTTCGAAGACAGAGGTGCTTCAATTTTTGGGACTAAATGGATTCTTCTGGAAGTTTGTTCCAAACATCAGCAGTGTATGGCACCATTGACAGATTTGCTGAAGCAGAACACAAATTTTCAGTGGATAGAACAATGCCAGGAGGCATTTGTGAATTTAAAAGCAATACTAACCACCACGTCAGTTTTAGCTCTAAAACTCTTTTTGACACCCTTCAAAGTTGCAATCGATGCTCACGATATCTGAGTTGGAGCTGTACTGCTCCAGGAAGATGATGATAGAATTGAACGACCAATTAGCTGCTTTTCCAGGACACTCAACACCCTCCAAAGAAAATACTCTACCACTGAAAAAGAATTATTGAGTGTGGTGCTGGCCTTCCAACATGTGACAAACAATGTGTCAGTGATAGTTGTGTACATTGACCACAATCCTCTTGCAATCTTGGAAAGATTTAAAATTAAAATATGAGACTATTTTGTTGGAGTCTTATGTTACAGACTTTTAATGTTCAAATTGTACATGTTGTTGGTTGTAAAAATGTGATAGCAGATGTGTTATCATAGATTTAAAGGAAAAGGTACAGATAGATTCCAAAGTTTCATGTGTGTGTGTGCATGCAGAAATTAATATGAACTTAGATTAATGACCTATGTCTTTCATTGTAATGGGATTAAGAATTAGAAAATAAAGAAGCTATCTTTTCATTATGATGGTTCTATTTTTTTTCTTTCAGGGGAGGTGTTAGGAAGTTGAAGACATGTACTGACCTTTAAGAGAGAGTGAATGCTGTTTTGAACTGAGAAATTACAAGTGCCTGTGATCTGATGAGATGGCAGTCTCAGAGTGTACTGGAAAATTGAAAGGATGTCACAATTAGCTTTGAAATGGATACCTGAGACTTGGTTGCAGTTTTGACAACAACTTGAATTTAGTCAATCAGTTTAAATTATGCCCCAGAATACTAAAACCCAACCATGTTTGAATTTATTATTTTGCCAACATCAAACCAATGGGACAATCCGATTGTGGGGAGAAGGGCACTACCTGTGAGATCCTTCATGCATGCCTGGACTCTCTGTACCACTGCAGGCCACCCTCGAAGCAGGTGCAGAGGGTGTAGAGACTGTCACACATATCTCCTCCTGGAATGTGTCTTTGCAATGTAACTCTGGAGAAAGATGCAGTGGTTTTTGTCCACCATCTGATGACATTCTGCAGATTTTATCAGACCGTCCTAGTCCCTCAATATATACCTTTTAGTATTGCATGTATCGGGGAGGGCTTTGGTTTTTGATTTGGATAGAATCAAACTCCACTCTGCAGAACTGAACTGCATTTCTGACTATGTCTGCGTACAAAGAGATTTTTAATGATTTTGTTTTAAATTATAAAAAACATCAAAGTTCCTTTACTATCTGTAGAGCAAATTCCTGCAATGCTCTCCCTCAGTGTTCTTGGACTGTAGCAGTTGGATAGAGTGAAAGGTATGAGGCTTTTTCCCAGAGTGGAGGGGTCAAGAATTGGGGGACACAGGTTCAAGGTGCCATCAGGGGGTTGTTTAAAAACAATGTGCAAGGCAAGCTTCTCACACAGAGGGTGGTGAGTGCCTGGAACGTGCTGCCAGAGGAGGTGGTGGAAACAGACACAGGAGCAGGATTCAGGAAGCACCTGGATGAATCCATGAATAAGAAGGGAATAGAGGGATATGGGTCCAGGACGTGAAGACAGTTTTAGTATGGAAAGGCAAACAGTGTCAGTGCAGGTTTGGAGGGCCAAAGGCCTGTTTCTGTGCTGTATTGTTCTTTGTTCTTTGTCCCACCCTCAAACCCTGAAACCATGCTGCCCAGCTGGTTCAACTGGTCCCAAATGTATCTATTTACAAACTAACTCAGTGAGGTAATGAGCAGCTGCTTCACGATTCCCTTTAATCAGGAGACGCTGTGGGATATCAAGATGTCATACCTAACGTCTATTTTCTTAAAAATTTGTGAGACTGGCAAGATCAACATTTCTTGCAGACAGTGGATTGGTTTTGTCATGTCAGGAGATGAGTTACTCGTTGCAGGATTCCCAGCCTCTGACCTGCTCTTATAGGCACTTTGTTAATGTGGCCCGTTCAGGTGAGTTTCTGATCAATGGTAACACCCGGAAGTTGTCTCCTGGTTTCTGACCTCTCCACCAAGGAGGAAGCTTTCTCCTGTTGTCCCTGTCAATGTCCAAAACACTCAAGAAGCTCGACACCATCTAGGGACAAAGGAACCCACTTGATTATCTCCACATCCTCAAACATCCATTCCCTCCACCAGTGATGCACAGGAGCAGCAGTGTGTACAATCTACATGATGCACTGCAGGAATTCACCAAAGATCATCAGACAGTACCTTCCAAACATACAACCACTTCCATCTAGAAGGACAAGGGCAGCAAATACATGGGAATGCCACTCCCTAATAGTTTCCCTTTGAGCTGCTCTCCATCCGAATTTGGAAATATATCGCCATTCCTTTAGTATCATCAGGAATCCTGGAAAATGATGGAGCTCCCTCCCTAAGGGCATTGTGAACCTACAGTGGTTCAAGCAGGCAGCTCACCAAGACCTCCTCAAGGGGGCAATTAGGGATGAGCAATAAATGTGGGCAGCCAGTGATGCCCACCTCCCACAAATACATTTTCAAAAAATCATTGGTGAACACTCCCCTTCTGACCTTAATGTGGAGGGAAGGTCATTGATGAAGCAACTGAAAATGAGTGGAACCTTAAGAACTCAGGGAAACACTGAGTCCACTTACACAAACACATATTGCATGTTAACCAGAAGAGAATCCTGATCTCTGACTCCTAAGTCCCTTTTTCATTCATATCCCTGAAGCCTATCTCCATTTAGAAAACAATCTATCCTCTATTCTTCCTCACAGAGCATATAACCTCAGGTTGTCTGACATTATATTCCATCTGCCACTTCTTTGCCCACTCTCCCAGCCTGTCCAAGTCCTTCTGCAATTTCCCTGGATCCTCAACACTATCTGTCCCTCCACCTATCTTTGTATCATCTGCAAACTTAGCAACAATGCCCTTAGCTCCTATGTCTAGATCATTAGTGTACAACGTGAATAATTGTTGTCCCAACACTGGCTCCTGTAGAACTCCACTAGTTACTGATTGCCATTTGAAAATGGCTGCTTTAACCCGACTCTCTGCCTTCCGCCAGTCAGCCAATCCTCTATCAGTACCTTGCCCCTAATACCATGGACTCTTGTTTGATTTAGCAGTCTCCTGTGCGACCCCTTGTCAAAAACCTCCTGGAAATCCACACATGTCACATGCACTGGCTGCCTTTTTTCTAACTTGCTTGCTACCTCCTCAAAGAAACCTGACAGATTTGTGAGGCATGATCTTCCGGTGACAGAGCCATGCTGACCCAGCCAGATTTCACCATGCACTTCCAAGTACTCCATAATTCATCCTTAAGAATGGGACTAAAATCTTACCAATGACCAAGGTCAGGGTAACTGGCCTATAGTTACCTGTCTTCTGCCTCCCTCCCTTCTTAAACAGGGTGTTATTTTCATCAATTTCCAGTTTTCAGGGACTCTCCATGTCTCAAGTAAATCCTGAAAGATCACCATCAATGCCTCTATTATTTCCTCAGCTTTTTCCTTCAGAACTCTCAGGTGTGGATGAGTTATTCACCTTCAGACCTTTCCACTTCCCCAGCACATTCTCCTTGTTTCATTGACAGATCTCGGCCCCTTCAGTTCTTGTTTGTTTTCTGAGAGGGAAAAGCTTCTCCCTCTACTCTGTCCAGACCCTGCTCGGGTATTTGAAAACCTCTATCTGAACTGAATTGGATTGAATGGAATTGAATTTATTGTCTTGTGTGCCGAGGCACAGTGAAAAGCTTTGTCTTGTGAGCAATACAGGCAGATCGATAGTTAAATAGCATAGGTAAGTAAATCGTTGGTAAACATCGGTAAAAACAAAGAAAACAACACAAGTACAGGTGAATGCTAAGAGTTTCTGAGAGCTTTCAGGATTCTAACAACAGGAGGGTAGAAACTGTTTCGAACCCGGCTGGTGTGTGTGTTCAGGCTTCAAGTAGAGGTTGTAGAAAAGCATTGCCAGGGTGGGATGGATCTTTGAGAATGCTGGTGGCCTTTCCATGACAGCTGGCCTGGTAGATGGATCAGATCTCCCTCTCAGCTTTCTTCTCTCCAAGGAGAACAGTCCCAATTTGTGGAGTCACAGAGTCATACAGCACAGAAACAGATCCTTCAGTCAACTGGTCAATGCTGAACATAATGGACAAGGAAAAAGTGGGGACTGCAGATGTTGGAGATCAGAGTCAAAAAGTGTGGTGCTGGACAAGCACAGCCGGTCAGGTGGCATCTGAGGAGCAGGAGAGGCGACGTTTCAAGCATAAGCTCTTCATCAGTATTCCTTTTTGACTCATGCTGAACAGAATCCTAAACTAAACTCATCCCACCTGCTTGCTCCTGATCCATATCCCTCCAAACCTTTCCTATTCATGTACTTAACAAATGTCTTTTAAACATTGTAACTGTGCCCACATCCAACACCTTCTTAGGAAGTTCATTCTCCACTTGAACCAATCTCTTTATTCAAAAGTAGTCCCTCATGTCTTTTTGAAATCTTTCTCCTCTCAGCTTAAAGATGTGACCCCTATTCTTGAAATCCCCCATCTGAGGGAAAAGGGAACTACCATTAACCCTGAATTATACCCCTCATTATTTTATAAACTATGGTCTCCTCTCAACCTGCTAATTTCCAGTGAAAAAAGTCCCATCCTATCCTGCCTTTCTTTATAACCCCAACCTTCCATACCTGGCAGTATCCTGGTAAATCTCATCTGAACCTTCTCCAGCTTAATAATATCCTCCCTATAACTGGGTGACCAGAATGGGACACAGTACTCCAGCTGAGGTCCAACAAGTGCCTTGCACAAGTGTAACATCACCTCCTTGTTCTTGTACTCTGTGCCCCTCTTAATAAAGCTGAGGACACTGTGTTTTATTCACTGCTCTCTCCAGCTGTCCTGCCACCTTCAATGATCTGTGCACATATCCCCCCAGACTTGCCCTGCTCCTGCCCCACCCCCTTTAGAATTGCCCTCCCCCCCCCGGCCACTTTATATTGTCTCTCAATGTCCTTCCCTCCAAAATACATCACCTCCCACTTTCGTGCAAGGAACCTCATCTCTCCCACTTCTCCCCTGACTCCACCAACTCGCAAATGTCCTTTTGGAGTTCTGCACTGTCATCTTCATCATTTGCACTTCTTCCTGGTTTAATGAAATCTGCAAACTTGGAAACTGTCCCCTGCACAGCAAGATCCCGATCCTTACCGTACATCAGGAAAAGCAATGATCCCAGCACTGACTCCTGGGAATTCGGGGGAGGAACCTCTCTGCAGTTTGGAGTCACACCAGGCACCCGCTGAACCTAATTAAATCCCACTGCTGTATGATACCATCTCTGGAAGGACAGGAGCACACACCCTTGGCATTAAAGTGGATTCTGTCGGGGGGGGCGCGGGGGTGAGGTAAGGAGTAAGATATTTGTGGTTGAAGATTAATTACACACCACATCACCAGGAGAGAACTAACATGAGGTTTCTGCTATTGACCAAACAACTGACCAACCTCAGACCGTGAAACCATGCTGCCCAGCTGGTTAAACTGGTCCCACCTTTATCTATTTACATGAGGTAATTCACAGCTCCTTCACAATCCCATTTAACAAGGGACACAAAACCAGAGGCTGTGGGATATCATGGTGTGAAACCTAAAGTCTATTTTCTTATTAATTTGGGAGAGTGGAGAGTCCAGCATTTCTTGTAGATGATGGGAAGGCTTTGGGGAGTCAGGAGGTGAGTTACACACTGAAAGGATTCCCAGCCTTTGATCTGATCTTGTAGTCACTGTGTTCATGTGGCAAGTTCAGTTGAGTTTCTGGTCCATGGTAACCCCCAGGATGTTGTCTCCTTGTTACTGATCTCTTGATTAAGGAGAAAACTTTCTCCTGTTGACGCTGTCAATGCCCAAAACACTCAAGAAGGTAAACACCATCCAGGGACAAAGCAGTCCCTGCTTGGTTGGCACCACGTCCACATCCACTCCCTCCACCATCAATGCTCAGTCGCAGCAGTGTCTACCATCTACAAGATGTACTCAAAGGAGCAGTCAAACAGTCAGGGCAGGCAGGAACAAAGCAGAGAACGAGATAGGACTGATAGATTAAACTGCATTTACTTCACTGCAAGAGGCCGAACAGGGAAAACAGGAGAACTCAGGGTATGGTTAGGAACATGGGACTGGGATATTATAGCAATTAGAGAAATGTGGCTCAGAGATGGACAGGACTGGCAGTTTAATGTTCCAGGATATAAATGCTATAGGAAGGATAGAAAGGTGGGAAAGCGAGGAGAGGGGGTGGCGTTTTTGATAAGGGATAGCATTACAACTTTACTTAGGGAGGATATTCCTGGGAATACATCCAGGAAGATCCTCAGACAGCACCTTCCAAACCCATGGCCACTTCCATCTAGAAGGACAAGGAGCAGCAGATACATGGGAACACCACCCCCTGCAAGTTCCTCTTCAAGCCCTTGCCATTCCTTCAGTGTGGCTGGGTCACATTCCCAGAATTCCTTCCTTAAATGCATTGTGGGTTTACCTACAGCAGATGGACTGCAGCGGTTCACAAAGGCAGCTCACTGCCATTTTCTGAAGGGAGGGGCAACTAGGGACGGACTGATAAAAACCAGCGCTCGGTCAGAGCCATCCATGTTGCACGAGTGATTGGGGACTTGCTCCTGGTCACTGGAGCACCTCCTCAAGAACACTCTGACCACAGGAATTTAACCAGATGGTCCTCAAGGGTAGTAATATCTGGATTACTCCCAGTGCTAGGAGCTAGTGAGGCTAGGAACAGAAGGATAGAGCAGATGAGTGTGTGGCTGAGGAGCTGGTGCATGGGAGAAGGGTTCGCATTTTTGGATCATTGGAATCACTTCAGGGGTAGAAGTGACTTATACAAGAAGGATGGATTGAACCTGAAGTGGAAAGACACTAATATACTGGTCGGGAGACTTGCTAGAGATAGTCAGGAGGATTTAAACTTATGAGGTGAGAGAGTGGGACTCAGGGAGATAGTGTGGAAAGATATCAGTCTGAGACTAATACGGTTGGGAAAAGGAGCAGTCAAACAGTCAGGGCAGGCAGGAACAAAGCAGAGAACAATATAGAACTGATAGATTAAACTGCATTTACTTCACTGCAAGAGGCCAAACAGGGAAAACAGGTGAACTCAGGGTATGGTTAGGAACATGGGGCTGGGATATTATAGCAATTAGAGAAATGTGGCTCAGAGATGGACAGGACTGGCAGCTTAATGTTCCAGGATATAAATGCTATAGGAAGGATAGAAAGGTGGGAAAGAGATGAGAGGGAGTGGCGTTTTTGATAAGGGATAGCATTACAACTTTACTTAGGGAGGATATTCCTGGGAATACATCCAGGGAAGTTATTTGGGTGGAACTGAGAAATAAGAAAGGGATGATCACCATATTAGGATTGTATTATAGACCCCTAATAGTCAGTGGGAAGTTGAGAAACAAACTCTTAAGGAGATCTAGCTATCTGGAGGAATAATAGGATGGTTATGGTCTGGGGTTTTAATTTTCCAGATATAGGCCGGGACTGGCATAGTGTCAAGGGTTTAGATGGAGTGGAATTTGTTAAGTGTGTACAAGAACATTTTCTGATTCAGTCTGTGGATGTACTTATTGGAGAAGTTGCAAAACTTGACCTACTCTTGGGGAATAAGGCAGGATAGGTGACTGAGGTGTCAGTGGGAGAGCACTTTGGAGCCAGTGACCATAATTCTATTAGTTTTAAAATAGTGATGCAAAAGGATCGACTCTATCTAAGAGCTGAAGTTCTAAGTTGGAGGAGGGCTAATTTTAATGATATTAGACAAGAACTTTCAAAAGCTGATTGGAGGCAGATGATTGCAGGTAAAGGGACGGCTGGAAAATGGGAAACCTTCAGAAATGAAATAATGAGAGTCCAGAGAGAGTATACTCCTTTTAGGGTGATAGGAAAGGCTGATAGAAAATAGAACATAGAACAATACAGCGCAGAATAGGCCCTTCTGCCCTCAATATTGCACCGACTTGTGAACTAATCTAAGCCCATCCCCTGACACTATCCCATCATCATCCATATGCTTATCCAAGAACTGTTTAAATTCCCCTAATGTAGCTGAATTAACTACATTGGCATTCCACGCTCTCATCACTCTCTGAGTAAAGAACCTGTCTCTGACATCTATCTTAAATCTATCACCCCTCAATTTGCACTATGTCCCCTTGTACAAGCAGATGTCATCATTCTCGGAAGAAGACTCTTACTGTCCACCCTATCTAATCCTCTGATCATCTTGTATGTCTCTATTAAATCCTTCTTGCCTCCAATGAGAACAGACCCAAGTGTCCCAGCTTTTCCTCATAAGACCTTCCTTCCAGACCAGGCAACATCCTGGTAAATCTCCTCTGCACCTTTTCCAATGTTTCCACATCATTCCTGTAATGGGTACAACTGGAAATATTCACAATATTCCAAGTGAGGCCACACTAAAATTTTGTATAGTTGCAGCATGACATAAGAGCTCAAGAACTCAATCCCTCTACCAGTAAAACCTAACACACCGTATGCCTTCTTAACAGCACTTTCAACCTGGGTGCCAACTTTCAGGGATCTATATACAGGGACTCCAAAATCCCTCTGCACATCCACATGACCAAGAATCTTTCCATTGACCCAGTATTCTGCCTTCCTGTTATTCTTCTCAAAGTGAATCACCTCACATTTGTCTGCACTGAACTCCATTTGCCACCTTTCAGCCCAATTCTGCAGTCTATCCAAGTCCCCCTGCAACCTGTAACATTCTTCCACAGTGTGCATCACTCCACCAACATTAGCGTCATCTGCAAACTTACTAACCCATCCACCATGCCTACATCCAAGTCATTTATTAAAATAACAAACAGCAGTGGTCTCAAAACAAATCCTTGTGGCACACCACTCATAACCCGACTCTGGGCTGTATATTTTCCATCAACCACGACTCACTGCCTTCTTACAGAAAACCAGTTTCTAATCCAAGCTGCTAAACTGTTCTCAAACCCAAGCCTCTGCATTTTCTCCAAAAGCCTACTGTGTGGAACCTTATCAAAGGCTTTACTTTGTCAACTGGTCGACCCTCATCCACATGCTTGGTCACCTTCTTAAAAAGCTCCATGCGGTTTGTGAGACACGAGCTGCCCTTGACAAGACCATGTTGACTATCTCCAATCAAATTATTGCTTGCTCAATGATTATCAATCCTATCTTTGATAATTCCTTCCAAAATTGTTCCTACAACAGACCTAAGGCTCATTGGTTTATAATTACCTGGGTTATCTCTACTGCCCTTCTTGAACATGGGCGGAACATTTGAATTCCTCAAGTCCTCTGGTACTAAATCTGTAGACAATGAACACTCAAAGATCAAGGCCAAAGGCTCTGCCATCTCCTCCCTAGCTTCCCAAAGAATCCTCAGATAAATCCCATCCAGCCTTGGGGTCCTATCTACTTTCACACCATCTATACTTGATAACACCTCCTCCTTACTAGCCTCAATCCTTTCTAGTCTAATAACCAATATCTCAGTCTCCTCCTCTCCAATATTCTTCTTTTCTTGAGATAAAACAGATGAGAAATATTCATTTAGGTCCTGTCCAATTTCCACAGGGTCCACACACAACTTCCCACTTCTGTCTTTGATTGGCCCTATTCCTACCTTAGTCATCCTTTTATTCCTCACTAACTGATAGAAATCTATAGGGTTCTCTTTTATTCTACCTCAAAGACTGCTCATGTCCCCTCCTTGCTCTTCTGAACTCTGTAAATCGGTAATTCTCCATCGCCTCATCTGAACCATCTCATCTCAACGTCACATAAGCCTCCATCTTCCATTGAACAAGAGATACAATTTCTTTAGTAAACCTTATCACTTCCTCCCTGCCTGACAGGGACATACCTATCAAGGACACACAATATTTGTTTCTTAAACCAGCTCCACAATTCGATTGTCTGCATCCCTTGCATTTTGCTACCCCATTCTATGCCTCTGAAGTCTTGCCTAATCACATTATAATTGCCCTTCTCCCATCTCTCACTGTTGCTCTGTGGCATGTACCGCTCAGTTAAACAAAACGTAACTGAATTATGGTCACTCTCTCCAAAGTGCTCACCGACAACTAAATCAAATACCTGGCCTGGTTCAGTATCAAGCACCAGATCCAGTGTGGTGTCCCCTCTTGTCGGCCCTTTGACATACTGTGTCAGGAAACCCTCCTGCACACATTAGACAAAAACTGATCTGTCAGACATACTAGGGTTAATGCATTTCCAATCAGTGTTGGGAAGTTAAAGTCCCCCTTACTGACTACCCTGATCCTTTCACTCCTATTCAGAATTGTTTTCCCAATCCTCTCCCCCACATCCCTGGAACTTTGCAGAGGCCTGTAAAAACCTTCCAGCAGTGTGACCTCTCCTCTCCTGTTTCTAACTTCAGCCCACACTACCTCAGTAGATGAGACCTCGTCAAAAGTTCTTTCAGCCATCTTATACTGTCCTTGATTAACAAAGCCACACCTTTCTCTCTTTTACAAGCTTCTCTAATCTTAATGAAAGATCTAAAACCTGGTACCTGCAACATCCATTCCTGACCCTGCTCTATCCATGTCTCTGAAATGGCCACAACATCGAAGTCCCAGGTACCTATCCATGCTGCAAGCTCACATTCCTTATTCCGGATACTCCTGGCATTGTAGTAGACACACTTCAAACCAGCTTGCTGTCTGCCAGCACATTCCTTTGACCGTGAAATCCTGTCCATGTCCTCCCTGCTCACATCCTCCTGTGAACTGGAACTATACCACGGGTTCCCATCCCCCTGCTGAGCAAGTTTAAATCCACCCGAATAGCAAGACCAGATTTTCCACTCAGGATATTAGTTCCCCTCAGGGTCAAGTGAAGACCGTCCTGTTTGTAGAGTCCCACCTTCCCGAAAGTGAATCCCAATTATCCATATACCTGAAACCCTCCCTCCTGCACCATCCCTGCAGCCACATGTTCAGCTGATATCTCTCGCAGTTCTTTGCCTCACTATCACGTGGCATGGGTAACAAACTAGAGGTAACAACTCTGTTTGTTCTAGTTCTCAGCTACCACCCTAGCACAGAGGATAACAAAGAGAGTAATAAGAAAGGAGAGGATCAAATATGAAGGTAGGGTAGCCAGTAATGTTAGAAACGATAGTAAAAGTTTCTTTCAATACATGAGAAACAAACGACAGACAAAAGTAGACATTGGGCCACTTCAAACTGATGCTGGAAGCCTAGTGATGGGAGATAAGGAAATAGCAGGAGAACTTAACAAGTACTTTGCATCAGTTTTCACAGTGGAAGACAGGAGTAAAATCCCAACAATTAAAGGGAGTCAGGAGGCTGAGTTGAGTATGGTTGTCATTACAAAAGAGATAGCGCTAGAAAAGCTAAAAAGTCTTAAAATTGATAAATCTCCTGGCCCCGATGGGATACATCCTAGAGTTCTGAGAGAGGTGGCTGAGGAAATAGTGGAGGTATTGGTTGAGATCTTTCAAGAGTCACTGGAGTCACGGAAAGTCCCGGATGATTGGAAGATCGCGGTTGTAACCCCATTGTTCAAGAAAGGATCAAGACAAAAGATGGAAAATTATAGGCCAATTAGCCTAACCTCGGTTGTTGGTAAAATTCTAGAATCCATCATTAAGGATGAGGTTTCTAAATTCTTAGAAGAGCAGAGTCTGATTAGAACAAGTCAACATGAATTTACTAAGGGGAGGTCATGCCTGACAAACCTGTTGGTATTCTTTGAAGAGGTGACAAGCAGGTTAGACCAGGGAAAACCAGTGGATGTGGTCTATCTAGACTTCCAAAAGGCCTTTGATAAGGTGCCACACGGGAGGCTGCTGAGCAAGGTGAGGGCCATGGGGTTTGAGGTGAGCTACTGGAATGGATTGAGGATTGGCTGTCTGACAGAAGGCAGAGAGTTGGGATAAAAGGTTCTTTTTCCGAATGGCAGCCGGTGACGAGCGGTGTCCCGCAGGGTTCAGTGTTGGGGCCACAGCTGTTCGCATTATATATTAATGATTTGAATGAAGGGACTGGGGGCATTCTAGCGAAGTTTGCAGATGATACGAAGATAGGTGGACAGGCAGGTAGTACTGAGGAAGTGGGGAGGCTACAGAAGGATCTAGACAGGTTGGGAGAGTTGTCCAGGAAATGGCTGATGGAATTCAACGTGAACAAATGCGAGGTCTTGCACTTTGGCAAAAAGAATAAAAGCACAGACTACTTTCTAAACGGTGAGAAAATTCGTAAAGCCAAAGTACAAAGGGATCTGGGAGTGCTAGTCGAGGATTCTCTAAAGGTCAACATGCAGGTTGAGTCCGTGATTAAGAAAGCGAATGCGATAGAACATAGAACATAGAAGAATACAGCGCAGTACAGGCCCTTCGGCCCTCGATGTTGCGCCGATCAAAGCCCACCTAACCTACACTAACCCACTATCCTCCATATACCTATCCAATGCCCGCTTAAATACCCATAAAGAGGGAGAGTCCACTACTGCTACTGGCAGGGCATTCCATGAATTTACGACTCGCTGAGTGAAGAACCTACCCCTAACATCAGTCCTATATCTACCCCCCCTTAATTTAAAGCTATGCCCCCTTGTAATAGCTGACTCCATACGTGTAAAAAGGTTCTCACTGTCAACCCTATCTAACCTCCTAATCATCTTGTACACCTCTATCAAGTCACCCCTAAACCTTCTTTTCTCCAATGAAAACAACCCCAAGTGCCTCAGCCTTTCCTCATAGGATCTTCCTACCATACCAGGCAACATCCTGGTAAACTTCCTCTGCACCCGTTCCAGTGCCTCCACATCCTTCCTATAGTATGGCGACCAAAACTGCACACAATATTCCAGATGCGGCCGCACCAGAGTCTTATACAACTGCAACATGACCTCAGGACTCCGGAACTCAATTCCTCTCCCAATAAAAGCCAGTACGCCATATGCCTTCTTCACTGCACTATTTACCTGGGTGGCAACTTTCAGAGATCTGTGTACATGGACACCAAGATCCCTCTGCTCTTCCACACTACCAAGTAGTCTACCATTAGCCCAGTAATCCATCTTTTTATTACTCTTACCAAAGTGAATCACCTCACACTTAGCTACATTGAACTCCATTTGCCACCTTTCTGCCCAGCTCTGCAGCTTCTCTATATCCCGCTGTAACCTGCCATATCCTTCCTCACTGTCTACAACTCCTCCGACTTTCGTATCATCCGCAAACTTGCTCACCCAACCTTCTAATCCATCCTCCAGGTCATTTATAAAAATGACAAACAGCAATGGTCCCAAAACAGATCCTTGCGGAACACCGCTAGTGACGGCACTCCAAGATGAACCTTTGCCATCAACTACTACCCTCTGTCTTCTTCCAGCCAGCCAATTCCGAATCCAAACCTCCAACTCACCCTCAATGCCATATCTCTGTATTTTCTGCAGTAGCCTACCATGGGGGACCTTATCAAACGCCTTACTAAAATCCATATATACCACATCTACCGCTTTCCCCTCATCTACCTCCTTAGTCACCTTCGCAAAGAATTCAATAAGGTTTGTGAGGCACGACCTGCCCTTCACAAAACCATGCTGCCTATCCTTGATCACATCATTCTTATCCAGATGTGCATAAATCCTATCCCTTACAATTCTCTCTAAGACTTTGCCCACAACAGAAGTGAGACTCACTGGCCTATAGTTACTAGGATTATCCCTACTCCCCTTCTTGAACAAGGGAACCACTTTCGCTAGCCTCCAGTCCTCTGGCACTACTCCTGTAGACAAAGAGGACAC
Source organism: Chiloscyllium punctatum (assembly GCF_047496795.1). Lineage (NCBI taxonomy): Eukaryota > Metazoa > Chordata > Chondrichthyes > Orectolobiformes > Hemiscylliidae > Chiloscyllium > Chiloscyllium punctatum. Next base: position 14,706,547 of record NC_092768.1, read on the forward strand.
AAAAATCAAGGCCAAAATGGCTCTGCAATCTCCTCCCTTGCTTCCCAGAGAATCCTAGGATAAATGCCATCAGGCCCAGGGGACTTATCTATTTTCACCCTTGCCAGAATTTCCAACACCCCTTCTCTACATATCTCAAAGCCATCCATTCTACTTATTCGTACCTCAGTATTCATATCGACAACAATGTCCTTTTCCTGAGTGAATACTGACGAAAAGTATTCATTCAGTGCCTCCCCAATCTCTTCAGCCTCCACACGCAACTTCCCATTACTATCCTTGATTGGACCTATTCCTACCCTAGTCATTCTTTTATTCCTAACATACCTATAGAAAGCCTTAGGGTTTTCCCTAATCCTACCAACTAAGGACCTTTCATGTCCCCTCCTTGCTGCTCTTAGCTCTCTCTTCAGGTCCTTCCGGGCTACCTTATAACTCTCAATCGCCCCTATTGAACCTTCACGCCTCATCTTTACAAAGGCCGCCCTCTTCTATTTAACAAGGGATTCCAACTCCTTATTAAACCACGGCTCCCTCACACGACCCTTTCCTCCCTGCCTGATAGGTACGTACTTATCAAGGACACTCAATAGTTGCTCCTTGAACAAGTTCCACACATCAATTACGCTCTTGCCTTGGAATCTACTTTTCCAATCCACACATCCTAAGTCATGCCTCAACGCATCATAATTTCCCTGCCCCCAGCTATAACTCTTTCCCTGTAGTACACACTTATCCCTCTCCATCACTAGAGTAAAAATCACCGAATTGTGGTCACTGTCCCCAAAGTGCTCACCTACCTCTAGTTCTAATACCTGGCCTGGTTCGTTACCCAGAACCAAATCCAGTATGGCCTCACCTCTTGTTGGCTTATCTACATATTGTGTCAGGAAACTCTCCTGCACACATTGGACAAACACTGACCCATCTAACGAACTTGAGCTATAGCTTTCCCAATCAATATCAGGAAAGTTAAAGTCTCCCATAACAATCACCCTATTACTGTCACTCTTCTCCTGAATCATCTTCGCAATCCTTTCTTCAACGATTCTAGGACTATTAGGAGGCCTGTAAAAGACTCCTAACAGGGTGACCTCACCTCTTCTATTCCTAACCTCAACCCAAACTACCTCAGATGGCAAATCCTCGTCCATCTTCCTTTCCACCGCTGTAATACTATCTTTGACAAGCAAAGCCACACCCCCCCCTCTTTTACCCCCACCTCTGACCCTACTGAAACATTTAAACCCTGGAACCTGCAACAGCCAATCCTGTCCCTGATCTAGCCACGTCTCCGTAATAGCCACAACATCGAAGTCCCAGGTACCAACCCACGCTGCGAGTTCACCTACCTTATTTCGTATACTTCTGGCATTAAAGTATACGCACTTCAAGCCACTCTTCTGTTTACAGGCACCCTCCTTTAAGATTGATGCCATATTCCTAACCTCCCTACAGTCCAGGTCCTGCACCCTAAAGCTAGTCTGGGTTCCCATGCCCCTGCAGAGTTAGTTTAAACCCCCCCCAAGAGCACTAGCAAACCTCCCCCCAAGGATACTGGTGCCCCTCAGGTTCAGGTGCAGACCATCCTGTTTATAGAGGTCCCACCTTCCCCAGAAAGAATCCCAGTTATCCAAGTACCGAAATCCCTCCCTCCTGCACCATCCCTGTAGCCACGCATTTAACTGTTCTCTCTCCCTATTCCTCGACTCTCTATCACGTGGCACGGGTAACAAACCAGAGACAACAACTCTGTTCGTTCTAACTCTGAGCTTCCAACCTAGCTCCCTAAAAGCCTGTCTAACATCCTCAGCACTCCTCCTACCTATGTCATTGGTGCCAATATGGACCACGACTTCAGGCTGCTCCCCCTACCCCTTAAGGACCCGGAAAACACGATCAGAGACGTCACGTACCCTTGCACCTGGGAGGCAACATACCAAACGTGAGTCTCTCTTGTTCCCACAAAACCGCCTATCTGTGCCCCGAACTATCGAGTCCCCAATTATTATCGCTCTGCTCTTCTCCACCCTTCCCTTCTGAGTAGCGGGGAAAGGCTCCGTGCCAGAGGCCTGAGCCCCGTTACTTACCCCTGGTAAGTCCCCCCCCCCACAAGTATCCAAAACGGTATACTTGTTCTTGAGGGGAACGACCACAGGGGGTCCCTGCACTGGCTGCTTCCTCCCAGTCCCCCTCACTGTCACCCATCTATCTGCCATCTTTGGAGTTACTACTTCCCTATAGCTCCGATCTATGACCCCCTCTGCCTCCCGAATGATCCGAAGTTCATCCAACTCCAGCTCCAGTTCCCTAACACGGTCTTGGAGGAGCTGGAGATGGGTGCACTTCCTGCAAGTGTAATCAGCAGGGACGTCCATGGCATCCCTCACCTCATACATGTTGCAGGAGGAACATTGCACTGCCTTCACTGCCATCCCTCTAAAGCTAACCTTTATTTTAAAACAAAACTGGGTCTAAAGAATACAACAAGCAAAATTACCTACTTACCACAATGGATCTTATTATTAGGTTAGAGGAGGAGGGCGGGTGGGAGGCACTACCTCCGTAGTGCCTCGGGTTCTTCAGCTGCGCGCTTTTAAAGGGGAAACAAACCTACCCAGGTAAGCTTACGCTCTACCTGCTTCCGGGTTTCGGTTGCCTCTCTGGTCGTCGTCACTTCCCCCTGCTGCTCCCGCTCTTTCTGTGAAGAGAGAGTGAGAAAAAAAACACCGCTGCCCACTACCGGTAAGTACTTTTAAAACAAACAGTCTTACCTTAGCTGCTGCTCGCACTCAAAATGTTGTCACTTATCTCAAGAGGGTTGGAATATAAAAACACCGTTGTGCTACTGAGACTTTATAGAGCTGTGGTTAGGCCCTATTTGGAGTACTGTGTCCAGTTTTGGTCCCACACCTCAGGAAGGACATACTGGCACTGGAACGTGTCCAGCAGAGATTCACATGGATGATCCCTGGAATGGTAGGTCTAACATATGAGGAACAGCTGAGGATCTTGGGATTGTATTCATTGGAGTTTAGAAGATTAAGGGGAGACTTAATCGAGACGTACAAGATAATACATGGCTTGGAAAGGGTGGATGCTAGGTAATTGTTTTTGTTAGGTGAGGAGACTAGGACCCATGGACACAGCCTTAGAATTAGAGGGGGTAAATTCAGAACAGAAATGCGGAGACATTTCTTCAGCCAGAGAGTGGTGGGCCTGTGGAATTCATTGCTGCAGAGTGCAGTGGAGACCGGGATGCTAAATGTCTTCAAGGCAGAGATTGATAGATTCTTGTTGTCTCGGGGAATTAAGGGCTATGGGGAGAATGCGGGTAAGTGGAGTTGAAGTGCCCAGCAGCCATGATTGAATGGCGGAGTGGATTCGATGGGCCAAATGGCCTTACTTACACTCCTATGTCTTATGGTCTTACGGTATCCCTGAAATCCTGCCTTTCATCCCTATCCCTCTTTCTACCGATGTTGTTGGTACCTATGTGGACCATGACTTGGGGCTGGTCACCCTCTCCCTTCAGGACCCCAAAGACATGATCTGAGACATCATGGACCCTGGCACCTGGGAGGCAACACACCAACTGTGAGTCTATTTCTCACCCAATAATCCTTCTATCTGACCCTCTAAATATTGAGCCCCCAGTGAGTGTCAGGAATGCTGGATGACTAGAGAAATTGAGATTTTGGTTCAGAAAAAGAAGGAAGAATATGTCAGGTTTAGACAGGTGATATTAACAAAATCCTGAGAAGAATATAATGGCAGTAGGAGTGTACTTAAGAGGGAAATCAGAAGGACAAAAAGGGGACATGGATAGCTTTGTCAAATAGGGTGAAGGAGAATCCAAAGAGTTTTTAAAAATACAATTCGGACAAAATAGTATTATCACTGTGGAGAGGGATACAGAAGATGTGGAATGTGGGGAAGTAGATGGTGACATCTTGAAAAATGTCTATGTTACAGAAGAGGAGGTGCTGCATGTCTTGAGATGAATAAAAGTGGTTAAGTCCCAGAACCATTCAGGTGTACCCTAGGACTCTGTGGGAAGCTAGGGGATTGATTGCTGGGCTCTTTGCTGAGATATTTGTATCATGGATAGTCACAAGAGAGGTGCCGGAAGACTGGAGGTCGGCTAACATGGTACCATTATTTCAGAAAGGTGGTAAGGAAAAGCCATGGAACTATAGATCTATGATCCTGATGTTGATGATGGGCAAGTTGTGATTTCCCCTTCATAAATCCATGCTGACTCTGACCTATCCTGTTACTACTATCCAGATGTGTTGTAATTTCATCCTTTATAATAGATCCCAGCATCTTTCCCACCACTGAGGTCAGACGAACTGGTCTATAATTTCCTGCTTTCTCTCTCTCACCTTTCTTAAAAAGCGGTACAGCATTAGCCACCCTCCAATCCACAGGAAGTGATCCCTAATCTATCGAACTCTGGAAAATAATCACCAACGCATCCACAATTTCTCGTGCCACCTCCTTCAGTACCCTGGGATGTAGACCATCAGGCCCCGGGGACTTATCAACCTTCAGACCGAACAGTCTCTCCAACACCAATTCCTGGCAAATATAAATTCCCTTAAGTTCCGGTCCTTCAGCCACTGTTACCTCAGGGAGATTGCTTGTGTCTTCCCCAGTGAACACAGATCTGAAGTACCAATTCAATTCTTCTGCCATTTCTTTGTTCCCATAATATATTCCCCTGTTTCTGTCTTCAAGGGCCCAATTTTAGTGTTAACCATTTTTTTGCCTTTCACATACCTAAAGAAACTTTTACTATCCTCTTTTATATTATTGGCCAGTTTACCTTCGTACCTCATTTTTTTCTCTGCGTTTTTCCTTCTTAGTAATCCTCTGTTGTTCTTTAAAAGCTTCCCAGTCCTCCGTTTTCCCACTTATCTTTGCTATGTTATACTTTTTCTCTTTTAACTTTATATGTTTCTTAACTTCCCTCGTCAGCCACGGCCACCCATGCCTCCTCACAGGATCTTTCTTCCGTTTTGGAATGAACTGATCCTGCAACTTCTGCATTATACCCAGAAATACCTGCCCTGGTTCCTCCACTGTCATCCCTGCTAAGGTATTGCACCATTGAACTTTGGCCAGTTCCTCCCTCATAGCTCCATAGTTCCACTTATTCAACATAAATATTGTGACTTCCGATTGTACCCACTCCCTCTCAAATTGCAGATTGAAGCTTATTGTATTATGGTCACTACTTCCCAATGGCTCCTTCACTTCGAGGTCCCTGACCAATTCTGGTTCGTTACACTATACCAGATCCAGAATTGCTTTCTCCCTGGTCGGCTCCAGCACCAGCTGTTCTAAGAATCCATCTCTGAGGCACTCCACAAAGTCTCTTTCTTGAGGTCCAATACGATCCTGATTCTCCCAGTCTACCTGCATGTTGAAAACCCCCATAACAACTGTAGTAACATCTTTGCGACAGGCTAATTTCAGCTCCTGATTTAACTTACATTCGACATCCAGACTCCTGTTTGGGGGCCTGTAGATAACTCCCAAGAGGGTCTTTTTACCCATAGTATTTCTTAGCTCTATCCACACTGACTCTACATCCCCTGATTCTAGGTTCCCCCGCGCAATGGACTGAATATTATTCCTTATCAACATGGCCACTCCACCCCCTCTGCCCATCAGTCTGTCCTTACAATAGCACGTGTAGCCTTGAATATTCATTTCCCAGCCCTGTCCACTTGAAGCCATGGTAAAAACAATGACTGCAGATGCTGAAAACCAAATACTGGATTAGTGGTGCTGGAAGAGCACAGCAGTTCAGACAGCATCCAACGAGCAGCGAAATCGACGTTTCGGGCAAAAGTCCGTCATCAGGAATAAAGGCAGTGAGCCTGAAGCATGGAGAGATAAGCTCGTGGAGGGTGGGGGTGGGGAGAGAGTAGCATAGAGTACAATGGGTGAGTGGGGGAGGAGATGAAGGTGATAGGTCAAGGAGGAGAGGGTGGAGTGGATAGGTGGAAAAGAAGATAGGCAGGTCGGACAAGTCCGGACAAGTCAAGGTGACAGTTACTGAGCTGAAAGTTTAGAACTAGGGTGAGGTGGGGGAAGGGGAAATGAGGAAGCTGTTGAAGTCCACATTGATGCCCTGGGGTTGAAGTGTTCCGAGGTGGAAGTTGAGGCGTTCTTCCTCCAGGCGTCTAGTGGTGAGGGAGCGGCCGTGAAGGAGGCCCAGGACCTCCATGTCCTCGGCAGAGTGGGAGGGGGAGTTGAAATGTTGGGCCACGGGGCGGTTTGGTTGATTGGTGCGGGTGTCTCGGAGATGTTCCCTAAAGCACTCTGCTAGGAGGCACTTGAAGCCATGTCTCAGTTATCCCCACAATGTTGTATCTGCCAATTTCCAAAAGAGCCTCAAGCTCATCCATCTTATTTCTTCGTGCATTCATGTACAGTATTTTTAATTTGTTACTGCCCCCACCCTTCCCATCAACTCCTATTTCACTCACCGTTACAGCATGATCCCTTTCTGAGTTTTCTGCCTCATTGATACACTTGTCTTTCTTGACTTCCCTTGTTCTAACTTTCCGTTCAATTTCCTTCTTAAACATTCAGTTTGTCCCCTCCACGCCCCCCCCCCTCCGCCCCCCCCCCCACCCCACTACTTAGTTTAAACGTAGCTGTGTTGCAGGAGCAAACCTGCCTGCCAGAATGCTGGTCCCTAACCCATTGTCTCTCTTGTAGAATTTATGCTTACCACAAAACATACCCCAGTGATCCAAGAATTTAAATCCTAGCTTCCTGCACCAGTTCCCCAGCCACACGTTCAAGTCCATTATCTCCCTGTTTCTGGCCTCACCAGCCGAGGAACTGGAAGCGATCCGGAGATAACCACCCTGGATGTCCTGCTTTTCAACCTTCTTCCTAATTCTCCGAAGTCCCGCTGTAGTATGTTCCTCCTCTTCTTCCCGAAATCATTTGTACCGACATGTACCACCACGTCTGGCTCTTCACCTTCGCCTTGAGGATTTCCTGCACTCTGTCTGCGATGTCCATTAATCCTGGCACGAGGAAGGCAACACACCATCCTTAAATCCTGCCTGTTGCCACAAAAACCCCTGTCAGTTCCTCTCACTATGGAGTCCCCTATTACCACGGCTCTGTGCAATGTCTGATTCTTTCGCTCTGTCCCCACGCCAACTTTTGATTGACAGACCTGGCCGCCTCGCGGACTGGCAGTGTCATCTGTCTCTACTGTTTCCAAAAGGTTCAACTTGTTCCTGACAGGTTCTTCCCCCGGGGTACACTTTTCCACTCTGATTTCTAGCATCTTCACTTTCTCCTAAACTCTAACCACGCAACTTTAATGCATTGTCTGAGCTAAGATGTCACCTTTTTAAAAGAAAATATAATCCTGAAGTTATCGCACAATGAGACTTAAAAGAAATTCTGGGATTTACCTGAATCGAAACTTGCAAACACATTCTAAGTGATTAAAGACTGAACGTCAATCTCCGTTTGCTCAATACATCACATCAACTGTAGGACACTTTAATCTTTTACCATAAACTCTGTGTCCTATGATCCTGCCTCACTAGCTACCTGATAAAGGAACAGTATTCCAAAAGCTTGCACATCCAAATAAACCTGTTGGACTATAACCTGGTTTTGTGGGATTTGTTCACCACAGTTGCACAACTTTAACAAAATGATATCAAATGGTCAGACAGTCAGTGCCAGTGGGATGGGCTGAACAGTCACCATTGTACCACAATACCTTTTCGATTCTGTGGTTTTGTGCCTTCCCCTCTCCCCCCACTCTCCCCCAAATCTCCAACCTTCCTGTCATAAGGACAAGTCTTGACCCTGGAAAACAACCTGCTGATTAAATCTAATTCTCGGAAAATCCCCCGTGTAATTCCAATTACACTGAATCCCGGAGCTCCCTCTGTAATGTCACTGTGACTATGCTGTATTCAGACACCACATGGAATACTGCCACTCCCCACCACCTTCTCCGGGGTAGTGAGGAACATGAGATTAAAGCTAAACCACACAGTGACAGCTACATTCCCCCAAGTCAATTATTGACAAGAAAACTGAGGAGATTGTCAGGACTGGAGCTGGAGGATTCACTGTCTCTCTCTACCCCTGTAACAAATCAAAACCCTTACTTTACTCCAGTGACTAGAATCTCTAATTCAATATCTTCTAAAAAGATCAATTCTAAATAAACATACTCACTATAGAGACACAGAGTTGTACAGCATGGAAACAAACCCTTTGGTCAAACTGGTACATGAATTCCAGATATTCGAAATTAACCTCATCCCATTTGCCAACACTTGGTCCACATCCCCCTAAATCCTTCTTATTCGTTTACCCAACAGGATGCCTTTTAAGTCTTGTCATGTACCAGCCTCCACCATCTCCTCTGGCAGCTTGTTCCATATGCACACCGCCCTCTCTGCAAAAAATGTGCCCCTCAAGTTCCTTTCAAATCTTTCCCCACTCACCTTAAACCCATGCCCTCTAGTTTTGGACACCCTACCCCAGGAAAAAGACCTTAGCTGTTCACCCTTTCCATGCCTCTCATGATTTTATAAACATCTATAAGGTTGCCCCTCAGCCTCTGATGCTCCAGGGAAAATAGCCCCAGCTTATTCACCCTCTCCATATAGCTCTAATCATCCAAGCCAGGCCCCATCCTTTTAAATCTTCTCTGAACTCTTTCAAATTTTACAACGTCCTTCCTATAGCAGGGAGACCAGAACTGAATGCAGTATTCCAAACGTGGCCTCGTCAATTTTCCACACAACCTCACCATGACCTCACAACTCAAGGCACTGACCAAAGCCTATTATCAAAGTCTAACATTAATTGAAGATGCAATAACTGTTTAACACAAAGCCAAGTAACATACACATATAAATAGCGATCCCTCTCAACATCCCCAAAACACACCAACATAATCTCAATCAAAACCAAAAGAACTGCAGATGCTGTAAATCAGAAACAAAAACAGGAGTTGCTGGGAAAACTCAGCAGGTCTGACAGCATCTGTGGAGAGAAATAAAAAGAGTTAGCTCTTCTGAGGAAGGGTCACTGGACCTGAACTGTCAGCTCTGATTTCTCTCCACAGTGTTGCCAGACCTGCTGAGCTTTTCCAACAATTTTCTGTGGAAAAAGTGAGTACTGCAGATGCTGGAGATCAGAGCTGAAAAATGTATTGCTGGAAAAGTGCAGCAGGTCAGGCACAGGAGCAGGAGAATCGACGTTTCGGGCATGATTCCTGAAGAAGGGCTTATGCCCAAAACGTCGATTCTCCTGCTCCTTGGATGCTGCCTGACCTGCTGCGCTTTTCCAGCAACACAGTTTTCAACAACAATTTTCTGTTTTTCACTCACACAATCTCACTCTTCATGAAAACAGAAAAACAAATATTCTCTGCAGGGACTGTATTTGTGAAAGTAAGAACACTCCAGCCAATCGGTCATTCTTGAAGACAGAAGGATGAAGCATAAAACTTTGCAAAGTCTATCACCTCTGTGTTCTTACACGTGTGGCCATCACTAATCACACACACACAGGGCTGTCCCCAGTATCTATCAGCTTGTTCAGGGAAATACAATCGAGAAGTTCATTCGATCACTCTTTCAGAAGGAAGGGAAAGGTTTCATCCTGAACTCAACAAGTGGGTTGTTTCTTTCCCCAACCATGGGAGTGATCAGATGGGGAGCCCTTCCTCACAGGCTTTATGTCCCTCAGCTAATTACAAACACAAAGCACTCTCTCCATCCAGTTACTGTACAAACAGCCACAGCACGGTGTACAGCACAGCGAGCAGTGAGCACAAGTCATGTCATTTCATGGAAGTTTGGGTTTGAGAAAAGCAGTGTCTGGTGACCTTTAAAGAAACCACTCGAGGTGTTTATACAAAACGTAAAATATTTTCCACAATCATCCAAAATGCAGGTTTTCAAATAAAACTGTCCACATAATAAATGGGAACACCATTACTGGCGAGATCCCTATGAAACCACTCTTCATTCTGACTTGGAAATATATCACCGTTCCTTCAGTGTCATTGGGTCGAAATCCTGTGTGTGTGTGTGTGTGTGTGTGTGTGTGTGTGTGTGTGTGTGTGTGTGTGTGTGTGTGTGTGTGTGTGTGTGTGTGTATGTGTGTGTGTATGTGTGTATGTATGTATGTGTGTGTATGTATGTGTGTGTGTATGTATGTGTGTGTGTGTATGTGTGTATGTATGTGTATGTATGTGTGTGTGTATGTGTGTATGTATGTATGTGTGTGTATGTATGTGTGTGTGTGTGTATGTATGTGTGTGTGTATGTGTGTGTATGTATGTGTGTGTGTGTGGAGGTGTGTGTGTGTATATGTGTGTGTGTATGTATGTGTTTGTGTGTGCATGTGTGTGTGTGTGTATGTGTGTGTATGTATGTGTGTGTATGGGTGTATGTGTATATGTGTGTGTGTATATGTGTGTGTGTGTGTGTGTGTTACTGTGCAGGTCTCCACATTTGGACATGTATATCTGTGAAAATGCAGACCTTTACGTTCCATGTTAATGTTTGTCTCAGTGCACGTCTATATTTGTACCTAAAGCAAACAGAAAGTGAAAATTATTGGGAAGCCACAGGATTGGGAATCTTTTGAAAACCAGCTGAGGATAACTAAAACAGCAATAAGGTAAGAGAAGATGAAATCTGAGAGTAAGCTAACTCGTGATATTAAAGGAGATTGGAACACGTTTTCATGGTGGAATATACCAACAGCATATTCAATCATTTACAGTCACTGTCCCCCAGCGGGTCCTTCACCTTAATCTCCCTAATCCAGTCTGCCTCATGACACATCACTGAATCCAGAACTGTCTGTTCCCTTTTAGGATCTGCCACAGGTTGCTAAAAACAATCCTAGACTTTCCACAAATTCCTTTTCTTTGGATCTGTGACTAAACTGACTCTCCCAATCCACTTGCCTTTTGAAGTCCTCCATGATTATAAGAATAATGCCTTTCTTACATGTCTTTTCTCTCTCCTGATTTATTTTCTGCCCTCCACACTGACTACTGCTAGGAGCCCTTTGCATAGCACCCATCTGGGTTATTTTTCCTTTGTGATTCCTCAACTATCCTCACACAGATTCTACGCATTCCGAATCTGTATCACGTTTTGCTATCAATTTAGTTTCATTTCTTATTAATAAGACAAACCAACCTCCTGCACCCATCTCCCTGTCCTTTCAATCTGATGTGTATCCTTCGATATTTAGCTCTCAGACCTGATCACCTTGCAGCCACCTCTCTGTGATACCCACAACATTATACCTGCCAATTTCAAACTGTGCTGAAAATGTATCGCTGGAAAAGCGCAGCAGGTCAGGCAGCATCCAAGGAACAGGAGAATCGACGTTTTGGGCATAAGCCCTTCTTCAGGAATGAGGCTTATGCCTGAAACGTCGATTCTCCTGTTCCTTGGATGCTGCCTGACCTGCTGCGCTTTTCCAGCAACACATTTTCAGCTCTGATCTCCAGCATCTGCAGTCCTCACTTTCTCCTCGAAAATTTCAATCTGTGCCACAAGCTCATTTACCCTGTTTTGTATCCTGTTTGTATTTAAGTACAACACCCTAAGCCCTGCATTGACTGCATCCCTTCTCATAGTTGTCCCTTTATGTGTTATGTCTGAAGTTAGATTCCTGGCCCTTTACCGACACTCTGACCTGTTAACTTTAATAACCTCTGCTCAGCCCTCCCCTCTGCTTGAACATTTTCCACAATTTTCTGTGTGACTGAAACTCCCCCATTCTGCTTAAAGCCCCACCCACAGCCCTAGTTATGTAATTTACCAGGTCTCTGGTCCCTGTGTGATCCACACAGAGCCAATCCCATTGGAGCATAGAACATAGATCTTTACAGCACAGTACAGGCCCTTCGGCCCTTGATGTTGCGCCGTTTTGTAAAATTAATCTGATGCTCATCAAACCTACACTGTTCCATTATTATCCATATCTATGTCCAATGTCCATTTAAATACCTTTAACATTGACGGGTCTACTAGTGTTGCAGTTAGGCCATTCCACACCCCTACTGCTCCCTGAGTGAAGATAAGGTGCCACACGGGAGGCTGCTGAGCAAGGTGAGGACCCATGGTGTTCGAGGTGAGCTACTGGAATGGACTGAGGATTGGCTGTCCGACAGAAGGCAGAGAGTTGGGATAAAAGGTTCTTTTTCAGAATGGCAGCCGGTGACGAGCGGTGTCCCGCAGGGGTCAGTGTTGGGGCCACAGCTGTTCGCATTATATATTAATGATCTGGATGAAGGGACTGGGGGCATTCTAGCGAAGTTTGCAGATGATACGAAGTTAGGTGGACAGGCAGGTAATACTGAGGAAGTGGGGAGGCTACAGAAGGATCTAGACAGTTTGGGAGAGTGGTCCAGGAAATGGCTGATGGAATTCAACGTGAACAAATGCGAGGTCTTGCACTTTCGCAAGAAGAATAAAAGCATAGACTACTTTCTAAACGGTGAGAAAATTCGTAAAGCCAAAGTACAAAGGGATCTGCGAGTGCTGGTCGAGGATTCACTAAAGGTCAACATGCAGGTTGAGTCCGTGATTAAGAAAGCGAATGCAATGTTGTCACTTATCTCAAGAGGGTGCTACTGAGACTTTATAAAGCTCTGGTTTGGCCCCATTTGGAGTACTGTGTCCAGTTTTGGTCCCCACACCTCAGGAAGGACATACTGGCACTGGAACGTGTCCAGCGGAGATTCACACGGATGATCCCTGGAATGGTTGGTCTAACATATGAGGAACGGCTGAGGATCCTGGGATTGTATTCATTGGAGTTTAGAAGATTAAGGGGAGACTTAATCGAGACGTACAAGATAATACATGGCTTGGAAAGGGTGGACGCTAGGAAATTGTTTCCGTTAGGTGAGGAGACTAGGACCCGTGGACACAGCCTTAAAATTAGAGGGGGTCATTTCAGAACAGAAATGCAGAGACATTTCTTCAGCCAGAGAATGGTGGGCCTGTGGAATTCATTGCCGCAGAGTGCAGTGGAGGCCGGGATGCTAAATGTCTTCAAGGCAGAGATTGATAGATTCTTGTTGTCTTGAGGAATTAAGGACTACGGGGAGAATGCGGGTAGGTGGAGTTGAAATGCCCATCAGCCATGATTGAATGGCAGAGTGGACTCGATGGGCCGAATGGCCTTACTTCCACTCCTATGTCTTATGGTCTTATGGTCTTATTTAAAAGCCAGGTCCCTCACATTATCCTTCACCATCCAAGGAAAAAGGCTCTCACTGTCCACCCTATCTAACCTTTTGATGATCTTATATGTCTCAATTAAGTCACCTCTTAACGTTCTTAACTGAAAACAGCTTCAGTTCCCTCAGCCTTTCCTCGTAAGACCTTCCTTCTGTACCAGACAACATCTGAGCAAATCTTCTCTGAACCCTTTGCAAAGCTTCCACATCCTTCCTATAATGCGGTGACCAGAACTACAAGCAATACTCCATGTGCAGACTTACCAGCGTCTTGTACAGCTGAAGCATGACCTCATGCCTCTGAAACTCAATCCCGTTACCAATAAATGACAACGCAGCATATGCCTTCTTAACAACCCTGTCAACCTGGTGGCAACTTTCAGGGATTTATGTACCTGGACACCATGATCTCTCTGTTCATCTAAACTACCAAGATTTCTACCATTAGCCCAGTACTCTGAATTCCTGTTACTTCTTCTAAAGTGAACTACCTTACACTTTTCCACATTAAACTCGACTTGCCTCTTCTCAGCCCAGCTCTGCATCTTATCTATGTTCCTCTGTAACCCACAACATCCCTCAGCACTATCCACAACTCTGCCTACCTTCGTGTCATCTGCAAATTTACTAACCTATCCTTCCACACACACCTCCAGATCATTTATAAAAATGACAAACAGCAGTGGCCCCCAAACAGATCCTTGTGGCACACCAATGGTGACTGAGCTCCAGGGTGAACATTTTCCGTCAAAGAAGAACAAAGAACAAAGAAAATTTACAGCCCAGGAACAGGCCCTTCGGCCCTCCAAGCCTGAGCCGATCCAAATCCGCTGTCTGAACCTGTTGCCCAAATCCTTAGCATCTGCTCCCCACCTCCTCAAGCATCTGTCCAGACGCACCTTAACTTAATCTACCGGGCCTGCCTCCAGTATCTCTGCTGGCAACACGTTCCAGGCACCTACCACCCTCTGTTTACCGTATTTGCCGCGTGTATCCCCCGTAAATATTCCACGTCTCACCTTGAAAACGTGACCTCTTGTTATTGAATCCTTCACCCTGGGAAAAAGCTTATCTCTATCTATCCTGTCGATATCCTTCACGATTTTGTAGACCTCAATCAAGTCCACCCTCAATTTCCTTTTTTCTAATGAAAACAATCCTCATGTACTTAACCTCTTTTCATAGCTAGCAACTTTCATACCAGGCAACGTCCTTGTAAACCTTCTCTGTACCCTCCCCAAAGTGTCCATATTCTTTTGGTAATGTGACACCCAGAAATCAACCACCAGAAATCAACCACTCCCCTCTGTCTTCTTTCAGTGAGCCAACTTCTGATCCAAACCACTGTATCACGTTCAATCCCAAAACTCCGTATTTTGTGCAATGGCCTACCGTGTGGAACCTTATCAAACACCTTACTGAAATCCATATACACCACGTCAACAGCTTTATCTTCATCCACCTGTTTTGTCACCTTCTCAAAGAACTCAATAAGGTTAGTGAACTACTCTTCACAAAACTGTGTTGACTATCCCTAATCAAATTATCCCTTTCCAGATGATTATATATCCCACCTCATTTTACCTTTTCCAACACTTTACCCACAACCGAAGTAAGACTTTCTGGCCTATAGTCATCAGGGTTGTCCTGACTCCCCTTCTTAAACAAGGGAACAGCATTTGCTATCCTCCAATCTTCTGGCACTGCTCCTGTCGACAATGACAACATAAAGATCAAAGCTAAAGGCTCTGCAATCTCCTCCCTGGATTCCCAGAGAATTTGAGGATAAATCCCATTCAGCACAGGGGCTTTTTCTGTCTTCATATCCAAAATTGCTAAAACATCCTCTTTGTCAACCTCAATCCCATCTAATCTAGTCGCCTGAATCTCCATATTGTCATTAACATTGCCCTTTTCCAATGTGAATACTGATGAAAAGTATTCATTAAGCGCTTCCCTTATTTCCTCAGATTCCACACACAACTTCCCAATACTGTCTTTGATTGGCCCTAATCTTACTCTCGTCATTGTTTTATTCCTGATAGACCTAGAGAAGGCCTTAGGGTTTTCCTTGATCCTATTTGCTAACAACTTCTCATGTCCCCTCCTGGTTTTCCTTCGCCCTCTCTTTCGAACTTTCTGGCTAACTTATAACTCTCAAGCCCCCCTATATAAGCTTTCATGCCTCATCCTCACATAAGCCTTCTTCTTCCTCCTGACAACAGCTTCAACTTCTTTAGTAAACCATGGTTCCCCCTCTCGACCACTTCCTCTCTGCCTGATAGACATATACTTATCAAGGACCCGCAGTCGCTGTTCTTTGAATAAGCTCCACATTTCAAGTGTGTCCATCCCCTGCAGTTTCCTTCCCCATCCTCTGCATCCTAAATCTTGCCTAATCGCCTTTCCATCCAGCTACAATTCTCACTCTGCGGTATATGCCTATCCCTGCCCATTGCTATTGTAAACATAAGCAAATTATGGTCACTATCGGCAAAGTGCTCACCTCCCTCCAAATCTAACATCTTGCCGGGTTCATTCCCCAGTACCAAATCCAATATGGCATCACCCCTTGTTGGCCTTCCCAGTCAATGTTGGGGAGGTTAAAGACCCCCATAACAACTACCCTGGAGCAGCTCCCTCCTTTCCCAGTACTGATCGCAATGTCCCATGAATTCAAACCCATTGCTCCCACACTAATCATTGAGCCATGCATTAACCTCTTTAATCTTATTAACCCTGTGCCAATCAATCCGTGGTAGTAATCCAGAGATTATTCCCTTTTTGGTTCTGATTTTTAATTTAGCCCCTAGCTATTCACATTCCCACAGTAGAAATGTTTTCCTCGTTCTCCCAATATCACTGGAACAGACATGGACCACAACAACCGGATCTTTCCCCTCCCATTCCTAATTCCCCTTTATCCCAGATTAGATCTCTTGAACGTGGGCATCAGGCAACACAGCCTTCAGATTTCACAATCCTGCCCACAGAGAGCAATGTCCATTCCCCTAACAATACTATCCCCAATTACATTTACGTTTCTATTTTCTCCCCTCCATCTTGGATGGCTGTATCAGGACCATCATCCTGTCCCACAGGTTTATGGTCAGTTTGCTCACCCTCCCTCCAGCCCACACTGACATCCACACAGGGAGCAAGAATCCCAAATCTGATCAACAAGCTCCCTCAGCACTACCGCCTGGATCCCTGAACCTGCCTTGTTCATAGTCACACCCTCCTGTCCCTGACCACTGACCGAATACGAGGCAGTTAATCGAAGATGTGTGACTGCCTCCTGAAACACAGCATTCAGGTAACTCTCCCCGTCCCTGATGTGTGTCAGTGTTTGGAGCTTAGACCCCAGCTCATCAACTGTGAGCCAGAATTCCTCAAACCACCAACACTTGCTCCAGATGTGGTCCCTTTGAAGCACAATGGGCTGTACCAGCATCTCCACCATCCAGGTATAATACATCCCCTGGCCCTGCAACTCCATTTCATTTATTCAGCCCTTGATTTGGTTTTTAAATGGTTCCAGGGTAAAAACAAGGACTGCAAATGCTGGAAACCAGATTCTAGATTAGAATGTTGTTGGAAAAGCACAGCAGTTCAGGCAGCATCCGAGGAGCAGGAAAATCGAGGTTTCGGGAAAAGCCCTTTAAATGTTTGGGACTCACCTTTTACTTTGTGACCTGTAAATATTTCCGCAATACACCTGAAATTTGAAATTTATAAAACAGTTAAATTCATAGCAGTTGGCAACCAATGAACTTACAGTTTTTCTGTGAGGTCACGTTTTCATTTGTGCCATAACCCTGATCCTGGGAATTAAAAAAAACTTACAAAGTATGATCCAAACACCATAATGGAGAGAGACAGAGATGGAGAGGGGCAGAGTATCCTACAGTGTGGAAACAGGCCATTCTGCCCACACTGACCTCCTGAAGAGCATCCCACTGATTCCCAACCCCCAACCATGTAATCCCACCTTTCCAATGTCTAAACCATCTAGCCTGCATATCCCTGGAAACTATGGTCAATTTAGCATGGCCAATCCACCGAACGTGCACATCTTTGGATTATGGGAGTTAATCAGAGCACCCGGAGGAAGCTCACACAGGCAGAGAGAGGTTGTGCAAACTCCACACAGACAGTCTCCTGAGGCTGGAATCAAACCCGGGTCCCTGGCGCTGTGAGACAACAGTGCGAACCACTGAGCTACCATCCCACCCTCTCCAGTGTGAGAGAGGGACTGAGAGAGAGTGTGTGAGAGATAGGGGCAGAGATAGAGGTCGTGAGAGAAGTGATAGAGAGAGGGAGTGAGAGAGAGGGAGTGAGAGATAGGGACAGAGGGAGAGGGACTGAAAGAAGGCACTGGGAGAGAGAGAGAGAATATGGTAGATAGGGACAGAGAGTGAGTGTGTGTGAAAGAGACGGACAAGGGGAGAGGGACTGAGAGAAGGCACAGGGAGAGAGAGAGAGTATGGGAGATAGGCACAGAGAGAGAGTGTGTGAGAGGTGGGGGCAGAGATAGAGGTAGTAAGAGAGGGAGAGAGAGATAGTGTGTGCAAGCGTGGAACAGAGAGTGTGAAAGGTAAGGACAGAGAGAGAGAGGGAGTGAGAGATAGGGACAGAAAGAGAGTGTGGGGAGATAGGGACAGCGAGAGAGTATGCGAAAGATAGGGACAGAGAGAGAGTGTGTGAAAGGTAAGGACCGAGGGAGAGTATGTGAAAGATATGGACAGAGAAAGAGGGAGTGAAAGATAGGGACAGAGAGAGAGTGTGTGAAAGATATGGACAGAGAAAGAGGGAGTGAAAGATAGGGACAGAGAGAGAGTGTGTGAAAGATATGGACAGAGAAAGAGGGAGTGAAAGATAGGGACAGAGAGAGAGTATGTGAAAGGTAAGGACAGAGAGAGAGTATGTGAAAGTTAGGGACAGAGAGAGAGTATGTGAAAGTTAGAGACAGAGAGAAAGAGAGTGAGACAAGGGATAGAGAGAGAGTGTGTGAGAGATAAAGAGAGAGAGAATGTATGAGAGATGCGAACAGAGAGAGAGTGTTTGACAGATAAGGAGAGAAAGAGAGAGAGATAGCGATGGAGAAAGAGTGGGAATGACAGGGATGAAGAGAATCCGAGAGTTTACAGAGTGTCAGGCTGTTCCTGTCCAAATGCCCCAGTGAAACATGAGGAGTGTTTGGATAAAAGAGTATTCAGTCAGTGCTGTCTGTGACTGTGTACTCAGTTACAAACCCAACCTTCCAGACGATACCATCTAGCTGAGTCTGTGCAGGAGGGAGGATTGTGAGATGTGGATGATGGGAGACAGAGACTTACCTCAATGTTAAAACACTCTGCTTAGTTCCCTGTGCCTTGGGAATATTTAAATGGAAAGGCAGAACAGGGAGGAGTTCATCAGCTCACACTCAGTATCATGGGCATCACATTCAGGTTTTCTGATTACCTTAATCACTGATATTGTAACATTGTCTCGGGACAGAAAAATTTTAATTGAGAGATAATTCTGATCCAGTACATCACTCTGTGTTGAGAACAGAGCTCCCCTTGGCACTAAGGTACCACCCACTGATATGATCACAGACCCGAGCTGGTATTGTTACTGTGGGAAACATTGCCAGGGTTACCATGATGTGGGATTGAACACTGAGTACAGTGTGGAATATCAGGGCACCAGATATATACAGCCAGAGTTCCTGTTCTCCCTGAAACACTCCTGGCTTTTTCATCAAAGGATGCATCTTAACAATTTCCATAAAAAATATCACCAATTTCCCACAGCATTCACCAATTCCTATCAAATCACAGATTGTAATATTTTGTCTCTCTCTGTCTATTCCACTCCGTCTCTCTGTCTGTCTCTCTGCCTGAGTCTTCGTCTGTCCCTGTTTCTCTCTCTCTCTCTGTTCCACTCTCTCTCTCTCTCTGTCTCTCTCACACTCTCTCTCCCACCTCTCTGTCACTCTCTCTCTGGCCCTGTCAGCCTCCCTCTGTCTATGTCTGTGTATATCTCTCACTGTCTGTGTCTCTGTCACTCTCACTGTTTCAGCCTCTCCCTTTCTGGGTCTGTCCCTCTCTCTGTGCCCCTGTTAATAAAACTGGGGACACCATGTGCTTTATTCACTGCTCTCTCTACCTGTCCTACCAGCTTCAATTATCAGCGTACATATAACGCCCAACTCTCCATGCCTCTGCTGCACCCCCTTTAAAATTGCCCCCCTATCATTTTATGTTGTCTCTCAATGTCCTTCCCACCAAAGTGCATCACCTCCCACTTCTCCGCACTGAACCCCATCTTTCCCCTCTCTCACCCTACTGCCCCAAATTGTCAAAGTCCTTTTACAGTCCCACACTGTACCCGTCACAGTTTGCAATTCTTCCTGGTTTGGTGCCATATCCAAACTTTGAACTTGTCCCCTGCACAGCAAGATCCCAATCATTAATAAATATCTGGCAAAGCAAAATGCCTAATATTGACTCCTGGGAATATAAGTGACCTGGATGAGGGCATAGAAGGATGGGTTAGTAAATTTGTGGATGACACTAAGGTCGATGGAGTAGAGGATAGTGACAAAGAAGGTTCTAGATTCCAGAGAGACATAGATAAGCTGCAGAGTTGGGCTGAGAGGTGGCAAATGGAGTTTAATGTGGAAAAGTGTGAGGTGATTCAGTTCGGAAAGCGTAACAGGAATGCAGAGTACTAGGCTAACAGTAACATTCTTGGTAGTGTACTTGAGCAGAGAGGTCTCTGTGTCCAGGTCATACATCCTTGAAAGTTGCCACCCAGGTTGATATGGTTGGTAAGAAGACATACGTTGTGTTAGCTTTTATTGGAGAGGGATTGCATTTTGGAACCATTAGGTCATGTTGCAGCTGTTCAAAGCTCTGGTGCAGCCACATTTGGAGTAGTGTGTACAGTTCTGGTCATTGTATTATAGGAGGGATGTGGAAGCTTTGGAAAAGGTTCAGAGGAGATTTGCTAAGATGTTGTCTGGTTTGGAAGAAAGGTCTTATGAGGAAAGGCTGAAGGACTTTAGGCTGTTTTCATAAGACAGAAGGTTGAGAGATGACTTAATTGAGACATACCAGATAATCAGACGGTTAGATAGGGTGGAGAGTGAGAGCCTTTTTCCTCAGATGGTGATGGCTAGCACGAGGGGACATAGTTTTAAATTGAGGGGTGATTGATATAGGACAGATGTCAGAGGTAGTTTCTTTACTCAGAGTGTAGCAGGGGCACAGAATGCACTGCCTGCAACAGTAGTAGACTCAGCAACTTTAAGGGCGTTCAAATGGTCATTGGTTAGACATATGGACGAGAAGAGAATAGTGTCGGTTTGACGGGTTTCAGATTGGTTCCACAGGTTGGTGTAACAGCAAGGGCCAAGAGGCCTGTCCTGTGCTGTCCTGTTCTATGAATTCACTGTTCAAAAGTGACTTTCTGACTTCTCTTAAATAAAAAATGTAGAACTGAGAACTCAAATCTATTTTCTTCTGCTTTAGAGTACAATTCTCAAACTGTGTCACAAAGCTTCACCAGGGTTAACCAGGCAGAGCCTTACATTTCAACACTGAGACCATTGATGATGTGGGCAATGTATGACTATAAAATTGATGAAGTCTGGAAGATTTGTAGGGATGGTGTCAAACAGTGAGGAAGGGGATTCTGTCAGGGGGTAGATGGGATGAATTGAGTTTACCCACTCACTCTGCACTTCCCTGGAGGCTGCCAGCCTCTGTCTATTCCATGGGAACTGGTGAAGGCCATTCAACCCCTCAATTCTGTTCGAGATTCAATGATTCATGGAGTCATAAAACATGGAAACAGACCCTTCAGCCCAACCTGTCCATGCCAAACATAATCCCAAACTAAACTAGTCCCACCTGCTTGTTCCTGGATCATATCCCTCCAAATCTTTCCTATTCACATACTTATCCAAATGTCTTTTAAACATCGTTTCTGTGCCCACATCCACTACTTCCTCAGGAAGTTCATTCAACAGCCGAACCACCCTCTGTGTAAAAATGTTGCCCCTCCTGTCTGTTTTAAATCTCTTTCCTCTCACTTTAAAAATGTGCCCCGAATCTTGAACCTCCCATCCGAGGGAAAAGGCACTTACCATTCATTATCGTATAAACTTCTATTCTGCCATTCTGTAAGATGAAGGTCTAACTCCATCTATTTCCCTTTTGCCCATATCCCTTCATCCCTTTGTTTAACAAACATATATCCATTAACAACTGATCCAGCATCCACTGCTGTTTGGGGAATAGAGTTCCAAACTTCTCCCAACCTTTGTGTGTGGGAATGCTTCCTAACAGCTCTCCTGAACACTCTGGACCTCATTCACAGACTCCACATTCCCCAACCAGTGGGATATTGTATCATTGAATCCCTACAGTGTGGGAGTAGGCCATTCAGCCCATTGAGTCCACACTGACTCTCTGAAAAGCATCTCTCCTAGACCAACCCTATTACCCAATTCTTGTGTTTCCCAAAGCTAATCCACATAACCCGCACATTCCTGCTCACTATGGCCAAGTTGCCTAACCTGCACATCTTTGGATGTGCAGACCCACGCAGACATGGGGAGAATGTGCAAACTCCACACAGACAGTTGCCTGAGGGTAGAATTGAACCTGGGTCCCTGGCACTGTGAGGCAGCAGTGCTAACCACTGAGCCATGTATCTTTACCTACCCTATCTTTTCCTCTTATTATCTTGAAGATTGCAATCAGATCATGCCTTAACCTTCTAAATTCTAGACAAAACTGTCCTCATTTGAAAAATCACTTCCCTTCATATCACCCATGCAGTTTAGGTATTGTTCTGAGACACCTACACTGTACTCCCTCTGAGGCCAACCTCTCCTTCTGAAGGTGTGGAGCCAAGATTTTCTCATTTTGCCCATTTTCCTGAAGCTCTCTGTGAATAACGGGGGCTGGGGAGGTCGGTTTCCAGCGAAATACTCCTGTGAGGGGGTGGGAATGTTATACAGGAAGCTCAGGCCTGAAAATAAGACCCACACGGACACGGACACATGAACACACACACACACACACACACACACACACACACATACACACACACACACACACACACATACTCTCTTCATCTCTCACACTCACATACACACAGACATATACTCACACACACGCACTCACTCACACACACAGACATGCACAAACACAGACACACAGAGAAACACTCTCTATCACACACTCTCACACATACACATGCACTCACACATGCTGTCTCTTACACACATCCTCACACACACACACACACACACACTCTCTCTCACACACACTCTCACACAGACACATGCACACTCTCTCACAAACTCTCACACACACATTCTCACATATACACTCACAAACACGCACACACTCTCACACACTCTTACACAACACATTCTATCACACACACACACTCTCTCATACGCACTCTCTCACAAACTTTCTCTCTCACACACACTCACATTCTCTCTCACACACTTAAATACACATTATCTCCGACACACATACATTCCTTCAGTATTTCGTGTTAAAGTGAAACGTGTGCCTGTGGTAATAATGAAAATGATGATCTACTATGTGTAGTGGTGGGACTTGGTGAAGCCTGAATCCAACACAGTGACAGGAACTCCATCCTCAGTTCTATTTGCCTGTACCACGACCTCTGGCAACCTGTTCCAGATATACACCACCCTCTGTGTGAAAGAAATTTTATATCGCTGCCTCTCACCTTAAACCTTTTCTCTCTAGTTTTAGACTTCCCTACCATGGGGAAAATCTGTCAGCTATCTCCCTTCTGGATGTAGGTTTGTTCACTGAGCTGGAAGGTTCATTTTCAGACGTTTCATCACCATACTAGGTAACATCTTCAGTGAACCTTCGGATGAAGCACTGTTGGTGTTTCCTGTTTTTGATTGAAATGTTTGGGTTTCCTTGAGTTGGTGATTTCATTTCCTGTGGTGACATCATTTCCATTGGTGATGTCATTTCATGTTCTTCTTCTCAGAGGGTGGTAAATGGGGTCCAAGTCAATGTGTTTGTTGATAGATTCCAGTTGGAATGCCATGCTTCTAGGAATTCTCATGTGTGCCTCTATTTGGCATGTCCTAAGATGGATGTGTTGTCCCAGTCAAAGTGGTGTCCTTCATTATCTGTATGTAAGGATACTAGTGAGAGAGGGTCATGTCTCTTTGTGGCTAGTTGATGTTCATGCATCTTTCTGGCGAGTTTTCTGCCTGTTTGTCCAATGTAGTGTTCTTGTACAGCATTTTGTAAATGACATTAGTTTTGCTTTTGCCTGTGTAGGGTCTTTCAAGTTCATTAGCTGCTGTTTTAGTGTGTTGGTGGGTTTGTGGGCTACCATGATGCCAAGGGGTCTGAGTAGTCTGGCAGTCATTTCTGAGATGTCTTTGATATAGGGGAGAGTGGCTAGGGTTTCTGGACGTGTTTTGTCTACTTGCTTGAGTTTGTGCTGAGAAATCGGCGGAGTATGTTCATTGGGTATCCATTCTTTTTGAATGTACTGTATAGGTGTAGACTCCACCCAAGAATTCCTGAAGACCAAAGACACCCAAGATAGAAGGGGATGAAATAATGGTCTCCTTTGATGTAACAGCCCTGGTCACATCAATTAACATCAACCTGGCCATGGAAACACTGACTGCACTAATAGAAGACCCAAAGACACATACACCAAACACCACCAACTTCATCAGCAAGGACAGTATCGTCAAGCTAGTGGACCTAAGCCTTACCACACACTTCACCTTCAACAACAAAACCTACAGACAAACCAACGGAACACCCATGGATTCTTAGCAGAGGCAATAATGCAGAGACTTGAACAAACAGCTCTGCCAACCATCCAACCCAAACTTTGGGTCCACGACATGGATGACACCTTTGTCATCACTAAAAGGAGCAATTAGAAGAAACCTTCAAGACCATCAATAATACCCTTACTGGCATAAAATTCACTGAACAGGAGGAAAACAATAACAAACTGCCATTCCTAGATGTCACAGTGGAGCGAACAGCCAATGGGCAACTTCAAACCAGCATCTACAGGAAAACAACACATACGGACCAAATATTGAACTACAGAAGCAATCATCCCAACACCCACACACGAAGCTGCATCAGAACATTATTTCAACAAGCCAACACACACTGCAGCACAGAGGGACTTTGCAGAGTAAAGGAAAATCACCTATACAGTGTAATCAAAAAGAATGGGTACCCAATGAACACAGTCTGCCGATTTCTCAGCAACAAACCTAAACAAGCAGACAGAACACGTCCAGAAACCCTAACCACTCTTCCCTACATCAAATATATCTTGGAAATGACTGCCAGACTACTCAGACCCCTTGGCATCATGGTAGCCCACAAACCCACCAACACACTAAAACAGCAGCTAATAATCTTGAAAGAACCTGGACAGATAACAAGCAAAAGTAATGTCATTTACAAAATACTGTGCAAGAACGGTAACAAGCACTACATTGGACAAACAGGCAAAAAACTAGCCACCAAGATACATGAACATCAGCTAGCCACAAAGTGATATGACCCTCTCTCACTAGTATCCTTACATACTACTTTGACTGGGACAACACATCCATCCTCGGACAAGCCAAACAGAGACACGCACAAGAATTCCTAGAAGCATGACATTCCAACCGGAACTCTATCAACAAACACATTGACTTGGTCCCCATTTACCACCTCTTGAGAAAAAGAACAGAAAATGACATCACCAACCCAAGGAACCCAAACGTATAAATCGAAAGCAGACAACACCAGTAGTGCTTCGTCTGGAGGCTCACTGAAGATGTTACCTAATATGGTGACGAAACATATTAAAATGAGCCTTCCAGCTCAGTGAGCAAACCTACATCCAGAACCTCAATCTGAGGGACAAATCTTCTCAAAACTGGCTATCTACCTTATCGATGTCTCTCATGATTTTATTAACCTCTATAAGGTCATCACTCAGTCTCCTACACTCCAGGGAAAAAAGTCCCAGTCTATCAAACCTCTCCTTATAACACAAAACTTCGAGTCCAGTTAACACCCCAGTAAATCCTTTGTGCACTGTTTCTAGTTTAACACTATCCTTTCTTCAGTTGGGTGACCAGAACTGCACACAGTTCTCCAAATGTGGCCTCACCCCGCCTTGTTCAGCTGCAACAAGACATCCCAACTCCTAAACTCAATGTTCTGACTGATGAAAGCTTGCTTGCCAAAAGTCTTTGTCCCCATTCTGTCTACCTGTGAATCCACGTTCAAGGAGCTTTGAACCTGTACCAGTAGACTGCTTTGTTCTCCACCACTCCCCAGGGCCTTCCCATTGGCTGTGTAAGTACTGCCCTGCTTTGACCCAACAAAATGCAACACCTTGCATTTATCAAATTTAAACTCCATTTGCCATTCCTCAGCTTACTGGCCTAGTTTATCAAGACCTCGCTGCCTTCCCAGATAACCTTCTTCACTATCCACTACACCAGCAATCTTGGTATCATCCACAAACTTACGAACCATATCTCCGAAATTCTCATCGAAATCATTTATATAAATAACAAATAACATCATTTGTTGTTTGGCACTTGCCCAGATCTGTTCAGGAGATGCTGCGAGGATCACAGAAGATTCCATAGCAGCACAAATAGGAATCCACAAAATATAGGAATCGAGGAGCAAGCATTTGCATGGGCAAGACTTCAGAACAATGAGGTACAGTTCTGAAATACAAGGCGTACATGTCAGGAGTTTGAAAAAAACCCCTCAATTTCTGCTTTTGGCAGCAGGAAGAGTGGGAGCTTGGTCCCGGGGCCTTCCAGGAAAGGGGAGTCACTGATATAAAACTTTGAAAGCCTATCTCGAGCTTCGGCCGCAGCAGCATCTTAGAGAGCAGAGGTTTCTGGGAAAGGAGGGACTCTTTGTTCCCCCTCAGCTATATAAGTGAGTGTTTCCTAAACCTGAGACCCTATCCTTGGAGGGCCTCCCACCCAACTACCTCCTTGAACCGAAAACACCAGGGACACATCAGGCAAGCTTCTATTTTTTTAACTTTCTGATATGGGGACTAGCAGGGATGGCAGTGCAAGGAGAGCAATGTTCCTCCTGCATGATGTTTGAGGTGAGGGACGCCATTAGTGTCCCATCCAAGTACATCGGCAGGAAATGCACTCAACTCTCGCTCCTACAAGACCGCGATAGGGAACTGGAGCGGGAGCTGGATGAACTTCAGATCATTCGTGAGGCAGAGTCTGTGATGGATAAGAGTTCCAGGGAAGTAGTTACTCCTCGGCATGAAGAAAGTTGGGTGACTGTTCGAAGGGGGGAAATGTCAGTCAATGGAAATATCTCCTGTGTTCATTCCCCTGAAAAACAATTACACCATTTTGGATACTGTTTCGGAGGATGACTTACCAAGGGTCAGCAGTGGGGTGCAGGTCTCTGTCACAGAGTCTGTCCCTGTTGTACAGAAGGGAAGCAGGGAAAGGAGGAGAGTGTTAGTCATTGGGGACTCAATAGTGAGAGGGTCAGATAGAAGGTTTGTTGGCAATGAATGAGACTCACGGTTTGTGTGTTGCCTCACAGGTGCCAAGGTCCATGATGTCTCGGATTGTGTCTTTGGGGTCCTGAAGGGAGAGGGTGACTAATCCCAAGTCGTTGCCCATGTGGGTACCAACGACATTGGTAGAAAGAGGGATAGGGATGTAAGGCAGGATTTCAGGGAGCTAGGGTGGAAGCTGAGAGCAAGAACAAACAGAGTTGTTGTTTCTGGTATGTTACCCGTGCCACGTGATAGTGAGGTGAAGAACAGGGAGAGATATCAGCTGAATACGTGGCTGCGGTGATGGTGCAGGAGGGAGGGTTTCAGATATATAGATAATTGGTCTTCATTCTGGGGAAGGTGGGACCTGTACAAACAGGTCGGTCTTCACTTGAACCAGAGGGATACTAATATCCTGAGTGGGAAATCTGCTGGTGCTATTTGGGTGAGTTTAAACTAGCTCAGCAAGGGGGGTGCTCCAGTCCACAGATGAATAAGAGTAGGGAGGACATGGCCAGGATTTCATGGTCACAGGAGCATGCTGGCAGACAGCAAACTGGTTTGAAGTGTGTCTACTTCAACACCAGGAATATCCAGAAAAAGGTAGGTGAGCTTGCAGCATGGATAGGTACCTGGGACTTCAATGTTGTGATCATGACTGAGACATGGATAGAGCAAGGTCAGGAATGGGTGTTGCAAGTTCCAGGGTTTACATCTTTCATTAAGATCAGGGAAGGTGGTAAAAGAGAGGGAGCTGTGGCTTTGTTAGTCAAGGACGATATAACGATGGCTGGAAGAGCTTTTGACGAGGACTCGTCCTCTTGGGTGGTATGGGCTGAGGTTAGAAACAGGAAAGGAGAGGTCACATCGCTGGGACTTTTTTTAATATTGCTCTGCGAAGATCCAGGAATGTGGAGGAGAGGATTGGCAAATCGATTATGGGCAGAAGTGAATGGAACAGGGTGGTCATTATGGGGGAATTTAACTTCCCCAACATTGACTGGAAATGCTATAAATCTCGTATGTTGGATGGATCAAGTTTTGTCCAATGTGTGCAGGAGGGTTTTCTGAAACAGTATGTAGAAAGGCCGACAAGAGGGGACCCACACTGGATCTGGTGCTTGGTAATGAACCAGGCCAGGTGTTTGATTTCACGATATGTAAGCACTTTGGAGAGTGTGACCATAATTCAAAGTTAAAAAATCACGTAACACCAGGTTATAGTCCAACAGGTTTAATTGGAAGCAATATGTTTTGGAGTGCTGCTCGTTCATCAGGTGGTGTGATTCTTAACTTTGTACACCCCAGTCCAACACCGGCATCTCCAAATCATGACCATAATTCAGTTACATTTAGTTTAGTGATGGAAAGGAATAGGTACATACCACAGGGAAAGAGTTATAGATAGGAGGGGGGGGCGGAATTATAAGGCGATTAAGGAAGACTTAGGAGATTAAGAATAAGGCAGCAAAATGCAGGGGATGGAGACAATCGAAATGTGGAGCTGGCTTAAGGAACAGATATTGTGTGTCTTTGATAGATATATCCGTGTCAGGCAAGGAGGAAGTGATAAGAGAACTGAAAAGAAGGCAAGGGAACTGTGGTTTACAAGAAATTGTATCTCTTGTTAAGCAGAAGAGAGAGGCTTATGTGACATTGGGGTGAGATGGTTCAGAGGAGGCGATGGTGAGTTACAGAAAAGCTAGATAGGATTTAAAGGTAGAGTTAAGAAGAGCAATTAGGGGACATGAGCAGTCTTTAGCAGGTAGAATAAAGGAGAACCCTAAAACTTTCTCTACATTTGTGAGGAATAAAAGGATGACTAGGGTAGGAAAAAGGGCCTGTTAAAGACAGAAGTGGGATGTTGTGTGTGGACCCTGTGGAGATTGAAGAGGTGCGAAATGAATATTTCTCATCTGTTCTCACTCAAAAGGAGAATATTGTAGAGGAGAAGACGAAGATATAGACTATGAGACTTGAAGTTTGTAAGGAGAAGGTGCTATTAATTCGAGAAGGAGTGAAAGTAGATAAGTCCCTGGGTCAGATGGGATTTTTCTGCGAATTGTCTGGGAAGCTAGGAAGGAGATGACCGAGCCTTTGGCCTTGATCTTTGAGTCGTCATTGTCTACAGGTTTTGTACCAGAGGACTGGACGATTGCAAATGTTGTGCCCATGTTCAAGAAGGGCAGTAGAGATGACCCAGGTAATTGTAGATCAGTGAGCCTTATGTCTGTTGTAGGAATAGTTTTGGAAAGGATTATAAGAGATAGAATTTATAATCATCTTGCAAGCAACAATTTGATTGGAAATAGTAAATATGGATTGTCAAGAGCAGGTTGTGTCTCACAAACCTCATTCAGATTTTTGAGAAGGTGACCAAGCATGTGGATGAGGGTAGGGGAGTTGTCATAGTGTACACAGACTTCAGTAAAGCCTTTGATAAGGTTCCACATGGTAGGCTATTGGTGAAAATGCAGAGGCATGTGATCGAAGGGGATTTAGCTTTTGGATTAGAAACTGGCTTTCTGTAAGAAGGCAACGAGTGATGAAAAATATTCAGCCTGGAATCCGGTTACTAGTAGTGTGACACAAGGATCTGTTTTGGGACCATTGCTGTTTGCTATTTTTAGAAACTACTTGGACGCTGTCAGAGGTAAGTTTGCAGATGATACTAAAATTGGTGGAATGGTGGACAGTATGGAATAATGTTGCAGGTTGCAGAGACACTTGGATAAACTGCAGAACTGGGCTGAAAGGTGGCAAATGGAGTTCAATGCAGATAAATGTGAGGCGTTTCACTTTGGGAAGAATAACAGGAAGGCAGAATACTGGGTCAATGGAAAGATTCTTGGGAGTGTGGAATTTTGGTGTCCACATACTGAGATCCCTAAAAGTTGCTGCCCAGGTTGATAGTGCTGTTAAGAAGGCATACAGTGTGTGAGGTTTTATTGGTAGAGGGATTAAGTTGTGATGTCATGTTGCAACTACACAATATGCTAATGTGGCTTGACTCGGAATACTGTGTATAGTTCTGGTCACCCCATTACTGGAAGGATGTGGAAGCATTGGAAAAGGTGCAGAGGAGATTTACCAGGCCATTGCCTAGTCTGAAGTGAAGGTCTTATGACGAATGGCTGAGGGACTTGGGTCCAAAGTTAATTTCCAATTAAGCCTGTTGGACTATAACCTGGTGCTGTGTGATTTTTAACTTTGTACACCCCAGTCCAACACATCCATCTCCAAATCAGGACTTGGGTCTGTTCTCATTGGAGAGGAGAAGGCTAAGAGGTGATTTAATAGAAACATACAAGATGGTCAGAGGATTAGATAGTGTGGACAGTGAGAGTCTATTTCCTAGGATGGTGACATTGGCTTGTATGAGGGGATGCAGCTGCAAATTGAGGAGTGATAGATTCAAGACAGATGTCAGAGGCAGGTTCTTTACTCAGAGAGTGGTAAGGGCGTAGAATGCCCTGCCTGCCAATGTAGTTAACTCAACCACATGAGGGGCATTTAAACAGTCCTTGCATAAGCACATGGATGATAATGGGATATGGTCGGGGAAGGGGCTTAGATTAGTTCACAGTTGAGCAACATCGAGGGTCGAAGGGCCTGTTCTGCCCTGTATTGTTCTATGTTCGATGTTCAACAAAACCACTTGCAAACATGTGTTGGTCCTCATCAGAAACACTCTTTCGTTGGAAGCATTGCTAACCTCCCACTCCTTGCACATTTCTGATTTGTCGATGAGATGTTTGTGATATTTGAATCGATAGCAGTGTCACAGAATTTCTTGACCCAATATCAAACCATCCATCAAATGCAGCAAACAAGTCAGCTCCCCTTCCACGGAATGTCAGCTGAGAAATCTCACAATGTGTTCTCAGATACGAATCTCCTGATAGCCCATGTTCACGGTCAACGTACACATCAGCTTCCCCAGAGTCTCAGTGTAATGCCATCTCTTATGACAACTCATGGAATCGTCCAGACTTGTGCCTTGTTGATGATTGTCAGGCTTTGGGGAGTCAGGAGGTGAGTTACTTGATGCAATATTCCCAGTCTCTGACCTGATCTTGTAGCCACTGTGTTTCTGTGGTGAGTCCAGTTAAGTTTCTGGTCAATGGTGACTCTCAGGATGTTGGTATTGAGGGACTCGTTGAAGGTAGCACCATTGAATGTCAAGAGATGATTGTGTCTTATCGGAGATGGTTATTGCCTGGCATGTGTGTGTGACAAATATTACTTGCCACATGTCAGCCCAAGCCTGTATATTGTCCAGGCCTTGCTTCATTTGAACATGGACTCCATCAGTATCTGAGGTGTAGCAAATGGTGCTGAACATTGAACAATCATCCGTGGCATTCCGACTTCTGACCTTAAGTTGGGGGGAATGTCGTTGATGAAACAGCTGAAGGTGATTGGGCCCTGGAGAACTCAAGGATACAACCTCTGGAGAGTCCTGAACTCAGATTCCTAAGATCCTTTTTGCTTCTTGTTTCTGAAGCTTTTCCCCTTTTAGAATATCGTCTATACGTCTATTCATCCTCATACTTTCCCACAGTGTATTCCATCTGCCACTTCTTTGCCCACTCTCCCAGTCTGTCCAAGTTCTTCTGCAGCCTCCCCACAATCTCGACACCACCTGACCCTCCACCTATCTCTGTGTCATCCACAAACTTAGTGACAATACCCTTTCACTCAGATTGTTAATGTTTAATGTGAACAGTCGTGGTCCCGACACTGACCCCTGTAGGACTCCACTAGGCACTCAGTGTCATCCTGAATAAGACCCCTTTATCCCCACTCTCTGCTACCTTCCAGTCAGCCAATCCTCTATCCATGCCAGTACCTTGCCCCTAACACCATGGGCTCTTACCTGATTTAGCAGCCTCCTTTCTGGCACCCTGTCAAATATCTTCTGGAAATTCAGATAGATCACACCGACTGGCTCTCCTTTGCCTCCCTTACTTGTTCCCTCCTCAAAGTATTAAAACAGACTTGTCAGGCATGCCCCCCTCACCCTGATGAAGCCATGTTGACTCAGTCTGATTTTACCATGCACTCTGCAATCTCATCTTTAATAATGCACTCGGAAATCTTACCAATGACCGAGGTCAGGCTAACTGCACTATAGTTTCCTGGCTTCTGTCTCCCTCCCTTCTTCAAAGGGGATGTTACATTAGCCATTTTCCAGATCCCTGGGACCCTCCCTGATCTCAGTGATTCCTGAAAGATCACCACCAATGGCTCCACAATCTCCTCAGCTATCCCCTGGTGTAATCCGTGTGGTCTGGGTGATCTATCCACCTTCAGACCTTTTAGTTTCCCCAGTACCCTCTCCTTAGTGATGCCCACCACCCTCACCTCTGCCCCCTTACTCTCTGGCACGTTGTTGGTCTCTTCCACCATGAAAACTGATGCAAAGCATCTGCTCAATTCCCTCTCTGTTTCTTTGTTCCCCATTACTACTTCCCCAGTCTCAGTTTCCAGTGATCCAATGTCTACTCTTGATTGTTCCTTCCTTTGTATATATCTACAAAAAGCTCCTTCCAATCTGCTTTTGGATAACGAGCTAGCTTACTCTCAGATTTCATCTCCTTCATCCTTTTTGATTTTTTAGTGATGCTCTGCCGTTTTCAAAGGATTCCCAATCCTGTGGCTTCCCAATAATCTTCACTTCCTGTGTAATTTACTTATAAATACAGACATGTTCACTGAGTCAAACATCAGCATGGTGTGCACTTTCAAACACACACACACACACACACACACACACACACAGACACACACACACACACCCACCCACACGCACACACACACGTGTGAGACACGTCATTTTAGAGTGGGGAGGGTAGAAGTGACATAGAACAACACAATTATGAATCATTTGAAACTGTTGGAATATCTTTAGAGAGTTTTCAGTGAAACATATTCCTTTCAGTTCTTTAATTGGGTTGTGGGCATGTCTGGCTGGGCCCAGCATTTATTGCTCCATCCCTAGTTGCCCTTGAGAAGGTGGAGGTGAGCTCCCTTCTTGAACCGCTGTAGTCCATGTGCTGTAGGTAGACCCACAATACTCTCAGGAAGGGAAATCTGGAATTTTGAGTCAGCGACACTGAAGGGACGGCGATATATTTCCAAGTCAGGGTGAAGAGTGTTTTCAAAGGGATCTTGCTGGGAATGGTCTTCCCATATAATTTGCGGACACTGTTGATTCAATGTTTATTTGAAAACTTACATTTTGGAGGATTGTGGAAAATATTTCATATTTTGTATAAACACCTCAAGTGGTTTCTTTAAAGGTCACCAGACACTGCTTTTCTAAAACCCAAACTTCCATGAAATGACATGACTTGTGCTCACTGCTCGCTGTGCTGTACACCGTGCTGTGGCTGTTTGTCCAGTAATTGGATGGAGAGAGTGCTTTGTGTTTGTAATTAGCTGAGGGACATAAAGCCTGTGAGGAAGGGCTCCCCATCTGATCACTCCCATGGTTGGGGAAAGAAACAACCCACTTGTTGAGTTCAGGATGAAACCTTTCCTTTCCTTCTGAAAGAGTGATCGAATGAACTTCTCGATTGTATTTCCCTGAACAAGCTGATAGATACTGGGGACAGCCCTGTGTGTGTGTTATTAGTGATGGCCACATGTGTAAGGAGACAGAGGTGATAGACTTACAAAGATTTTATGCTTCAGACATTCTGTCTTCAACAATGACCTATTGGCCAAAGTGTCCTTGCTTTTAGAAATACAATCCCTGCAGAGAATATTTGTCTTTCTGTTTTCATGATGAGTGAGAATATGTGAGAGAGAACAACTGTAAAGCTCAGCAGGTCGAGCAGCATCTGTGGAAACAAATCAGAGTTAACTTTTCGGGTTCAGAGACCCTTCCTCAGAAGCGCTAACTCTTTTTATTTCTCTCCACAGATGCTGCCAGACCTGCTGAGCTTTTCCAGCAACTCTTGTTTTTGTTCCTGATTTACAGCATCTGAAGTTCTTCCAGTTTTTATTGAGGTTACGTTGGTATGTTTTGGGGATGGTTAGAGGGAGAGCTGTTTATATGTGTGCGTTACTTGATTTTGTGTTAACAATTGATTGTATGTTCAATTAATATTTGGTTTTGATAATAAGCTTTGGTCAGTGCATTGAGTATAGGAGTTGGGAGGTCATGTTGCAACTGCACAGGAGATTGGTGTGGCCACGTTTGGAATACTGTGTTCAGTTTTGGTCACTCTGCTGTAGGAAACATTTTGTTAAACTTGAAAAGCCGCAGAACAGATATACAAGGATATCACCAGGGTGGAGAGTTTGAGCTCTGTGGAGAGGTTGATTAGACTGGAGCTATTTTCTCTGGAGCATTGGACAGTGAAGGGTGACCTTGTAAAGGTTTATTTTTTCCAGGGTAGGGCAGGCCAAAACTTGAGGTCATCGGTTTAAGGTTAAATGGGGAGTTCTGGTTAAGTGGGGAGTCATTGGGAGGATATCTCTGACAGCTCTGAGGAATGACTTTACGTGGGACTCTGGGGAGTGGGACTGACTGTGAAATCCGCACCCACTTACAGGGCCTCTCGGTCTCGGGATCAGTCAAAAGAATCACTAGGTGTACGATCTGTTAAAAACACGGGTACTGGTTTAATAAATTAAGGCAGCCTGGCACAGATTTGTCCAGTAACATGGAGGTTAAAAGCTTCTGTCTTCCACGGAGAAATGGCACAATTACATTCGAAAATTACACATTATTTATATGTTTTTTTAAGAGATAGTATAGCCTTAATTACAAATGTAATAAGGTGATATGATTTACAGCAGGTTGATCCAATGATATTTCCTGGGAAAATGCTCTTAATTGCAAGAAAAATCCAATCAACTGTAATATGGTGACATGATTGATAACAGGCTAATCCAATGATATTCCCTGGGAAAGGGGTCATAATTATGTAAATGATCATGTCATGGTAGCAGGTCAAGATTCGTTTGAATATCAAATCACTGTCTTACAATTCATATTATGAAAACTCCATTGTTTTCTCTTGTCTCTAAATACAACCAACTCAGCAAAGCATCAGTTCAAGTTCACAGTGTCAAAGAAAAATCTTAAGCCATTTTGTTATGTTATTTTAAAGTGAAAAGTCATTTGTGGTGAATAAAAATCGACATATACTTGTTGCTTCTGACAACAGCCTAAACCCAAATTTTAGATCCTCAACTGGAAATGCTGTACAAAGAGCCAGCACATGCATGATGGGCCGAACAAACTCTTTTATTACTGCAATGGCTCCAGGGCATATCAAGACAGAACGAGTCAAATGTAGCTTTCCAGACAGACACGCCTACTGTTATGGACCAGAGCAGATCCTTTCCGAATGTATTCAGAAGGTTGCCTGGATCTTACCTTTCTCTGACTTGAAAGGTAAATGTAAGGTGTTGCATTCCAGATGCAACTGAATTGGTCAAACTGCCTGACGTTATGTGGTGAACTACCAGAGCTTCTGGGAGGGAGGGGAACAATCTCTGTGTCTGACAGGAGCATCCTTTATATCTGTGTCTGATCCCTGACAGCTCAGCAACTGTGACCAGGAGGTGGGATCTCAGTGTCCTCCTCCTCCTCCTGTTCTGTCCATCTTCCCTCCCACCGATTTGCTCCACCCTCCAGGGGATGGGGCGTGCGCCAAAAGCTGGGAGGAGCGGATCAGGAAGATGAGACAGAAACTAGGCAGATGGGGGCAACGGTCGCTCTCCATCGCGGGAAAAAACCTGGTCATCAGGTGTGAGGTACTCTCAGTATTGCTATATGTGGCACAGGTCTGGCCTATCCCCAGGACCTGTGCCGCTGCAGTCACCCGAGCCATCTTCCAATTCATTTGGAGATCAAAGATGGACCGGGTCCGAAGAGACTCAATGTACAAAGACCGGTGCAATGGGGGAAAAAGCACGCCCAATGCCACCCTCACCCTGATGGCCACCTTTGTGTGTGGCTGCATCAAGCTGTGCGTGGATCCCCGGTACGCAAACACCAAGTGTCACTATGTACTGAGGTTCGACCTGTCCCCGGTGTTGCGAAGGATGGGCCTGGCCTCGCTGCCGCGGAACGCTCCGAGTAGTTGGACCGTTCCGTATCACCTGTCCTTCGTGGAGAAATTTGTGAGGGGGGACACCTTTGACCACGGGTCCATCGGGGGGTGGTCGGCGCGTGACGTCCTTGGGACCCTTCGGGAGGGGGGAGCGGGTCCTGTCGGGCGGTTCCCTGGGCGGGCTGTCGGGGCCATTTGGCGGAGTGCCTCATCGCCGGGGCTTTCCGGCGGGCGCCGGGGCGTGGCTTGGCTGGTGGTTGGGGGGGGGCTCTGCCTGTGGGGTCCTTAATGCGCGCCTGGACTCTCTGCCGCACCGCACGCTGCCCTCGAAGTGGCTGCGGGGGGGACGAGACTGTCACACACCTCCTTCTGGAATGTGCCTATGCAGAGGAAGTCTGGAGAGGAATGCAGTGGTGCTTGTCGAGGTTCGTCCCGAGCAGCGCCGTGACGCGGGACTCCATGCTCTACGGCCTGTTCCCCGGGACTCACACCGAGACGAACATTAACTGTGCCTGGAAGATCATGAACTCGGTGAAGGATGCTCTCTGGGCGGTCCGAAACCTGTTGATCTTCCAGCTGAAGGAGTTGACCCCGACCGAGTGTTGCAAACTGGCACATTCCAAGGTCCAAGACTACGTGTTGAGGGACGCGCTGAAGCTTGGGGCAGTTACCGCCAAGGCGCGGTGGGGAAAGACCACCGTGTAAGATCGGCCTGCCTAAAGAAGAACAGGGGGCCCATGCAGACGTTTTTTTGGGCTCTGCTGATGCCTCAGCCAAATCTATGTATAAGATTGAAAAATGCACAGACCTGTATATGACAATGATGAATTCGAATCTGTGTTTGTAAATGTGGACATATGTATGGCATGTCCAAATGTATAGACCATCAAATCATTTTATGAATAAAGTATATTTTTGAAATTTAAAAAAATCACCAACACCCCTAACCTTCATCTACTTATCACATTCCCAGCTAATTTCCCCCAGATCCACACCCCTCCCATTTATCTCTAAGTCCCCTTAGGCAATCCCCACCACACCCCTCATTCCTGATGAATGGCTTATGCTCAAAATGTCAACTCTCCTGCTCCTCGGATGCTGCCTGACTGGCTGTGCTTTTCCAGCACCACACTTTTTGACTATGAGCTCAGTAACTGTGACCAGGAGGTGAGATCTCAGTGTCCTCCTGGAACAGTTCCCATCACTGCTTCTCAGAAACCAGCATCACTGAGGGACAGGAAGGCACTGTGTTATCACACTGTGGTTTTTGGGGAAGTTCATCCTTAGCAGCTCTGTGATGTGGGACTCCATGTTCCATGGTCTGTTTCCTAGGATGCACGATTAGAGTGGTGCTGGAAAAGCACAGCAGGTCAAGCAGCATCCAAGGAAAATCGACCTTTTGGCCTAAAGCCCTCCATCAGAAATGAGGCTGGGAGTCTCCAGGGTAGGAGGGGAAATGAGGAAACTGGTGATGTAAACATTGATGCCATGGGGTTGAAGAGTCCCGAGGTGGAAGATGAGGCATTCTTCCTCCAGGCGTGGGGTGGTGAGGGAGTGGAGATGGAGGAGGTCCAGGACATACATGTCCTCGGTGGAATGGGAGGGGTAGTTGAAATGTTCAGCCACAGAGTGGCGGTGTTGATTGGTGTGGGTGTCCCGGAGATGTTCTCTTTAGCACTCTGTGAGAAGGTGTCTGGTCTCCCCCATGTAGAGGAAACCGAATCAGGAGAAATGGATACAATAAATAACATGTGTTGAAGTGCAGGTGAAACTTTGATAGATGTGGAAGGCTCCTTTGGGGCCTTAGATGGAGGTGAGGGAGGAGGTGTGGGCGCAGGTTTCGCAATTCCTGCGATGGCAGGGGAAGGTGCCAAGAGGGGAGGGTGGGTTGTTGGGTGTTGTGGACCTGACAAGGTAATCGCAGAGGGAATGGTCTTTATGGAAATCAGTTCGGGTTGGAGACGGAAATCTATCCCTGGTGGTGGGGTCTGTTTGTAGGTGGCAGAAATGTTGGCAGATGATGCAATTTATGCAAAAGTTGGTGGGATGGAAGGTGAGGACCAGGGGTGGTTCTGTCCTTGCTGCGGTTGGAGGGGTGGGGTTCGAGGGCAGAGGTGTGGGATGTGGATGAGATTTGTTTGAGGGCATCTTCAACTATGTGGGAGGGGAAATTGTAGTCTTTAAAGAAGGAGGCCATTTGGTATGCTCTGTGGTGGAACTGTTCCTCCTGGGAGCAGATACTGTGGAGGTGGAGGAATTGGGAATATAGGATAGCTTTTTTGCAGGAGGTAGTGTGGGATAAGGTGTAATCCAGGTAGCTGTGGGAATCAGTGGGTTTGTAGCAAATGTCAGTGTTGAGTTGGTCATTGTTGATGGAGATGGAGAGGTCCAGGAAGGGGAGGGAGGTGTCAGTGATGGTCCAGGTGAATTTAAGGTCAGAGTGGAATGTGTTGGTGCAGTTGATGAACTGTTCAACCTCCTCTTGGGAGCACGAGGTGGCGCCAATGCAGACATCAATGTCACGGAGGAAGAGGTAGAGAGTGTGGGAGACAGGGACAGAGATAGAATGTGTGAGAGATAGGGACGCAGAGAGAGTGTTTGAGAGTTAAGGACAGAGAGAAAGAGAGAGAGAGATAACGGTGGAGAAAGAGCGCAAGAGACAGGGATGGAGAGAATCCAGGAGAGTTTACAGAGTGTCAGGCTGTTCCTGTCCAAATACCCCAGTGAAACATGAGGAGAGTTTGGATAAAAGAGTATTCAGTCAATGCTGTCTGTGACTGTGTACTCAGTTACACACCCAACCTTCCAGACTATACCATCTAGCTGAGTATGTGCAAGAGGGAAGATTGTGAGATGTGGATGATGAGAGACAGAGACTTACCTCAATGTTAAAATATTCTGCTTTGTTCCCTGTGCTAGTGGAATATTTAAATGAAAAGGCTGAACAGGAGGAAATCATCAGCTCACACACAGCATCATGGGGATCACATTCAAATGTTTTCTGATGATCTTAACCATTGATGTTGTGTCACAGTCTTGCAACAGAAACATTACAATTGAGAGATAATTCCGATCCAGCACATCACTCCATGTTGAGATCAGAGCTTCCCTTGGCACTAAGGTACCACCTGCTAATTACTTCACAGACCCGAGCTGGTATTGTTACTGTGGGAAACATTGCCAGGGTTACCATGATGTGGGATTGAACACCGAGTACAGTGTGGAATATCAGGGCACCATATATAGACAGTCAGAGTTCCTGTTCTCCCTGAAACACTCCTGGCTTTTTCATCAAAGGATGCATCTTGACAATTTCCCTGAAAATTATCACCAATTTGCCACATCATTCACTGATTCCTGTGGAATCCCAGATTATGGTACTTAGCCTCTCTCGGGCTGTCCATCACATCTCTCTCTCTGTCTCTCTGTCTGAGTCTCTGTCTGCCCCTGTTTCTCACTCTCTTTGTACCAGTCTGTCTGTCTCTGTCTCTGTCTTTGTCTCTCTCTCTCTCTCTGTCCATGTCAGTCTCCCTCTGTTTATTTCTGCCTGTGTCTCTGTACCTCTCTCACTGTCTGGCTCTGCCATTATCACTGTTTCAGCCTCTCCCTTTCTGGGTCTGTCCCTCTCTCTGTGCCCCACTGTGTGCTTTATTCACTGCTCTCTCTACTTGTTCTGCCACCTTTAATGATCTGTGCACATATACACACAACCCTCCCTGCTCCTGCCTCACCCCCTTTAGAATTGCCCCTCCCCCATTTTATATTCTCTCTCAATGTCCTTCCCACCAAAGGGTATCACCTCTCAGTTCTCTGCACTGAACCCCATCTACCCCATCTCTCCCCCTACTCCCCCAAATTGTCAAAGTCCTTTCACAGTCCTGCACTGTACTCATTACAGTTTGAAATTCTTTCTGGTTTGCTGCCATCTCCAAACTTTGAACTTATCCCCTGCACAGCAAGATCTCAATCATTAATTAATGTCAGGAAAAGCAAAATGCCTAACACTGACCCCTGGGAATCCAGGGAGAAACTGCTCTGCAGTTTGGAGTCACACAGGGCACAAACTGAACCTGCTTAAATCCAGTTGTTATATGATGCCATGTCTGGAAGGACAGGAGCATACACACTTGGCATTAAAGTGGATTCTGGGTGGGTGAGATAAGGAGCAAGATATTTGTGGTTTGTCATTAATTTCACACCATGTCACCAGGAGAGAACTAACATGAGCTTCCTGCTATTGAGCAAACAGATTGAACAACCTCAGACCCTGAAACCATACTGCCCGGCTGGTTAAAGTGGTCCCACCTTGATCTATTTACGAACTAACTCGGTGAGATAATTAACAGATCCTTCACAATTCCCTTTTCAAAGGGGCACATCAGGAAAGGCTGTGGGACATCCTGATGTCAAATCGAGTGTCTATTTTCGAAATAATTTGGGAGACTGGTGAGACGAAGATTTCTTGTCGATGGTGGAGAGGCTTTGGGGAGTCAGCAGTATTCCAGCCTCTGACATGCTCTTGGAGCCACTGTGTTTATGTTGTGAATACAGTTGAGTTTCTGGTCAGTGGTAACCCCCAGGATGTTGTCTCCTTGTTTCTGATCTCTCTACCAAGGAGGAAACTTTCTTCGATTGACCCTGTCAATGTCCAAAACATTTAAGAAACACGATACCATCCAGGGACAAAACAGCATCCGCTTGATTGGCCCCACATTCACCAACGTCCACTCTCTCCACCACTGATGCTCAGTAGCAGCAGTGTGTACCATTTCCAAGATGGGCTGGGAAATTCACCGAACATCCTCAGACAGCACCTTCCAAACCCACAATCACTTTGATCCTAAAAGGACAAGGGCAGGAGATACATGAGACACCATCCCCTGCAGGTTCCCCTCTAAGCCACTCACTATCCTGAGTTGAAGCTGTTTGTCCCTTTTGGTAACTATTTGGAACGATGTTGTAAGACTGAACGTGTCCTCAGGGTGTGGGATTTGGAGAATGATGCAGAAAAATAATTGAGCAACTCTTAAAGACAGACACATTACTCAATGACATACAGATTGAGGAATATGGAATGAACTAATATAGTCAAAAACAAAATTACTGGACACTCTAGATTAACATATAGAAGGCATTTTTCTAACTGCCATTCACTACCTGCCCACTGCCAGATAACAGGTACATCCTGGTCACCTCCATCCTGTACTGCCTGGAGTGTGAAACACTTCATTTTGTCAGGTCACTTTTGTACAGGCTCTCAGGGGAAAATGTAGTTTCAAAGATTCCCTTACAACAGGAGGAACCAACATCCTCAGCTGGTCAAAGACATCTCCCCCTCTCCAATTCATGACGGAGCAGTGAAATGGATACTAACATCTGTCGTTCTTAAACAGGAGGATTCAGGCCAGACCATATGGACAGCAGATACATGGGAACACCACTCCCTGCAAGTTCCCCTCTGAGCCACTCACCATCCTGACTTGGAAATTATCACCGTTCCTTCAATGTCACTGGGTCACAATCCTGGAACTCTCCCCCCACCAAGAGCATTGAGGGTCTACCAACAGCTTATGGCCTCTAGGGGTTCAAGAGGGCAGCTCACCACCACCTTTTCAAGGGAGCAATTAGGGACAGGCATTAAATATTGGTCAGACAACGATGCCCACCTCCCACAAATGAATAAAAGACAATCACTGGTGAACACCCCGACATTTGACCTTGTGATGGAGGGAAGGTCATTGATGAAGCAACTGAAAATTATTGGTCCCTGATGAACTCAGGGAAAATTGTACGCTTCCACAAACACATACTGCATATTAACCTGAAGGTAATCCTGAATTATTCCCTTTTTGTTTCATATTTATGAAGCTTTTCTCCATTTAGAAAATAGTCTGTGCCTCTGTTCATCCTCCCAAGTGTGTAACCTCACATTTTCCCACACTGTATTCTATCAGCCGTTTATCTGCCCACTCTCCCAGCCTGTCCAAGTCCTTCTGCAGCCTCCCTGCTTCCTCAACACAGCCTGTCCCTCCACCTATCTCTGTGACATCCACAATCTTAC
Organism: Chiloscyllium punctatum; assembly: GCF_047496795.1. NCBI lineage: Eukaryota > Metazoa > Chordata > Chondrichthyes > Orectolobiformes > Hemiscylliidae > Chiloscyllium > Chiloscyllium punctatum. The sequence goes on from NC_092768.1 coordinate 14,748,569, forward strand.
AACAATGCCCTCAGTTCCTTTCTCCAGCTCGTTATTGTATAACGTCAATCGGTGTGAGTCAAGATTAGAGTGTTGTTGGAAAAGTACAGCAGGTCAGGCAGCATCCGAGGAGCAGGAAAAATCGACGTTTCAGGCAAAAGCCCTTCACCAGAAAAATCAAAGTCAATTTTTCCTGCTGCTTGGATGCTGCCTGACCTCCTGTGCTTTTCCAGCACCACTCTAATCTTGACTCTAATCTCCAGCATCGTCAGTAACCACTTCTGCCTTATTAATGGTTCTGATCCTAACACTGAGCCCTGTGGAACCCCACTAGTCACTGAGTACCATCCTGTAAAAGAGCCCTTTATCACTGCAGTCTGCCTTCTGCCAGTCAGGCAATCCTCTATCCATGCCAGTACCTTGCCCCTAAAACCATGGGCTTATAGCTTATTTAGCAAACTCCTGTACGGCACCTTGTCAAAGCCCTTCAGGGAATCTAAATATGTCACATGCGCTGGCTCTGTTTTGTCTAACTTGCTCATTATATCCTCAAAGAATTCTAACAGATTTGTCAGGCATGACCTCCCTGAGATGAAGACCGTTCTTACCATGCACTCTACAATCTCATCTGTAATAATGGACTCTAACACCTTACCAATGACAGAGGTCAGGCTAACCAGCCTATAGCTTCCTGTCATCTGTCTCCTTCCCTTCATAAAGAAGGATGTTACATTAGCTATTTTCCAGTTCTCTGGAACCCTCCCTGAAGACAGTGATTCCCGAAAGGTATTGTGGAAGCCATGGTCGAGTGGTATTATCACTGGACTGTTAATCCAGACATCCTTGTAATGTTCCGGGAGCCCGGGTTCAAATCACACCATGGGAAAAGATGGAATTTGAATTCAATGAATATTTGGAGTTAAGAATCTAATGACTCCTATAAATTCATTGCCAATTGTCGGAAAAACCCATCTGGTTCACTGACATTCTTTCGGGAAGGAAGCTGCCATCCTTACCTGGTCTGGCCTACATGTGACTCCAGACCCACATCAAAGTGGTTGACTCGTGAATGCCCTCTGGGCAATTAGGGATGGGCAATAAATGCTGCCCAGCCAGTGACACCGTCATCATCCTGTTAAAGAATAAAGAAAGAAAAGTTCCCCACCAATACCCCTACTATCTCCTCAGCTATCTCCCACAAAGGGCCAGGGTGTAGTTCATCTGTTTCAGCTGATTTATTCACCTTCAGACCTTTCAGCTTCCCCAGCACCTTCTTGTTTCATTTGAAAGTCACTGGAAATCTATGTCCCTCTCATTCTTTTTCCTGTTCCGAGTGGGAACTGTTTCTCCCTCTCTCCTCTATCCAGCTCAGGATTTCAAAACCCTCAATCAGATCTCCCTCTCAGCCTTCTTCTCTCCCAGAGAAAATATTCCCAACCTCTTCAATCTATCCTCATCGCTGTCATTTCTTATCCCTGGAACCATTCTTGTAAATCACTCCTGCCCTCTCTCCGATGTGTTCCCATCTTTCCAAGAATGTGGGGCCCACACCTGGACACAATACTCCAGCTGGGGTCAAACAAGGGTCTTGTACAAGTTCACCAACACCTCCTTCCTCTTGTACTCTGTGCCCCTGTTAGTAATGCGGAGGACACTGTGTGCTTTATTCACTGCTCTCTCTACCTGTCCTGCCACCTTCAATGGTCTGTGCACATATACCCCCAGTTCCCCCGCTCCTGCTGCACCCCCTTTTCGAATTGCCCCCCCCCCCCATTTTATATTGTCTCTCAATGTCCTTCCCACCAAAGTGCATCACTTCCCATTTCTCTGCACTGAACCTCATCCGCCTCCCGTCCTCCCCCAAATCCCACACTTATCAATGTGCTTTGGAGTTCTGAACTGTTCCCCTCACATTTTACAATTTTTCCTGGTTCGGTGCCATCCACAAACTTTGATTTTGTCCCCTGCACAGCAAGATCCCAATCATTACTAAATATCAGGTAAAACAAGGATCCCAACATTGACCCCTGACAATCTGAGGGATCTTCTCAGCAGTTTCAAGTCACACCAGGCACCAGCCGAGCCCAATTCAATCCCTTCACTGTACAATACCACCTCTGGAAGGACAGGAGCACACACCCTTGAAGATCAGGTGGATTCTGGGTGGGTAAGATAAGAAGCAAGATATTTGTGGTTGAATATTAATTACTTCCCACACCATCAGGACAGAATTAATATGAGCTTCCTGCTATTGAGCAAACAGATTGAATAACCTCAAACCCTGAGACCATGCTGCCCAGCTGGTTCAACTGGTCTCTGAGGAAAGGCACCACTGTACCACCTTTACCTCAGTGTGACAACGTGACTCATTCTCTGTTGTTATAAATTAACACAACATTTCCCTTGGTAATCGCTCCTATGTCCAGCGGATTAACCCTTGGGCAAAAAAATCTCGTCAAACAGGAACCACAGAGAATTCCTGGAATGTTCACCATTCAACCGTGACTCCCTAACGCAATAGTTCCTACAAATCATTGTTTCATCCTGAGCACTCAGTACTCTGACAGTACAGAGACCCACACACGTCTATAACATTTCACCAGCTCAGAATATACTGAACATCCTTCTCAGACAAATGAATGAGATCTCTGCAAAGCTCTGAAACAGTATCCACAGCACAGACCTTCTGACAGTTTGGCAATCTCTCAGCTCTGACCCTCTGACAATGCGACACTCCCCCAGCACTGACCCACTGACAGTGCGGCACTCCCTCACCACTGACCCTCTGACAATGCAACATTCCCTCAGCACTGACCCACTGATAATGTGACTCTCCCTCAATACTCCTCCTCCTACAGTGTGAGACTCCCTCAGCTGTGACTTTATGACAGTGTGGTGTTCCCTCAGTACTGACCCTCCGACAGTACAGCAGCCCCTCAATACTGACCCTCCGACAGTACAGCACCCCTTCGGTACTGACCCTCCGACAGTACAGCAGCCCCTCAATACTGACCCTCCGACAGTACAGCACCCCTTCTGTACTGATCCTCCGACAGTATAGCAGCCCCTCAGTACTGACCTTCCCATTGTGCGGTATTATCCTAGCATTGACCCTCTGACAGGGCAATGCTCCCTCAGCCCTGACCCTCTAACAGTGTGATGGTTCCCCCAAAGCTGACTCTTCGACAGTGCACTCTCTCTCAGTACTGACCCTGCGACAGTACAGCAGTCCCTCAGTACTGACCCTTGAACAGTGCGGTATTATCAGAGTATTGACCCTCTGACAGTGCAATACTCCCTCAGCCATGACCCTCTGACAGTGTGATGGCCCTCCAAAGCTGTTCTCTGACAATGCAGCGCTCCCTCAGTACTGACCCTCCAATAATGTGACACTCCTCAGCACTGATCCTCCAACAGTGTGGAATCCGCCCAGCACTAAGCGTCTGATAATACAATGCTCCATTAGCACTGACCCTCTGACAGTGCAGCATTCCACCAGCACTGAACCTCCAACAGGACAGTGCTCCCTTAATACTCACCCTCCGAGAGTGCGGCACTGCTTCAGCACCGATCCTCTGAGAGCGTAGCACTCCATCAGCATTGACCCTCTCACAGTATGGTCTATCTGTAAACCTGCACTGTTCCCCTTTTGGGCCTATTGTGGGAGTTTCATCACTCAAAGTCTTGGAGTAAGGTAGGGGCTAGTGTATCGAAGCTCCACATCCCTTAGATGTGCTGCGTGTCAAAACATGAGAAGGTGTTTCCAGGGAAAAGGTTTGCAGGGCCGAGGGAACAGGATGGGGGTGAGATATGGGACTAATTCAATGGTGTAAAGAGCCATCAGAGGCAGGATGGGTAGAATGGCCTTTATAAATCTAATCCAATCCAATCTTTGTTCCACCCCAATCCAGTGGTGTCTCAGTTTGTGAAATTCCTGGGAGTTCGCAGCAGTGAAACAAAGATTAAATTGGGTTAGATTTATAAAGGCCGTTCTACTCAGTTCCCAAGACCAGCTCGTGATGGAACTGAAGAATGTGAAGCAATAAATTAGACAGCTCTTAGGCTGATGTGATCTGGATAGTCTTCAAAAAAATAAAGATCTGGGTTATGAGGAGATCTGAAAATATCAGAAAGTTCTGGCAAAACTCATTAGGTCTCGTACATACTACAGAGAGAGACAGAGTTAACGTTTCGAGTCTCGTGACCCTTGTTCCATGATGACCATCTCAAGTCATGCTGGGGAAGTTGACACCCCCTATTATAATTAACCACATTGGTGTTTTCATGCTAATTATGCTCCCAATGTTAGTAAATACATAAAGCACACACATTTCATCACAGGCTCCAGGATCGAGATCAAGAGAAATTGAGAGTCCTGGCTTTATACAAACAATGATGATTCAATGTCAATCTCCCACTGAGTTCCAACGGGAACCACCTATTCCCACAGCCATGACCTCTCATAAACTATTCAGGAGATAGTGGCACCTAATCCCCACCCACTCACTGCTTTCACAGGCAGCAGGTTGTGTTCATGTTTTAACAGAGATATACCCGGTAAATCTGACGGGGTGGGGGGGGGGGGGGGGTGTTAAAAAACCAGCCCCTACCTCCAACCTCATTGTTTACCTCAAGCTTTACTCCGAGGCTGTGAGTGATAGAGCAACCACAATTGGCCAGGAAGAGGGACAGCACAGGGATACAGATAGACCATACTGTGGGAGGGTCAGTGCTGAGGGAGTGCCAAACTGTCAGAGGGTCAGTATTGAGTGCGCGCCTCACTGTCAGTGTGTGAGTGCTGAGGGAGTACTGCAGTCTCGGAGAGTCAGTGCTGAGGGAATGCCGCATTGTCAGAGGGTCAGTTCTGAGGGAATGCTGTACTGATGGAAGGTCAGTGCTGAGGGAGTGCCATATTGTCAGAGGGTCAGTTCTGAGGGAGTGCTATACTGATGGAAGGTCAGTGCTGAGGAAGAGCACTGTTGGAAAGTCAGTATTGAGGGAGTGCCCAGTGACCATAGAGTCACTGCTGAGAGAGTGCAGCATTATGGGAGTGTCTGTACTGAGGGAGTGCTGCACTGTCAGAGTGCCAGTATTGAGGCAACATCGCGCTGTCATAAAGTCACTGCTGAAGTAGTACTGCCCTATTGGAGGGTCAGTGCTGAGGGATCGCCACACTGTCAGAGGGTCAGTGCTGAGGGAGTGCCACACTGTCAGAGGGTCAGTGCTGAGGGAGTGCCGCACTGTCAGAGGGTCAGTGCTGAGGGAGTGCTGCACTGTCAGAGGGTCAGTGCTGAGGGATCGCCACACTTTCAGGGGGTCAGAGCTGAGCTAGTGCTGCACTGTCAGGGGGTCAGAGCTGAGCAAGTACCAGACTGTCAGGGGGTCAGAGCTGAGGGAATGCCACACTGTCGGGGGGTCAGTGCTGAGTGAGTGCCGCACTGTCAGGGGGATCAGAGCTGAGGGAGTGCCGCACTGTCGGGGGGTCAGTGCTGAGTGAGTGCCGCACTGTCGGGGGGTCAGTGCTGAGTGAGTGCCGCACTGTCAGGGGGTCAGTGCTGAGGGAGTGCCGCACTGTCAGGGGGTCTGTGTTGTGGATACTGTTTCAGAGCTATGCAGGTATATTGCTAATTTGTTTGTGAAGCGTTTATGGTGTATTCTGAGCTGGTGAAATATTAGAGACGTTACAAATCACACAACACCAGATCTAGTCCAATAGGTTTAATTGGAAGCACTCGCTTTTGGAGTGCTGCTCCTTCATCAGATGGCTGTCCAAATCATGTTATAGACGTGTGTGAGTCTCTATACGGTCAGAGTACTGAGTGCTCAGGGTGAAACAGCAGCTATTGCAATAGGGAGTTGTGTTTGAATGGTGAACATTTCAGAAATTCTCTGTGGCTCCTGTTTAATGAGATATTTTTTGCCTGAGGATTAATTTGACAGATATCGGGAAGAGCGATTACCCAGAGCAATGTTGTGTTTATTTATAACAACAGAGAATGAGTCACATTGTCACACTGAGGTAAAGGTGGTACAGTGGTCCCTTCCCTCAGAGACCAGTTGAACCAGCTGGGCAGCATGGTGCCAGGGTTTGAGGTTGTTCAATCTGTTTGGTCTAGGTACCCTGTTGCGAGAAGGCAACTGTACCATCTCTGAGGCTTGGGTGGTGGTGGTGGTGGTGGTGGTGGTGGTGGTGGGTGGTGGTGGTGGGTGGTGGTGGTGGGTGGTGGTGGTGGTGGTGGTGGTGGGTGAGGGGGGGGGGGGGGTGGTGGTGGTGGTGGGGGGGGGGTTGGGGGTGGGTGGTGGTGGTGGTGGTGGTGGTGGTGGTGGTGGTGGTGGTGGTGGTGGTGGTGGTGGTGGTGGGTGGTGGTGGTGGTGGTGGTGGTGGTGGTGGTGGTGGTGGTGGTGGTGGTGGTGGTGGTGGTGGTGGTGGTGGGTGAGGGGGGGGGGGGTGGTGGTGGTGGTGGGTGAGGGGGGGGGGGTGGTGGTGGTGGGTGGTGGTGGGTGGTGGTGGTGGTGGTGGTGGTGGTGGTGGTGGTGGTGGTGGTGGTGGGGGGGGTGGTGGTGGTGGGTGGTGGGTGGTGGGTGGTGGGTGGTGGGTGGTGGTGGTGGTGGTGGTGGTGGTGGTGGTGGTGGTGGTGGTGGGTGGTGGTGGTGGGTGGTGGTGGTGGTGGTGGTGGTGGTGGTGGTGGTGGGTGAGGGGGGGGGTGGTGGGGGGTTGGGGGTTGGGGGTGGGTGCCTCCTCGTCACCGACATCATGTACAGGAATGCTCCCCTGAGACTGATTAATGTGTCTGCCCCAGTGGGTAAGAGTAAACGGTTGGTCATCCTGCAGCAGCTTCCACTGTTGCTGGTTAGGTTCTGGCCGGAGACTTCAACTGTATCATTGATGCAGATGGACAATCCGGTGGGGGGGACAGTAAACTGGACGCCACGTCCAGAGCCCTGATAGACACGGTAAAAGATGCCAAGCTGCACGACATCTTCAGCACCCCTGCAGATGGAGTGCAGCGTAGATACACCTGGTCACGGGCAGGTGGGTCTAGCCGCTCAAGGATGGATTACCTGTTTGTGTCCCGAACGGTCTCGGTCAGATCCACCGACGGCAAGCCGGTGTTCTTCTCTGACCACTGTCTCCTGCTGGCCGACTGTCACCTACAGGACGAGCAGCGGGCTGGTAAGGGAACGTGGAAGCTGAACACAAAGCTGTTGACCCCGGGAAACATTGAGGAGCTCAAGAAGGACTACGCAGGTTGGAGAACCATGAAGCCCCTCTTTGAGTCCCCAGCGGACTGGTGGGAAACAGTAAAAGGGAACATCAAGAGGTTCTTCATCCTCAAAGGTGTTCAGGAGGTGAGAGAGAGGCGGGGAAAACTGTCCCAGCTCCAGGAAAGTATGCAGAACCTGCTCCTGCTGCAGATGATGGGGTCGATGTCACGGAGGACCTCAAGGAGGTGAAGGGCCAGCAAGCCTCGCTCTTTGCCTCGGAGGCCTCCAAGATAATCTTCCGGTCCAGGGTCCGCTCGGTGGAGCAGGACGAGACGTGCTCACGTTTCTTCTTCCAGGAGGTGCACAAAGAGAGCTCTGTGCTCAGCAGCCTGAAGGAAGAAGATGGCTCAATAATGTCATCTCAGGCTGACGTCATGAGGATCAGTAAATCCTTCTACGCCAGTCTGTATGACTTGAAGCCAACCGACAGCGCGGCCTCCCAGTCGTTCCTGTCCTCTATCACGGAGGTCCTAGACGACGGAACACGAGAGAGGCTGGACCAGCCGCTATCTCTGGACGAGCTGACCAAGGCCCTCGAGTCCTTCGAAAAGAATAAAACTCCCGGAAGCAACAGCTTCCCGGGTCGAGCTCTATTCCGCTCTGTGGGACTTGATTGGCCAGGACCTGCTGGAGGTGTATGTCAGTATGCTTCGGGCAGGTACCATGAGTGAATCCATGAGGAAAAGCATCATCACCCTCGTCTACAAGAGGAAGGGGGAGAGGGAGGAACTCAAAAATTGGAAACCAATCTCACTGTTGAATGCGCATTACAAAATTCTGTCAAAGGTTATCGCCAACCGGATCAGGTCTGCTCTGGGGTCGGTAATTCACCCTGACCAAACCTGTGCTGTACTGGGCAGGAAGATCACTGAGAGTCTCGCACTCCTCAGGGATACGATCGCCTACGTGCAGGACAGAGGGTTGTACACCTGCCTGATCAGCCTGGACCAGGAGAAAGCTTTTCACAGGATATCACACAAGTATATGAGAGATGTTCTCTCCAAAATGGGCTTTGTGGAGGGAATCTGCAATTGGATCAGACTGCTCAACACCAACATTGTCAGTGCAGTCTCAATCAATGGGTGAGATTCAGATAGCTTCCCAGTCAGATCTGGAGTCAGGCAGGGATGCCCCCTCTCTCCTGCCTTGTTTGTGTACTGCATAGAGCCATTTGCTGAGTCCATCAGGAAGGATGCGAGCCTGAGAGGGGTGACTATTCCTGGCAGCGGGGGCCTGCAGGTTAAGGCCTCCCTGTACATGGATGACGTCGCTGTTTTCTGCTCGGATCCGCTGTCCGTGCGCAGACTCATGTGCATCTGTGACCATTTCGAATGGGCCTCGGGGGCCAAGGTAAACTGAGGCAAGAGCGAGGCCATGCTCTTCGGGAACTGGGCCGACCAATCCTCTATCCCCTTCACCGTCAGGACTGACCACCTGAAGGTGCTGGGTATTTGGTTCGGGGGGGAGCTGGGGTGTGCACCGAGTCTTGGGAGGAGTGTATCAGCAAAGTGAAGCAGAAACTGGGCAGATGGAAGCTATGGTCGCTCTCCATCGTGGGAATAAAACCTGGTCATCAGGTGTGAGGCACTGTCATTGCTGTATACGTGGCACAGGTGTGGCCTATTCCCAGAACCTGCTGCAGTCACCCGGGCCATCTTCCAGTTTATATGGAGGTCAAAGATGGACCGGGTCCGAAGAGACTCTATGTACAAAGACCGGTGCAATGGGGGAAAAAACACACCCAATGCCACCCTCACCCTGATGGCCACCTTTGTGTGTGGCTGCATCAAGCTGTGCGTGGATCCCCGGTACGCAAATACCAAGTGTCACTACGTACTGAGGTTCTACCTGTCCCCGGTGTTGCGAAGGATGGGCCTGGCCTCGCTGCCGGGGAACGCTCCGAGTAGTTGGACCATTCCGTATCACCTGTTGTTCATGGAGAAGTTTATGAAGAAAAACACCTTTGACCACAAGTCCATCAGGAGGTGGTCAGCACGTAGCGTCCTTGAGACCCTTCGGGAAAAGGAGAGGGCGGATCCTGTCGAGCGGTTCCCTGAGCAGACTGTCAAAGCCATTTGGCAGAATGCCTCATCGCCAGAACTTTCCAACAAGCACCAAGACATGGCTTGGCTGATGGTGAGAAGGGCTCTGCCTGTGAGATCCTTCATGCCCGCCCGGACTTTCAGCCGCACCGCACGTTGCCCTCGAAGGGGGAAGGGTGGGGGGGGGGTTGGTGAGACTGTCACACACCTCCTTCTGGAATGTGCCTATGCAGAAGGAGCCTGGAGAGGAATGCAGTGGTGTTTGTCGAGGTTCGTCCCGAGCAGCGCCGTGACGTGGGACTCCGTGCTCGACGGCCTGTTCCCCGGGACGCACACTGAGATGAACATCAACTGGAGGATCATCAACTCGGTGAAGGACACTCTCTGGGCAGTCCGAAACCTGTTGATCTTCGAGCTGAAGGAGTTGACCCCGACTGAGTGTTGCAGACTGGCCCATTCCAAGGTCCAGGACTGTGTGTTGAGGGATGCGCTGAAGCTTGGGGCAGCTGCCACCAAGGCGCGGTGGGGAAAGACCACCGTGTAACGTCTGCCTGCCTAAAGAAGAACAGGGGACCCACACAGTCAGTTGGGATCTGCTGATGCCTCAGCTAAATATGTAATCGTACAGACCAGGAAATAGGAATGATTACTCTGTTTTGGTATGCAAAGAAATGGAATGTTTACAGATGTATGGCATGTACAAGTGTACAGACCATCAAATTATTTTATGAATAAAGTATATTTTTGAAATAAAAAAAATCTGTTTGCTCAATAGCAGGAAGCTCACATTAATTCTGTTCTGATGGCATGGGAAGTAATTAATATTCAACCACAAATATCTTGCTTCTTATCTCACCCACCCAGAATCCACCTGATCTTCAAGGGTGTGTGCTCCTGTCCTTCCAGAGATGGTATTGTACAGTGAAGGGATTGAATTGGGCTCGGCTGGTGCCTGGTGTGACTCGAAACTGCAGAGCAGTTCCCCACAGCACACATACGCACCCCTCCCCACCACCCCCAACCCCACTTCCTCCCACCATCCCCCACACGCTTCCCCACCCACCATCCCCCACACGCTTCCCAGGAGGCAGTGTTAGGCATTTTGCTTTGCCTGATATTTATTAATGATTGGGATCTTGCTGTGCAGGGCACAATTTCAAAGTTTGGAGTTGGCACCAAATCAGGAAGAATTGCAAACTGTGTCAGGTACAGTGTGGGACTTTGACAATTTGGGGGAGTAGGGGGGAGAGAGGGGGCAGATGGGGTTCAGTGCAGAGAAGTGGGAGGTGATGCCCTTTGGAGGGAAGGACATTGAGAGACAACATGAAATGGAGGGGGGGTGGGGGCAAATCTAAAGGGGGTGTGCCGGGTTAGGGGGAGTTGGGCAATATATGTGCACAGATAATTGAAGGTGTCAAAACAGGTAGAGAGGGCAGTGGATAATGCACATTGTCCTCAGCTTTACGAACTGGAACAGTGAGAGGGACAGACTCAGAAAGGGAGAGGCTGAAACAGTGAGACTGACAGAGACACAGACAGAAATAGACAGAGGGAAACTGACATGGACAGAGAGAGAGTGTAACAGAAAGAGAGAGAGAAACAGGGGCAGACAGAGACTCAGACAGAGAGACAGAGAGAGAGAAGGAGTGGACTAGATAGAGAGAGACAAAATACTACAAACTGTGATTCCACAGGAATCGGTGACTGCTGTGGGAAATTGGTGATATTTTTCAGAGAAATTGTTAAGATGCATCCTTCGATGAAAAAGTGCGGAGTGTTTCAGGTAAACCAGGAACTCTAATCTTGACTCTGGTTTCCAGCATCTACGGGCCTCACTTTTGTCTCATTGATTTGAACCTTACTGAGAATCCTCTTGGAAGGATGCCTACCTTGAAGAAGTTCTCCGGTGCTCTCCACAAGAATCTCAGTGAGTCTCTCTCTCTCACTGCAACCCCCAGGTCATCTCCTCTGCCCTGAAGCTCTTCAACCATGTTCTGAAGATTTTCCTGCTCCTCGGATGTTTCCTGACCTGCTGTGCTTTTCCAGCACCACTCTGATCTAAACTCTGGTTTCCATCATCTGCAGTCTTCACTTTTGCCAGGAGCTCTGAGTGTCTATATCTGGTGCCCTGACATTCCACACTGAACTCGGTGTTCAATCCCACATCATGGTAACCCTGGCAATGTTTCCCACAGTAACAATACCAGCTCGGGTCTGTGAAGTAATCAGTAGGTGGTACCTTAGTGCCAAGGGAAGCTCTGATCTCAACACGGAGAGATGTGCTGGATCGGAATTATCTCTGAATTATAATGTTTCTGTCCCGAGACTGTGACACAATATCAATGGTAAAGGTCATCAGAAAATATTTGAAAATGTTGCCCATGATACTGAGTGTGAGCTGATGAACTCCGCCCTGTTCTGCCTTTCCATTTAAATATTCCACTAGCACAGGGAACTAAGCAGAGTGTTTTAACATTGAGGTAAGTCTCTGTCTCCCATCATCCACATCTCACAATCCTCCCTCCTGCACAGACTCAGCTAGATGGTATAGTCTGGAAGGTTGGGTTTGTAACTGAGTACACAGTCACAGACAGCACTGACTGAATACTCTTTTATCCAAACTCTCCTCATGTTTCACTGGGGCATTTGGACAGGAACAGCCTGACACTCTGTAAACTCTCATGGATTCTCTCCATCCCTGTCTCTCACACTCTTTCTCCATCAATCTCATTCTCTCTCTCCTTCTCTCTCTCTCTCTCTCTCTGTCTTGGTCTCTCAAACACTCTGTCTCTGTCCCTTCTCTCACTCCCTCTCTCTCTGTCCCTATCTCTCTCACACACTCTGTCTCTGTCCCTTTCTTTCATATTCTCTCTCTCTGTCCCTTCTCTCACTCCCTCTCTCTCTGTCCCTTCTCTCACTCCCTCTCTCTCTGTCCCTTCTCTCACTCCCTCTCTCTCTGTCCCTATCTCTCTCACACACTCTGTCTCTGTCCCTTTCTTTCATATTCTCTCTCTCTGTCCCTTCTCTCACTCCCTCTCTCTCTGTCCCTATCTCTCACACTCTCTCTCTCTGTCCCTCTTTCACACTGGAGAGGGTGACTCAGTGGTTTGCACTGCTGCCTCACTGCGCCAGGGACTCAGGCGACTGTCTATATGAATTTTGCACATTCTCCCCGTGTCTGCATAAGTTTCCTCTGGGTGCTCCGGTTTCCTCCCACAATCCAAAGATGTGCAGGTTGAGGTGGATTGGCCATGCTAAATTGACCATAGCTTCCAGGGATGTGCAGGCTAGATGAATAAGATGTGGAATTGCCTGGTTGGAGGTTGGGTCTCAGAGGATTAGATTAGATTACTTACAGTGTGGAAACAGGCCCTTCGGCCCAACAAGTCCACACTGACCTGCGTCCACCCAGCATCTAACACTACGGGCAATGTAGCATGGCCAATTCACCTCACCTGCACATTTGCAGACTGTGGGAGGAAACCGGAGCCCCCAGAGGAAACCCACACAGACACAGGGAGAACTTGCAAACTGCACACAGTCAGTCGCCTGAGGTGGGAATTGAACCCAGGTCACTGGGGCACTGTGAAGCACCAGTGCTAACCACTGTGCCACCTTGCTGCCCAAGGCTGCATTTCAAGAGGTCAGTGTGGGCTGAATGGTCTGTTTCCACACAGTGCAGACACTGTCTCTCTCCATTATGGTTATTGGATCACACTTTGTAAGTTATTCTTGTCATTCAGATTAATTAATTCCCAGGATCAGAGGCTCAGCACAAACGGAAAACGTGACCTCACAGAAAAACCGTAAGTTCATTGGTTGCTAACTACTACTAATTTAACTGTGTTATGAATTTCAAATTTCAGGTAAATTGGGGAAATATTTACATGTTACAATGTAAAAGACGAGAAGGAAACTTTGAAAAAACACATTAAGAGCTGAGTAAATGAAATGGAGTTGCAGGGCCAGGGGATGTATTATACCTGGATGGTGGAGATGCTGGTACAGCCCATTGTGCTTCAAAGGGACCACATCTGGAGCAAGTGTTGGTGGTTTGAGGAATTCTGGCTCACAGTTGATGAGCTGGAGTCTGAGCTCCAAACACTGACACACATCAGGGATGGGGAGAGTTACCTGAATGCTGTGTTTCAGGAGGCAGTCACACATCTTCGATTAACTGCCTCGTATTCGGTCAGTGGTCAGGGACAGGAGGGTGTGACTATGAACAAGGCAGGTTCAGGGATCCAGGAGGTAGTGCTGAGGGAGTTAGTCAATCAGATTTGGGATTCTTGCTCCCTGTGTGGATGAGAGTGTGGGCTGGAGGGAGGGTGAGCAAACTGACCATAAACCTGTGGGACAGGATGATGGTCCTGATACAGCCATCCAAGATGGAGGGAAGAAAAGAGAAATGTAAATGTAATTGGGGATAGTATTGTTAGGGGAATGGACACAGCTCTCTGTGGGCAGGATTGTGAAATCTGAAGGCTGTGTTGGCTGGTGCCAGCATTCAGGAGATCTAATCTGGGCTCCAGGGGAATTAGGAATGGGAGGGGAAAGATCCAGTTGTTGTGGTCCATGTCAGTTCAAATGATGCGGGAGAATGAGGAAAACGTTTCTCCTGAGGGAATGTGAACAGCCAGGGGCTAAATTAAAAATCAGAACCAAAAAGGGAATAATCTCTGGATTACTACCCATGAGTTAATTGGCACAGGATCAATATGATTAAAGAGGTTAACGTGAGGCACAGAGATTAGTGTGGGAGAAATGGGTTTGAATTCACAGGAGATTGGCATCTGTACTGGGAAAGGAGGGAGCTGCTTCAGGGTAGTTGTTATGGGGGTCTTTAACTTCCCCAATATTGACTGGAAATACTATAGATCAAATAGTTTAGATGAGTCAGTTTTTGTTCAATGTGTGCAAGAGGTTTTTCTGACACAGTGTGTAGACAGGTCAACAAGAGACGATGCCATATTTGATTTGGTACTGGGGAATGAACCTGGCCAGTAGATCTGAGAACAGATAAGACCCCTGGGCTGGATGGGATTTATCCTCGGATTCTCTGTGAACCAGGGAGGAGATTACAGAGCCTTTGGCTTTGAACTTTATGTCATCATTGTCGACAGGAGTAGTGCCAGAAGAGTGGAGGATAGCAAATGTTGTTCCCTTGTTTAAGAAGGAGAGTCAGGATAACCCTGATAATTATAGGCCAGTGAGCCTTACTTCAGTTGTGGGTAAGGTATTGGAAAGGTTATGCGAGATAAGATTTATAATCATCAGGAAAGGAATAATTTAATTAGGGATAGTCAACACGGTTTTGTGAAGGATAGGTCATGAGTTCTTTGAGTAAGTGAGAAAACAGGTGGATGAAGGTAAATCGGTTGATGTGGTGGAAATGGACTTCAGTAAGATGGTGATCAGGTTCCACATGGTAGGCTATTGCACAAAATATGGAGGCATGGGATTGAAGGTGATATAGCGGTTTGGATCAGACGTTGGCTCACTGAAAGAAGACAGAGGGTGGTAGTTGATGGGAAATGTTCATCCTGGAGCTTGGTTACCAGTGGTGTGCCACAAGGATCTGTTTGGGGGCCACTGCTTGTCGTCATTTTTATAAATGATCTGGAGGCGGGTGTGGAAGGATGGGTTAGTAAATTTGCGGATGACACTAAGATAGGCAGAATTGTGGATAGTTCTGAGGGATGTTATGGGTTACAGAGGGACATAGTTAAGATGCAGAGCTGGGCTGAGAAGTGGCAAATGGAGTTTAATGTGGAAAAGTGTGAGGTAGTTCACATTGGAAGGAGTTACTGGAATGCAGAGTACTGGGCTAATAGTAAACCTCTTGGCAGTTTAGATGAACAGAGAGATGTCAGTGTCCTGGTTCATAAGTATCTGAAAGTTGCCACCCAGCTTGACAGGGTTGTTAAGAAGGCACATGGTGTGTTCGCATTTATAGATAGGGGATTGAGTTTCGGAGCCATGAGGTCATGCTCCAGCTGTACAAGACGCTAGTAAGGCCACACCTGGAGTATTGCGTGTAGTTCTGGTCACCGCATCATAGGAAGGATGTGGAAGCTTTGAAAAGGGTTCAGTGGAGATTTACTCAGATGTTGCCTGGTATGGAGGGAAGATCTTACAAGGAAAACATGGGGCACTTGAGTCTGTTTTCATTAGAGAGAAGAAGGTTGAGAGGTGACTTAATCAAGACGTACAGGATAATCAGAGGGTTAGATATGACAGTGAGAGCATTCTTCGTCAGATGGTGAAGGCGAGGGGACAGAGCTTTAAATTGAGGGGTGATAGATTTAGGAAAGATATCAAGGATAGTTTCTGCAGTCAGAGAGTAGTAGGGGCATGGAACGGCCTGCCTGCAATAATAATAGACACATCGACATTAAGGGCATTAAAATGTGCCTTGGACATAGATATGGATAATAATACAATGGTGTAAGTTAGATGAGCATCAGATTAATTTCACAGGTCAGCACAACACCAAGGGCTGAAGGGCATGTTCTGCACTGTAATGTTCTATGTTTTATGTTCTATGCTCCAATGGCATGGGCTCATGTGAATCAGACAGGGATCAGAGACCTGGAAAATTGCATAACTAGGGCTGTGGGTCGAGCTTTAAGCTGAATGAGGGGAGTTTCAGTCACATGGAAAATTGTGGCAAGTGTTAAAGCAGAGGGGAGGGCTGAGCAGAGGTTATTAAAGTTAACTGAAGAAGTATTAGGTCAGAGTGTCTGGGAAGGGCCAGGAATCTAACTTCAGGCACAGCACATGAAGGGACAACTATGAGAAAGGGTGCAGTCAACACAGGGCTGAGGGTGTTGTACTTAAATACAAACTGGATACAAAACAGGGTAAAGGAGCTTGTGGCCCAGATTGAAATTGGCAGGAAGCAAGGTCGAGTGGGGAAGATAATAGAGCAACAATGGCAGGAGTTTCTGAGTGTAATTAAGGACACAGTACAGAGGTTCATCCCAAAGAAAAGAAAGATTATCCAGGGAGGGTTTAGAAAGCCATGGCTGACAAAGGAAGTCAGGAAATGTATCAAAGAAAAAGAGAGAGCCTATAAAGTGGCTGACAGCACTGGGAAATCAGAAGATTGGGAAGACTACAACAACAAACAGAGGATAACAAGGAGAGAAATACGGGAGGAGAGGATCAAATATCATGGTAAGCTAGCCAGTAATATTAGAAATGATAGTAAAAGTTTCTGTCAATACATAAAAACAAATGAGAGGCAAAAATAGAAATTGGGCCATTCCAAATTGATGCAGGAATGCTTGAGCTGGGAGATGAGGAAATAGCTGAAGTACTTTGTGTCAGTCTTCACAGTGGAAGACATGTTTAATATCCCAACAATTAAGGAGAGTTGGGGGCAGAGTTGAGTATGGTTGCCATTACAAAAGAAAAAGTGCTAGAAAAACAAAACGGTCGTCACATTGATAAATCTCCTGGCCCCGATGGGCTACATCCGAGAGTTCTGAGGGAGGTGGCTGAGGAAATCGTGGAGGTGCTGACTGTGATCTTTCAAAAATCACTGGAGTCAGGGAACGTCCCAGAAGATTGGAAAATCACTGTTGTAATCCCTTATTCAAGAAAGGATCAAGACAAAGGATGGAATATTATAGGCTGATTAGCCTAACCTGGGTTGTCGGTAAAATTCTAGAATCCATCATTAAGGATGAGATTTCTAAATTCTTGGAAGTGCAGGGTCGGATTAGAACAAGTCAGCATGGATTTAGTAAGGGTAGGTCATGCCTGATAAACCTGTTAGAATTCTTTGAAGAGGTAACAATCAGGTTAGACCAGGGAAACCCAGTGGATGTTATCTCTCTATATTTCCAAAAGGCCTTTGGTAATGTGCCTCACGGGAAGCTGCTGAGTAAGGTGAGGGCCCATGGTGTTCAAGGTGATCTACTAGCATGGACTGGGGATTGGCTGTCTGACAGAAGGCAGAGAGTTGGGAAAAAGGGCTCTTTGTCATAATGAGGCATGTTGGTGCCAAGTGGGGTCCCGCAGAATTCAGTGTCGGGGCCACAGCTGTTCACTTTATATATTAATGATCTAAATGAAGGGACTTGGGGCATTCTGGTGAAGCTTGCCAATGATACGAAGTTCGGCAGACAGGCAGGTAATATCGAGAAGGTGGGGAGGCTGCAGAAAGATTTAGACAATTTAGGAGTGTGTTCCTGGAAATGGCTGGTGAAATTCAATGCGAGCAAGTGCGAAGTCTTGCACTTTGGAAAAAGGAATACAGTCATGGACTATTTTTTAAAGTGAGAAAATCCATACAGCCAAAGTACAAAGGGATCTGGGAGTGCTAGTCCCAGATTCTCGAAAGGTTGTGTTGCAATTTGAGTCCGTGATGAAGAAAGCAATTATAATGTTGTCATTAATCTCAAGAGGGTTGGAATACAAAAGCAGTGATGTGCTACTGAGACTTTATAAAACTCGAGTTAGGCCCCGTTTGGAATACTGAATTTGGAATTTTGGGCCCCATACCTCAGGAAGGACATACTGGCACTGGATGGTGTCCAGTGGAGATTCACACGGATGATCCCTGGAATGGTAGTCCTAACATATGATGGTCAGCTGAGGATCCTGGGATTGTATTCATTAGAGTTTAGAAGGTTGAGGGGATATCTACTGGAAACTTTCAAGATAATGCATGGCTTAGAAAGGGTAGATTCTGAGAATTTGTTTCCATTAGGTGGGGAGAGTCAGACCCATGGGCACAACCTTAGAATTAGAGGGGGTCAATTTAGAACAGAAATGAGAGGACATTTCTTCAGCCGGAGAGTGGTGGGCCTGTGGAATTCATTGTTTCAATTCATAAATATGTAAATCCCAGAATTTCTTTCAAATCACATTCACGATAAAACTTAAGGTTATATTAAAAAGGTGATATTGCAACTTAGACAATACTTTAAAGGTGTGATGTTCGAGTTTAGGAGAATATGAGGCCTGTGGATGCTGCAGATCAGAGTCGGAAAATGTGGTGCTGGAAAAGCACAGCTAGTCAGGCAGCCTCCGAGGGGCAGGAGAGTTTCGAGCTTGAGCTCTTCACCAGGAATCCTCAAAACGTCGACAGATTTCTGTGTGTGTGTATGTGTGTGCGTGTGTGTGTGTGTATGAGAGACTGTATGTGTGTGCGTAAGAGACAGCATGTGTGGGAGACCGTGCGTGTGCATGTGTGTATGTATGTCTGTGTGTATGTATGAGAGGGAGCATGTGTGAGAGTCTGTGCATATGTGTGTGTGTCTGTGTGTGTGAGAGAGAGCGTGTGTGACAGACTGTGTGTGTTTGTGTGTGTCTGTGTGAGTGAGAGACTGTATGTGCATGTGTGTGTGTCTGTGTTGTATGTGTGTGTTTTTGTGTCTGTGTGAGAGAGACTGTGTGTGTGAGAGACTGTATAAAAGTGTGTGTGAGAGACTGTGTATGTGTGTGTCTGTATTGTGTGTGTGTGTGTGTGCATGTGAGTGAGAGAATATGTGCGTGTGCATGTGTGTTTGTGTTTATGTGTGTATGTCTGAGAGAGTATGTGTATGAGAGAGTGTGCATGAGAGTGTGCATATGTATGCTTGTGTGTGTACGAGTGTGTGTGTGAGAGTGTGTAGTGTCGTGGGGTGACAAGTAGTGTGACATAAACCCAATGTCCTGGTTGAGGCCATTCCAGTTGAGGCTATCAGCCTCTGCTCGGCCACTCTGCGTTGTAGCGTATACCAAAGTGCATCTTGGACGACGGTCACCTGAAGATCCAACACCGAATGTCCCTGACCACTGAAGTGTTCCTTGACTAGGAGGGAACATCCCTGTCTAAGGTGCTTCTGCTGAAGTTAACTAGGGGTCCATTCAGTTATCCTCCCAGTGTCTCAGATATATGTAAATGCAAGAGATGCCTTGGTTTGATTTTATGAATTCCCAATGTTTGTTTGTTTCACGTACAAAGAGGATACAGGAATGGAAGAGCTAATTATGGCAGATGCTGGAACCTGTAATGATAAAAATAAATGCTGACGTTCACATTGGGTCAGACAGCATCCATGCAGAGACCAAATGACTTTTCACCAATGCATCGTGGGTGACTGCTTTGCAGAACACCTCTGGTCTGTTTACAAACAAGACCCTAATCTTCCTGTAGCTGGTCATTTTACCACAGCATCCTGCTCACATGCTGACATGTCTGTCCTCAGCACGCTGCAGTAGTATAGAGTCATAAAGATGTACAGCACAGAAATAGACCCTTTGGTCCAACTCATCCATGCCAACCAGATATCACAACCTGATCGAGACCCATTTGCCAGCACTTGGCCTATATCCCTCTTAACATTTCCTATTCGTATACCCATCTTGATGCCTTTTAATTCATACAATTGTACCAGCCTCCACCACTTCCTCTGGCAGCTCACTCCATCCACGCACCAACTTCTGCGTGAAAAAGTTGCCCCTTAGGTCCCTTTCATATCTTTCCCTTATCACCCTAAGCTATGCCCTCTGGTTCTGGACTCCCCCACCCCAGGGAAAAGACTTTGTCTACAGTATTTATCTTATCCATGCCCCTCATGATTTTATAAATGTCTATGAGCTCACCCCTCAGCCTCCGACACTGCAGGAAAAACAGTCCCAGCTTTTTCAGCTTCTCCCTATAGCTCAAATCCTCTAACCCTGGTAACATCCTTTCAAGTTTCACAAAATCCTTCACTCTTGTATGAGAAGCTAAGAAGCCTTTGCAGATTTGTATTTGCAGATACATTTTATTTTGTTCAAAAAGCACACAATTTGTAGACAGTCAGTCAATGTGGCATTTTATAAATTCCTACTTTGGAAATAAAGCCAGTCTGATTCCAGGTTAAGGTACAGCCACTTGAAACAAGGCCTTACACCTAAAATGTATTGTCTGAGTGGACATGTCACCTCCTTTATACTGATACAATCTCCATTTATCTCGAGGCAGTGATTTGAAAGAAATTCTGGGATTTGCATATTCATCAGTTGAAACCTGCATATCTCCTTCACCGCCGCTCCCTCACCACCAGACGCCTGGAGGAAGAAAGCCTCATCTTCCGCCTCGGAACACTTCAAACCCAGGGCATCAATGTGGACTTCAACAGGTTCCTCATGTCCCCTTCCCCCACCTCATCCTAGTTTCAAACTTCCAGCTCAGTTACTGTCTCCTTGACTTGTCCGACCTGCCTATCTTCTTTTCCACCTGTCCACTCCACCCTCTCCTCCTTGACCTATCACCTTCATCTCCTCCCCCACTCACCCATTGTACTCTATGCTGCTCTCTCCCCACCCCCACTCTCCTCTAGCTTATCTCTCCATGCTTCAGGCTCACTGCCTTTATTCCTGATGAAGGGCTTTTGCCCGAAATGTCGATTTCGCTGCTCGTTGGATGCTGCCTGAACTGCTGTGCTCTTCCAGCACCACTAATCCAGTATTTGGTTTTCAGCATCTGCAGTCATTGTTTTTACCTTATCCATTTTAACTGTTTGAAGATTTAATCGAGTCAAAGAGTCATAGCGATGTACAGCATGGAAACAGACCGTGCAGTCCAACCTGTCCATGCCGACCAGATATCCCAACCCAATCTAGTCCCACCTGCCAGCACCTGGCCCATATCCCTCCAAACCCTTCCTATTCATAAACCCATCCAAATGCCTCTTAAATGCTGCAATTATACCAGCCTCCACCACTTCCTCTGGCAGCTCATTCCATACAGACACCACCATCTGCGTGAAAAAGTTGCCCCTTAGGTCTCTTTTATATCTTTCCCCTCTTACCCTAAACCTATGCCCTCTAGTTCTGGACTCCCCGACACCAGGGAAAAGACTTTGTCTATTTATCCTATCCATGCCCCTCATAATGTTGTAAACCTCTATAAGGTCACCCCTCAGCCTCCGACGCTCCAGGGAAACAGCCCCAGCCTATTCAGCGTCTCCCTAAAGCTCAAATCCTCCAACCCTGGCAACATCCTTGTCAATCTTTTCTGAACCCTTTCAAGTTTCAAAACATCTTTCCGATAGGAAGGAGACCAGAATTGCACGCAATATTCCAACAGTGGCCTAACCAATGTCCTGTACAGCCACAACATGACCTCCCAACTCCTGTACTCAATGCCCTGACCAATAAAGGAAAGCATATCAAACGTCTTCTTCACTATCCTATCTACCTGCAACTCCTCTTTCAAGGAGCTATGAACCTGCACTCCAAGGTCTGTTTGTTCAGCAACACTCCCTAGGACCTTACCATTAAGTGTATATGTCCTGCTCTGATTTGCTTTTCCAAAATGCATCACCTCGCATTTATCTGAATTAGACTCCATCTGCCACTTCTCAGCCCATTGGCCCATCTGGTCAAGAATCTGTTGTAATATGAGGTAACTCTCTTAGCTGTCCACTACACCTCCAATTTTGGTGTCATCTGCAAACTTACTAACTGTACCTCTTATGCTCGCATCCAAATCATTTATGTAAATGACAAAAAGTGGAGGACCCAGCACTGATCCCTGTGGCACTCCACTGGTCACAGGCCTCCAGTCTGAAAAACAACCCTCCACCACCACCCTCTGTCTTCTACCTTTGAGCCAGTTTTGTATCCAAATGGCTAGTTCTCCCTGTATTCCATGAGATTTAACCTTGCTAGTCAGTCTCCCATGGGGAACCTTGTCGAACGCCTTACTGAAGTCCATATAGATCACATCTACTGCTCTGTCCTCATTGTTACTTCTTCAAAAAACTCAATCAAGTTTGTGAGACATGATTTCCCATGCACAAAGCCATGTTGACTATCCTTAATCCGTCCTTGCCTTTCCAAATACATGTATATCCTGTTCCTCAGGATTCCCTCCAACAGCTTGCCCACCACCGAGGTCAGGCTCACTGGTCGATAGTTCCCTGACTTGTCTTTGCCGCCCTTCTTAAACAGTGGCACCACGTTAGCCAACCTCCAGTCTTCCAGCACCTCACCTGTGACTATCGATGATACAAATATCTCAGCAAGAGGCCCAGCAATCACTTTTCTAGCTTCCCACAGAGTTCTAGGGTACACCTGATCAGGTCCTGGGGATTTATCCACCTTTAACCATTTCAAGACATCCAGCACTTCCTCCTCTGTAATCTGAACATTTTGTAAGATGTCACCATCTATGTCCATACAGTCTATATCTTCCATATCCTTTTCCACAGAAAATACTGATGCAAAATATTCATTTAGTATCTCCCCCATTTTTTGTGGCTCCACACAAGGCTGCCTTGCTGGTCTTTGAGGGCCCTATTCTCTCCCTAGTTACCCTTTTGTCCTTAATATATTTGTAATAACCCTTTGGATTCTCCTTAATTCTATTTGCCAAAGCTATCTCACGTCCCCTTTTTGCCCTACTGATTTCCCTCTTAAGTATACTCCTACTTCCTTTATACTCTTCTAAGGATTCACTCGATCTATCCTGTCTATGCCAGACATATGCTTCCTTCTTTTTCTTAACCGAAACCTCAATTTCTTTAGTCATCCAGCATTCCCTATACCTACCAGTCTTCCCTTTCACCCTGACAGGACTATACTTTCTCTGGATTCTTGTTATCTCATTTCTGAAGGCTTCCCATTTTCCAGCCGTCCCTTTACCTGCAAACATCTGCCTCCAATCAGCTTTCAAAAGTAATTGCCTAATACCGTCAAAATTGGCTTTCCTCCAATTTAGAACATCAACTTTTAGATCTGGTCTATCCTTTTCCATCACTATTTTAAAACGAATACAATTACGGTTGCTGACCCCAAAGTGCTCCCCCACTGACACCACAGTCACCTGCCCTGTCTTATTTCCCAAGAGCAGGTCAATTTTGCACCTTCTCTAGTAGGTACATCCACATACTCAATCAGAAAATTGTCTTGTACGCTCTTAAGAAATTCCTCTCCATCTAAACCTTTAACACTAGGGCAGTCCCAGTCGATGTTTGGAAAGTTAAAATCCCCTACCATATCTACCCTATTATTCTTACAGATAGCTGAGATCTCCTTACACGTTTGTTTCTCAATTTCCCTCTGACTATTAGGGGGTCTATACAACAATTCCAATGAGGTGATCATCCCTTTCTTATTTCTCAGTTCCACCCAAATAACTTCCCTGGATGTATTTCCAGGAATATCCTCCCTCAGTACAGCAGTAATGTTATCCCTTATCAAAAATGCCACTCCCCCTCCTCTCTTGCCTCCCTTTCTATCCTCCGAGAAGCATTTGTATCCTGGAACATTAAACTGCCAGTCCTGCCCATCCCTGAGCCATGTAATTGCTGTAATTGCTATGATATCCCAGTCCCATGTTCCTAACCATGCCCTGAGTTCATCTGCCTTCCCTGTTAGGCCTCTTGCATTGAAATAAATGCAGTTTAATTTATTAGTCCTACCTTGTCCCTGCGTTCCGTGACTGTTTGACTCACTTCTGTTCTCAACTGTACCAGTCTAAGATTAATCTCTGACCTCACTCTCGCCCTGGGATCCTCCCACCCCCCAACCTTACTAGTTTAAATCCTCCCAAGCAGTTCTAGCAAATTTCCCTGCCAGGATATTAGTCCCCTTGCAATTTAGGTGCAATCCATCCTTCTTGTACAGGTCACTTCTACACCAAAAGAGATTCCAATGATTCGCCATCCTGGGTTTGTTCAATGCATTTACATCAGTTGTATGACCCTTTGACCTTTTACTTATAAATTGTGTGTCTGATGTCCCCTCTCTCCCAGCACCTGAAGGAGGAGAGAGGTTCTGAATGCTTGTGTTTTCAAATAAAGCTGTTGGCCTATAACCTGGTGTCGTACAATGTTTGACCTTATTGCAAAGACTGATCCGAAATGTTTTAGTAACTGTGTATATAGACATATTCAAGTTTTTTATGAATGAAGTATATTTTTGTAACAAAAGATGCTCTCACACACAAAACAAAACTGTCCTTCTCAGTCTCTTGCTCTGTAACTCCTCCTTTTTCAGATTGGATCTTGGAGTTGGAATGGATCAGCACTTATTTAGCTGTTAGCAGTCAGCCTTTTTTAGTCTTTTGTGTGGGAGTGCTGCACTCTTCAAGGGCCAGTGCTGAGGGAATGCTGCACTATTCGAGGGTCAGTGCAGAGGGAGTGCCCCACTGTCGGAGGATCAGTGCTGATGGAGGAGTGCTGCATTGTTGGAGATCAGCACTGATGGGGTATTGCACTGTCAGAGGGTTAGTGCTGATGGAGTGAACATAGAACACAGAACAGTACAGCACAGTGCAGACCATTCAGCCCTCAATGCTGTGCCAGCCTTTCATCCTACCCTAAGATCAGACTAACCTGCATACCCTTCATTGTTCTATCTTCCATGTACCTATGCAAGAATCGCTGAAATATCCCTTATGTTTGTGACTCTACGACCACTGCTGGCAGTGCATTCCACACACCCACCAATCTCTGAGTAAAGAATCTAACTCTGGCATCTCCCCTAAACTTTCCTCCAATTACCTTAATATTATGCCCCTTCATGATAGACATTTCCGCCAAGGGGAAAATGTCTCTGGCTATCCACTCTATGTCTCTCAATATCTTGTACACCTCTATCAAGTCACCTCTCATCCCTCTTTGTTCCAATGAGAAAAGCCCTAGCTTCCTCAACCTTTCTTCATAAAACATACCCTGCAGTCCAGGCAGCATTCTGATAAATGTCCCTGCACCCTCTCGAAAGTTTCCACATAATCCCTCTAATGAGGCGATCAGAACTGAACACACTATTCCAAGTGTGGTCTAACCAGGATTCTATAGAGCTGCAGCATAACCTTGTGGCTCTTAAACTCAATTCCCCTGCAAATAAAAGCTAACACACCATATGCCTTCTTGACAACCCTATCAACCTTGGTGGAAACTTTGAGGGATCTATCAACATGGACCCCAATATCCCTTTTCTCCTCCACGCTGTCAAGAATCCTACCTTTAATCCCATATTCGGCATTCAAATTTGACCTTCCAAAACATATCACTCCACACTTTTGCAGGTTGAACTCCATCTGCCACTTATCAGCCCAGTTCTGCATCCTGTCAATGTCTCGTTGCAACTTACAACTGCCCTCCATATTATCCATGACTCAACCAACCTTTGCGTCATCGGCAAACTTACTAACTCACTTAAAAATCACAAAGACCAGAGGTCCCAGAACCTATCCCTGTGGAACACCACTGGTCACCGAGCTCCAGGCTGAAGACTCCACATCTATTACCACACTCTGTCTTCTATGGGCCAGCCAATTCTGTATCCAGACAGGCAGGTTTCTCTGTATCCCATGCCTCCTTACTTTCTGAATGAACCTATCATGGGGAACCTGATCAAATGCCTTGATAAAATCCTGATACACCATATCCACTGCCTGACCTTATCAATATGTTTTGTCACATCCTCAAAGAATTCAATCAGATTTGTGAGACATGACCTACCCCTCAAAAAAGGTATGCTGTCAATCTCTAATCAAACTATGGTTCTCCAAGTAATCATAAATCCTGTCTCTCAGAGTCCTGTCCAATACTTTGCCCACCACTGACGTAAAACTGACTGATCTGTAATTCCCATGATTCTCCCTATTCCCTTTCTTGAACAAGGGAGGAACATTTGCAATCCTACAATCATCTGGCACTACTCCATTGGACAGTGAGGATGCAAAGATTATCGTCAAAAATGCAGCAATCTTTTCCACGACTTCCTGCAGTGACCTAGGTTATATCCCATCTGACCCAGGGGATCGATCTATCTTTATGTTTTTCAAAATTTTCAGCACATCCTCCTTCCTAACATCAACCTGTCCTAACACAAGGACATGCAACACTGTCAGTGGGTCAATACTAAAGGAGTGCTGCACTGTCAGAGATTCAGTGCTGACAGAGTGCTGCACTGTCAGAGGGTCAGTGCTGACAGAGTGCTGCACTGTCAGAGGGTCAGTGCTGAGGGAGTGCTGCACTGTCAGAGGGTCAGTGTTGATGGAGTGTCTCACTGTTGGAGGGTCAGTGCTGAGGGAGTGCTGCATTGTCAGAGGATCACTACTGAGGTACTGGTGAAATGTCAGAGAGTCAGGACTGAAGGTGTGACCCACTGTTAGAGGGTCAATACTGAGGTAATGCTGCATTGTTGGAGGATTAGATTGACGGAGTGCCGCCCTATTGGAGAGTCAGTCCTGAGGGAGTGCAGCATTGTCAGAGGGTCAGCACTGATGGAGTGCTGTACTTTCAGAAGGTTAGTACTGAGGGAGTGCTGCACTGTCAGAGGGTCAGCACTGAAGGAACGTGGCATTTTCAGAAGGTCAGTGCAGAGGGAGTGCTGCACCTTCAGAAGGTAAGTGCAAAGTGCATGTGACACTGTTAGAGGTCAATATTAAAGGCCCCCTGCACTGTCAGATGATCAGTTCTGATGGAGTGCCGCAGGTTTGGAGGGTCAGTGTGGAGGGAGTAGCAGAAGGCTGATCCTCACAGCTGGGGGTTTTAGGGGATGGGGGATTACCAAGATCCTGGGAGGATATTAAACCGCGCCCCCCCATAACCCCTCCCTCTGGGTCTGACAGCCTCACCCCTCCTTGTCTGTGGTCAGGTTATCAGTTCTCCCTTGAAGTTAACGTCTTCTTACTCTTTGATGGATGGGTTGATCCTTGGATCTGCAGTGAGCAGCTGAAGGGAGCTGATCTTCTAATCAAGCACTCCCAGTTTCTCATGCTCTCCCTCCTCGAATATCTTGTGGTTGCTGTGTAGTTGTTGCCAATGTAAACCACCCAGGGGTTCCCCTTCACCTTCAGGGAGTGAGCAATATTACTGAAGAACTTCAATCCGAGGTTCAGGGTACAACTGTAAAAGATTTCATTGTTCCCCGTGCAGCCCTCGTGTTCATACAGACTTATCTCATTCATCGCTGCGGTGATCTCCCAGAGAGTCTGGGAGGGAGGGTAACAGTCTCTGTGTCTGAGAGGAGAAGCCTTTATATCTGTGTCTGATCCCTGACAGCTCAGCAACTGTGACCAGGAGGTGGGATCTCAGTGCCCTCCTCCTCCTCCTCCTCCCCCTGGAACAGTTACCATCGCTGCTTCTCAGAAACCAGCATCACTGAGGGACAGGAAGGCACTGTGTCATCACACTGTGGTTTTTGGGAGGTTCACTCTGAGCAGCTCTTTGGGTCAGTTTCCCGGGACTCACACTGAGACAAACATTGACTGTGCCTGAAGGGTGACCAGAACTACACACAATTATCTAAATGTGGTCTCACCAAGTTCCAACTTCCACCCTGCTCTCACCTTCAACTTGGTCCCTCTCTGACTCCTCACTTCTCTTCTTCAACATGTTTTCCATTTCTGGGGATAGGCTAGCTACCAATTCCCACGGGAACAGGAAACCATTCTCTCTGACTCTCAGTTCTTATTGTCAGTCATTCACTTAAATCTCTGTCCATGCATCCTTTCAATAATCCCCTCATCTGCCAACCCCTTTCCTATCTCTCTCTCTCTAGATTCCACTTCCAACATTCCACACACCTTTCCCCTACACCCCCACCCCAACATCACCTTCTGCATAAATACCACGTTTTCTGAACTGCAACCAGTTCTGATTAAAAGTCACCAGCCTTGAAATGCTAATTCTGCTTTCTCTCTGCAGCTACTGTATTTTCGCAGCAATTTCTGTTTTTCTTTCAGAACATTATGCCAATATTTCATGGAAATAGCGCAAACTTCAGATTTGAAGTGGGGAAAAGGTACCATGGAACACCAGTTATCATTGGGGACCTCACCTTCTTACATCAGTCTCATCATTGGATACTGATCAGGATAATGAAACCTCCAGCAGCTTTGGTCTTCTTTAACCCAAGGAAAACTGAGGCCAATGACAGTGTCCCTCCTGCAGCCTTGAGGTGGGGTCAGTGAATGAAGCACAAACTCAGTGTTAGCCCCAGGTCATTCAAACCAAAAACTATTTTGTGTCAGATTTTCCTCATGGCAATTCTTGTTTTGTGGAACATAAACATATAATGTCTCACACACATGATTGAGGTCAACACTGAAGCATCATGGTCTAAGACCTATTAAGTCAAAGTTCTGCCTGCTTCCATGAAAGAAAAGATCCCAAATCACCATGTTAGGATCAGAAAGTTCTCTTGCCTTCCTGATCAATATTCCTCTCTGCCACTGGATGCAATGTGGCTGTCTGCTTTGTGGATAGAAGTGACTCAGTTGTAAGTTCACTCCTGAGCAGAGAAGTTTTTAGCCCTTACAAAGTCAAGATTAAATGGCATCAAGGTCATGTTTGACACTTAAAGTTTTTGGAGAAGCTCATTCCTTCTCAAATTATAAAGGTTACAAAAACAAGAAAACACATGCAACTCACATTTCAATAGAATGAAGCTTCTTTCACAAAGCAGAAACAAATATCACTTGTAGGTCTGATCAAGCTCAACCATAAAGCTGAGTAATTATCATGTCACCTTCTTCTTGGAGCCGGTGATGAAATGTGTGTACTTTATATATTTAATAACATTATCAGCATAATTAACATTAAAACACTCATCTAGTAGTTATGGCAGACGATTTCAAATCCTCCAGCATTAATTGGGATGGTCATCATGGAAGAAGAGTCACAAGACTCAAAACGTTAACTCTGTCTCTCTCTCTTTCTGTCTGTGTCTCTACAGTTGCTACCAGATCTGCTGAGTTTCTCCAGCACTATTAGATTGTTTTAGATCTCCTAACTCCCCAGGTTTTAATTTTTTTTTGTCGGTTATCCAGATCACATCAGCCCATTAATTGTGTAATTTATTTCTTCACATTGTTCAGTTACATCATGAACAGGTATTGGGATAGACCAGTCACTGTAACTCGTCACCTGATCTCATTCAGAGACACACAATCCCCACAGAATTGTCACAGTGCCAAATGAGACCATTCAGCCCCCATCCTGCCAGCACTACTTTATCTCCTCACAGCCAATCTCCTGCCTGTTCCCCACATCCCTGTTCCCCATTTATATGCATATACCCATCCAATATCCTTCTGGAATGCCTCAGTTGAACCTGCCTTCCCCACAGTAGGAACAGCTTCTCTCTCTCGACTCTACCCAGGCCCCATTCAGGATTTTGAAAATGGAGAAAGAGCGAATCCCTGAGGGAGGAGAGAAATGAGGAGACTGGGAGGTATCTGACTGAGTTCGAGCTGATCACACACCAACTTTCCAATGGAATTGAGAAGGTGTTTAAAGGGAAAAGGTATGTCGGCCCACAGGGAAAAGGAAATGGGTGAGGTACGGGACTAATTCGATGATGTAAGAGCCATCAGAGGCGTGACAGATAGAATGGCCTTTACAAATCTAATCCAATCCAATCTTTGTTCCACTCCCATTCAGTGGGTTTCTCAGTTTGTAAAAGTCCTGGGAGTTCACAACTGTGGGGCGGTTATTGTGACAGGTATGGGCAGGTCTGAAGATGTTTGTTCCCATCGGTAATTAATTGGAATGTTGTTGTAAGACTGAGCATGTCCTCAGGCAGTTGGAGTTGCAGAATGATGCAGGAAAACAATTGATCAACTCTCAAAGACAGACACATTACTCAATGACTTACAGAATAAGGAACTCTAAATGAACCAATACAGTCTGGAACAAAATTACTGTACACTCCGGATTAACATTGTGAAGGTGTTTTCCAACTCACTGACTGTAAGTTCACTGTTAGCCATCAGTCACATCCAGGTCACATCCAACCTGTTCTGAATGGGGTTTGAAAAACTGCATATTGACAGGTCACTTTTGTACAAACAAGCGAGAAGTGGAAATGTAGCTCCAAACATTCCATTAACATGGGAAGAACCAACATCCTCAGCTGGTCAAAAAATTCTCCCCATCTGCAATTCATGATGGAGGTGTGAAATGGATACTGTCAATCTGTCTTTACTGAAGAGGAGGATTCAGCCCAGACCATGGGATAGAGGAGAAAGCTCTGTCACTGGGAAGGTTCAGAATTAATATAAACGTCTTGGATCGATAGTTAGCTACTTAGATAGCACCTTCCAAACCCATGGCCACTTCCATGTAGAAAGACAAAGACAGCAGATACATGGGTACGTTATCACTGCAAGCTCCCCTCCAGGTCACTCACTGCCCTCAATTGGAAATATCTCGCTGTGACCCACCAGTCCTTCAAGAAGTCGTCAGCACAGAGTATCCTCAAGACCCTGAGGGCAAAGGAGAGTCATAGAATTATAGAGCTGTACAGCACGGATTCAGACCCTTCAGTCCAGCTTGTCCATGGCAACCATGTATCTGAAATTATTCCAGTTCTATTTGCCAGCACGAGGTTTATATCTCTCCAAACCCTTCCTATTTGTAGACCCATTCAGATGCCTTTTGAATGTTGTAATTATACAACCTCCACCATTTCCTCTAGCAGCTCATCCCATGCATGTTCCAGTCCCTGCGTGAACAAAATTACCCCTCAACTTCCTTTTAAATCTTTCCTCTCTCACCTTAAACTTATGACCTCTAGTTTTGGACTCCACTACCTCAGGGAAAATACCTGAACTATTGACCGCATTATGGAGTTGTAGGTGTGTACTGTACCTTTGAGAGAGAGTGAATGCTATTCGAAACTGAGAGCTTACATCTCCTGCGTGATATGACTAGATGTCAGTCCCAGAGTGCACTGGACAATTGAAAATCTGTAACATTTGGCTGTGAAATAGAAACCTGAGTTGTTTGCAGTTTTGACAACAACTTATATTTATTCAATCAGTTTAAAT
Organism: Chiloscyllium punctatum; assembly: GCF_047496795.1. Taxonomy (NCBI): domain Eukaryota; kingdom Metazoa; phylum Chordata; class Chondrichthyes; order Orectolobiformes; family Hemiscylliidae; genus Chiloscyllium; species Chiloscyllium punctatum. The sequence continues at coordinate 14,779,628 of NC_092768.1, forward strand.
TATGACTCAGAAAAATAAAATCCAATCCAGTTTGAATGTATTGTTTTGCAAAAATTAACCAATGATCAAAATTGAAAAATTGAACCTGCACGGCAGGTTAGTGCAGAGGAGAAATGGGCAGAGGTGCACCAGATTGTGTTTCCGGTGGCATACAGACAGGAAGTGTTACGGGTAGCACATGAATTACCAATAGGAGGTCACCTCGGTGTGAGGAAGACACAGGCTGAGGTAGAAAAACACTTCTATTGGCCTGGACTGCACAAGGATGTGGTTAAACATTGCTGTCCATGACATCTCTGCCAAATGGTAGGTAGGCCACAGACGGGAATAAAACCAGCACTTTTGTTGCTAATTCCTGCATTCAAAGAACCTTTCACACGGGTCATGGCTGATTGTGTAGGTCCCTCCCAAAAACTAAAAGTTGGAACCAGTACTTGCAAACCATAATGGATGTGTCTACCAGAATTCTGGAAGCAATTCCATGATGGAGTATTCGGCAAAAAGTGCGGTGGAAGAGTTAGCAGCTTTCTTTTCACAGTATGGGCTACCCAGAGAGATTCAGTCAGACCAAGGGGCTAGTTTCACTGCTAACCTGTTTCAGAAAGTCATGGATAGCTGAGGCATACAGCACTTAAAATCAAGTGTGTGCACTTTCCTGAAACCCAGAGAGTCTGGGAAAGGTGGCATCAGACACTGAAGACCATGTTAAGAGCTTAATGTCCGGCCTACCTGAATGATTGGGATAAATGGATCCCATTCACATTGTTTGCCATTAGAAATGCCCCAAACAAATCTACTCAGTTTACTCCCTTTGAGTTAATATTTGGACATGAAGTGAGAGGGACTTTGAAATTAATTAAAGAAAAATTGACAGGACCAAAGTCAGAGATCTCACACTTGGATTATGTGTCTGAGGTGTGGGAGAGATGAAATCGGGTCGGTGAGTTAGTTAAACAGCACCTGAAAAGGGCACAGCATAGAATGAAACAGGTGGCAGATAAAAAACACTAATACTTGAATGTTTTCCCAAGGGGATGACATATTAGTATTGTTACCAGTGGGAGGAGATCCCTTCAAAGCCAGGTTTAGTGCTCCCTCTCAAATTGAGAAAAAGCTGAATTAGGTAAACTATCTGGTAAAGATACAGGATAGAAAAATCTGTGTCAGCTATGTCATGTGTTTATGTTGAAACTTTATTAAAATAGAGACAGGGAACAAGAGAAACTGGTGTTAGTTCCTGCCCCACAGAATGAGGAATCAAATCCAGATGTCATGGAGATTAATGTGTCTCAAAATATGTGAAGTAATGAGGAAGCCCTTGAGGAGGGGGATAGGTTAGTGAACTATCTGTCTCAGGAGCACAGAACTCAGTTGGAAGGTTGGTTGCAGCAGTATGAGGACATATGCAGGAATAAGATGGGGAGGATTATTACTATTGTGCATGAGGTGGAAGTAAGGAATCTAGATTAGAGTAGTGCTGGAAAAGCACAGCAGGCCAGGCACCATCCGAGGAGCAGGAAAATCTACATTTCAGACAAAAGCCCTTCATTAGCAATGAGGCAGGGAGCCTCCGGAGTGGAGAGATTAATGGGAAGTGGGTGGGGCTAGGAAGAAGGTAACAAAGAGTACAATAGGTGGATAGAGGAAGGAGTAAAGGTGATAGGTCAGAGAGGAGGATGATGCGGATAGGTGGGAAGGAAGATTAGCGGTTAGGACAGGTCATGAGAATGGCGCTGAGGTGGAAGGTTGGAACTGGTGTAAGGTGGAGGCGCAGGGAAATGAGGAAACTGGTGAAATCCACATTGATGCCCTGGGGTTGAAATGTTTTGAGGCGGAAGGTGAGGCATTCTTCCTCCAGGTGTCAGGTGGTGAGGGAGCGGTGGTGGAGGAGGACCAGGACCTGCATGTCCTTGGCAGAGTAGGAGGGGGAGTCAAAATGTTTGGCCACGGGGTTGATTGGTGCGGGTGTCCCAGAGATATTCCCTAAAGCACTCTGTGAGGAGGCATCCAGTATCCCCAATGTAAAGGAGACCACATTGGGAGCAACGGATACAATAAATGATATTGATGGATGTGCAGGTGAAACTTTGATGGATGTGGAAGGCTCCTTTGGGTCCTTGGATGGAGGTGAGGGAGGATGTATGGGCGCAGGTTTTGCAATACCTGAAGTGGCAGGGGAGGATGCCAGAATGGGAGGGTGGGTTGTAGGGGGTGTGGACCTGACCAGGTAGTCACAGAGGGAACAGTCTTTGCTGAAAGCGGAGAGGGGTGGGGAAGGAAATACATCCCTAGTGGTGGGGCCTACCCCTCCAACCGCAATAAGGACGCAACGTCCTGGTCCTCACCTTTCACCCCATCAACCTCAGCATAAACAGCATCATCCACTGACATTTCTGCCACCTCCAAACAGACCCCACCACCAGAGATATATTTCCCTCCCCACCCCTTTCCACGACCAACTTTGAAGACAGAGGTGCTTCAATTTTTGGGACTAAATGGATTCTTCTGGAAGTTTGTTCCAAACATCAGCAGTGTATGGCACCATTGACAGATTTGCTGAAGCAGAACACAAATTTTCAGTGGATAGAACAATGCCAGGAGGCATTTGTGAATTTAAAAGCAATACTAACCACCGCATCAGTTTTAGCTCTAAAACTCTTTTTGACACCCTTCAAAGTTGCAATCGATGCTCACGATATCTGAGTTGGAGCTGTACTGCTCCAGGAAGATGATGATAGAATTGAACGACCAATTAGCTGCTTTTCCAGGACACTCAACACCCTCCAAAGAAAATACTCTACCACTGAAAAAGAATTATTGAGTGTGGTGCTGGCCTTCCAACATGTGACAAACAATGTGTCAGTGATAGTTGTGTACATTGACCACAATCCTCTTGCAATCTTGGAAAGATTTAAAATTAAAATATGAGACTATTTTGTTGGAGTCTTATGTTACAGACTTTTAATGTTCAAATTGTACATGTTGTTGGTTGTAAAAATGTGATAGCAGATGTGTTATCATAGATTTAAAGGAAAAGGTACAGATAGATTCCAAAGTTTCATGTGTGTGTGTGCATGCAGAAATTAATATGAACTTAGATTAATGACCTATGGCTTTCATTGTAATGGGATTAAGAATTAGAAAATAAAGAAGCTATCTTTTCATTATGATGGTTCTATTTTTTTTCTTTCAGGGGAGGTGTTAGGAAGTTGAAGACATGTACTGACCTTTAAGAGAGAGTGAATGCTGTTTTGAACTGAGAAATTACAAGTGCCTGTGATCTGATGAGATGGCAGTCTCAGAGTGTACTGGAAAATTGAAAGGATGTCACAATTAGCTTTGAAATGGATACCTGAGACTTGGTTGCAGTTTTGACAACAACTTGAATTTAGTCAATCAGTTTAAATTATGCCCCAGAATACTAAAACCCAACCATGTTTGAATTTATTATTTTGCCAACATCAAACCAATGGGACAATCCGATTGTGGGGAGAAGGGCACTACCTGTGAGATCCTTCATGCATGCCTGGACTCTCTGTACCACTGCAGGCCACCCTCGAAGCAGGTGCAGAGGGTGTAGAGACTGTCACACATATCTCCTCCTGGAATGTGTCTTTGCAATGTAACTCTGGAGAAAGATGCAGTGGTTTTTGTCGAGGGGTTATGTGCTATACAGTCTGTTCCCTAGGATGCACTCCCACACAAACACTGATTGATCTGGAGGACTATCAACTCAGTGAAAGATGCTCTTTGGTATTCCAGAAGTAGACCTGACCGAGTGTTGCAGACTGGCACATTCCAAGGTCCAGGACGATTTGCTGAGGGACGGACTAAAGCTTGGGGTAGGTGCAGCTATGGCACAGTGGGGAAAGACCACCATCTGATGACATTCTGATGACATTTTATCAGACCGTCCTAGTCCCTCAATATATACCTTTTAGTATTGCATGTATCGGGGAGGGCTTTGGTTTTTGATTTGGATAGAGTCAAACTCCACTCTGCAGAACTGAACTGCATTTCTGACTATGTCTGCGTACAAAGAGATTTTTAATGATTTTGTTTTAAATTATAAAAAACATCAAAGTTCCTTTACTATCTGTAGAGCAAATTCCTGCAATGCTCTCCCTCAGTGTTCTTGGACTGTAGCAGTTGGATAGAGTGAAAGGTATGAGGCTTTTTCCCAGAGTGGAGGGGTCAAGAATTGGGGGACACAGGTTCAAGGTGCCATCAGGGGGTTGTTTAAAAACAATGTGCAAGGCAAGCTTCTCACACAAAGGGTGGTGAGTGCCTGGAACGTGCTGCCAGAGGAGGTGGTGGAAACAGACACAGGAGCAGGATTCAGGAAGCACCTGGATGAATCCATGAATAAGAAGGGAATAGAGGGATATGGATCCAGGACGTGAAGACAGTTTTAGTATGGAAAGGCAAACAGTGTCAGTGCAGGTTTGGAGGGCCAAAGGCCTGTTTCTGTGCTGTATTGTTCTATGTTCTTTGTCCCACCCTCAAACCCTGAAACCATGCTGCCCAGCTGGTTAAACTGGTCCCAAATGTATCTATTTACAAACTAACTCAGTGAGGTAATGAGCAGCTGCTTCACGATTCCCTTTAATCAGGAGACGCTGTGGGATATCAAGATGTCATACCTAACGTCTATTTTCTTAAAAATTTGTGAGACTGGCAAGATCAACATTTCTTGCAGACAGTGGATTGGTTTTGGCATGTCAGGAGATGAGTTACTCGTTGCAGGATTCCCAGCCTCTGACCTGCTCTTATAGGCACTTTGTTAATGTGGCCCGTTCAGGTGAGTTTCTGATCAATGGTAACACCCGGAAGTTGTCTCCTGGTTTCTGACCTCTCCACCAAGGAGGAAACTTTCTCCTGTTGTCCCTGTCAATGTCCAAAACACTCAAGAAGCTCGACACCATCTAGGGACAAAGGAACCCACTTGATTATCTCCACATCCTCAAACATCCATTCCCTCCACCAGTGATGCACAGGAGCAGCAGTGTGTACAATCTACATGATGCACTGCAGGAATTCATCAAAGATCATCAGACAGTACCTTCCAAACATACAACCACTTCCATCTAGAAGGACAAGGGCAGCAAATACATGGGAATTCCACTCCCTAATAGTTTCCCTTTGAGCTGCTCTCCATCCGAATTTGGAAATATATCGCCATTCCTTTAGTATCATCAGGAATCCTGGAAAATGATGGATCTCCCTCCCTAAGGGCATTGTGAACCTACAGTGGTTCAAGCAGGCAGCTCACCAAGACCTCCTCAAGGGGGCAATTAGGGATGAGCAATAAATGTGGGCAGCCAGTGATGCCCACCTCCCACAAATACATTTTCAAAAAATCATTGGTGAACACTCCCCTTCTGACCTTAATGTGGAGGGAAGGTCATTGATGAAGCAACTGAAAATGAGTGGAACCTGAAGAACTCAGGGAAACACTGAGTCCACTTACACAAACACATATTGCATGTTAACCAGAAGAGAATCCTGATCTCTGACTCCTAAGTCCCTTTTTCATTCATATCCCTGAAGCCTATCTCCATTTAGAAAACAATCTATCCTCTATTCTTCCTCACAGAGCATATAACCTCAGATTGTCTGACATTATATTCCATCTGCCACTTCTTTGCCCACTCTCCCAGCCTGTCCAAGTCCTTCTGCAATTTCCCTGGATCCTCAACACTATCTGTCCCTCCACCTATCTTTGTATCATCTGCAAACTTAGCAACAATGCCCTTAGCTCCTATGTCTAGATCATTAGTGTACAACGTGAATAATTGTTGTCCCAACACTGACTCCTGTAGAACTCCACTAGTTACTGATTGCCATTTGAAAAAGGCTCCTTTAACCCGACTCTCTGCCTTCCGCCAGTCAGCCAATCCTCTATCAGTACCTTGCCCCTAATACCATGGACTCTTGTTTGATTTAGCAGTCTCCTGTGCGACCCCTTGTCAAAAACCTCCTGGAAATCCACACATGTCACATGCACTGGCTGCCTTTTTTCTAACTTGCTTGCTACCTCCTCAAAGAAACCTGACAGATTTGTGAGGCATGATCTTCCGGTGACAGAGCCATGCTGACCCAGCCAGATTTCACCATGCACTTCCAAGTACTCCATAATTCATCCTTAAGAATGGGACTAAAATCTTACCAATGACCAAGGTCAGGCTAACTGACCTATAGTTACCTGTCTTCTGCCTCCTTCCCTTCTTAAACAGGGGTGTTATTTTCATCAATTTCCAGTTTTCTGGGACTCTCCATGTCTCAAGTAAATCCTGAAAGATCACCATCAATGCCTCTATTATTTCCTCAGCTTTTTCCTTCAGAACTCTCAGGTGTGGATGAGTTATTCACCTTCAGACCTTTCCACTTCCCCAGCACCTTCTCCTTGTTTCATTGACAGATCTCGGCCCCTTCAGTTCTTGTTTGTTTTCTGAGAGGGAAAAGCTTCTCCCTCTACTCTGTCCAGACCCTGCTCGGGTATTTGAAAACCTCTATCTGAACTGAATTGGATTGAATGGAATTGAATTTATTGTCTTGTGTTCCGAGGCACAGTGAAAAGCTTTGTCTTGTGAGCAATACAGGCAGATCGATAGTTAAATAGCATAGGTAAGTAAATCGTTGGTAAACATCAGTAAAAACAAAGAAAACAACACAAGTACAGGTGAATGCTAAGAGTTTCTGAGAGCTTTCAGGATTCTAACAACAGGAGGGTAGAAACTGTTTCGAACCCGGCTGGTGTGTGTGTTCAGGCTTCAAGTAGAGGTTGTAGAAAAGCATTGCCAGGGTGGGATGGATCTTTGAGAATGCTGGTGGCCTTTCCATGACAGCTGGCCTGGTAGATGGATCAGATCTCCCTCTCAGCTTTCTTCTCTCCAAGGAGAACAGTCCCAATTTGTGGAGTCACAGAGTCATACAGCACAGAAACAGATCCTTCAGTCAACTGGTCAATGCTGAACATAATGGACAAGGAGAAAGTGAGGACTGCAGATGTTGGAGATCAGAGTCAAAAAGTGTTGTGCTGGACAAGCACAGCCGGTCAGGTGGCATCTGAGGAGCAGGAGAGGCGACGTTTCAAGCATAAGCTCTTCATCAGTATTCCTTTTTGACTCATGCTGAACAGAATCCTAAACTAAACTCATCCCACCTGCTTGCTCCTGATCCATATCCCTCCAAACCTTTCCTATTCATGTACTTAACAAATGTCTTTTAAACATTGTAACTGTGCCCACATCCAACACCTTCTTAGGAAGTTCATTCTCCACTTGAACCAATCTCTTTATTCAAAAGTAGTCCCTCATGTCTTTTTTTAAATCTTTCTCCTCTCAGCTTAAAGATGTGACCCCTATTCTTGAAATCCCCCATCTGAGGGAAAAGGGAACTACCATTAACCCTGAATTATACCCCTCATTATTTTATAAACTATGGTCTCCTCTCAACCTGCTAATTTCCAGTGAAAAAAGTCCCATCCTATCCTGCCTTTCTTTATAACCCCAACCTTCCATACCTGGCAGCATCCTGGTAAATCTCATCTGAACCTTCTCCAGCTTAATAATATCCTCCCTATAACTGGGTGACCAGAACGGGACACAGTACTCCAGCTGCGGTCCAACAAGTGCCTTGCACAAGTGTAACATCATCTCCTTGTTCTTGTACTCTGTGCCCCTCTTAATAAAGCTGAGGACACTGTGTGTTTTATTCACTGCTCTCTCCAGCTGTCCTGCCACCTTCAATGATCTGTGCACATATCCTCCCAGCCTCGCCCTGCTCCTGCCCCACCCCCTTTAGAATTGCCCTCCCCCCCCGGCCACTTTATATTGTCTCTCAATGTCCTTCCCTCCAAAATACATCACCTCCCACTTTCGTGCAAGGAACCTCATCTCTCCCACTTCTCCCCTGACTCCACCAACTCGCAAATGTCCTTTTGGAGTTCTGCACTGTCATCTTCATCATTTGCACTTCTTCCTGGTTTAATGAAATCTGCAAACTTGGAAACTGTCCCCTGCACAGCAAGATCCCGATCCTTACCGTACATCAGGAAAAGCAATGATCCCAGCACTGACTCCTGGGAATTCGGGGGAGGAACCTCTCTGCAGTTTGGAGTCACACCAGGCACCCGCTGAACCTAATTAAATCCCACTGCTGTATGATACCATCTCTGGAAGGACAGGAGCACACACCCTTGGCATTAAAGTGGATTCTGGGAGGGGGGGCGCGGGGGTGAGGTAAGGAGTAAGATATTTGTGGTTGAAGATGAATTACACACCACATCACCAGGAGAGAATTAACATGAGGTTTCTGCTATTGACCAAACAACTGACCAACCTCAGACCGTGAAACCATGCTGCCCAGCTGGTTCAACTGGTCCCACCTTTATCTATTTACATGAGGTAATTCACAGCTCCTTCACAATCCCATTTATCAAGGGACACAAAACCAGAGGCTGTGGGATATCATGGTGTGAAACCTAAAGTCTATTTTCTTATTAATTTGGGAGAGTGGAGAGTCCAGCATTTCTTGTAGATGATGGGAAGGCTTTGGGGAGTCAGGAGGTGAGTTACACACTGAAAGGATTCCCAGCCTTTGATCTGATCTTGTAGTCACTGTGTTCATGTGGCAAGTTCAGTTGAGTTTCTGGTCCATGGTAACCCCCAGGATGTTGTCTCCTCGTTACTGATCTCTTGATTAAGGAGAAAACTTTCTCCTGTTGAGCCTGTCAATGCCCAAAACACTCAAGAAGGTAAACGCCATCCAGGGACAAAGCAGTCCCTGCTTGGTTGGCACCACGTCCACATCCACTCCCTCCACCATCAATGTTCAGTCGCAGCAGTGTCTACCATCTACAAGATGTACTCAAAGGAACAGTCAAACAGTCAGGGCAGGCAGGAACAAAGCAGAGAACGAGATAGGACTGATAGATTAAACTGCATTTACTTCACTGCAAGAGGCCGAACAGGGAAAACAGGAGAACTCAGGGTATGGTTAGGAACATGGGACTGGGATATTATAGCAATTAGAGAAATGTGGCTCAGAGATGGACAGGACTGGCAGTTTAATGTTCCAGGATATAAATGCTATAGGAAGGATAGAAAGGTGGGAAAGCGAGGAGAGGGAGTGGCGTTTTTGATAAGGGATAGCATTACAACTTTACTTAGGGAGGATATTCCTGGGAATACATCCAGGAAGATCCTCAGACAGCACCTTCCAAACCCATGGCCACTTCCATCTAGAAGGACAAGGAGCAGCAGATACATGGGAACACCACCCCCTGCAAGTTCCTCTTCAAGCCCTTGCCATTCCTTCAGTGTGGCTGGGTCACATTCCCAGAATTCCTTCCTTAAATGCATTGTGGGTTTACCTACAGCAGATGGACTGCAGCGGTTCACAAAGGCAGCTCACTGCCATTTTCTGAAGGGAGGGGCAACTAGGGACGGACTGATAAAAACCAGCGCTCGGTCAGAGCCATCCATGTTGCACGAGTGATTGGGGACTTGCTCCTGGTCACTGGAGCACCTCCTCAAGAACACTCTGACCACAGGAATTTAACCAGATGGTCCTCAAGGGTAGTAATATCTGGATTACTCCCAGTGCTAGGAGCTAGTGAGGCTAGGAACAGAAGGATAGAGCAGATGAGTGTGTGGCTGAGGAGCTGGTGCATGGGAGAAGGGTTCGCATTTTTGGATGATTGGAATCACTTCAGGGGTAGAAGTGACTTATACAAGAAGGATGGATTGAACCTGAAGTGGAAAGACACTAATATACTGGTCGGGAGACTTGCTAGAGATAGTCAGGAGGATTTAAACTTATGAGGTGAGAGAGTGGGACTCAGGGAGATAGTGTGGAAAGATATCAGTCTGAGACTAATACGGTTGGGAAAAGGAGCAGTCAAACAGTCAGGGCAGGCAGGAACAAAGCAGAGAACAATATAGAACTGATAGATTAAACTGCATTTACTTCACTGCAAGAGGCCAAACAGGGAAAACAGGTGAACTCAGGGTATGGTTAGGAACATGGGGCTGGGATATTATAGCAATTAGAGAAATGTGGCTCAGAGATGGACAGGACTGGCAGCTTAATGTTCCAGGATATAAATGCTATAGGAAGGATAGAAAGGTGGGAAAGAGATGAGAGGGAGTGGCGTTTTTGATAAGGGATAGCATTACAACTTTACTTAGGGAGGATATTCCTGGGAATACATCCAGGGAAGTTATTTGGGTGGAACTGAGAAATAAGAAAGGGATGATCACCATATTAGGATTGTATTATAGACCCCTAATAGTCAGTGGGAAGTTGAGAAACAAACTCTTAAGGAGATCTAGCTATCTGGAGGAATAATAGGATGGTTATGGTCTGGGGTTTTAATTTTCCAGATATAGGCCGGGACTGGCATAGTGTCAAGGGTTTAGATGGAGTGGAATTTGTTAAGTGTGTACAAGAACATTTTCTGATTCAGTCTGTGGATGTACTTATTGGAGAAGTTGCAAAACTTGACCTACTCTTGGGGAATAAGGCAGGATAGGTGACTGAGGTGTCAGTGGGAGAGCACTTTGGAGCCAGTGACCATAATTCTATTAGTTTTAAAATAGTGATGCAAAAGGATTGACTCTATCTAAGAGCTGAAGTTCTAAGTTGGAGGAGGGCTAATTTTAATGATATTAGACAAGAACTTTCAAAAGCTGATTGGAGGCAGATGATTGCAGGTAAAGGGATGGCTGGAAAATGGGAAACCTTCAGAAATGAAATAATGAGAGTCCAGAGAGAGTATACTCCTTTTAGGGTGATAGGAAAGGCTGATAGAAAATAGAACATAGAACAATACAGCGCAGAATAGGCCCTTCTGCCCTCAATATTGCACCGACTTGTGAACTAATCTAAGCCCATCCCCTGACACTATCCCATCATCATCCATATGCTTATCCAAGAACTGTTTAAATTCCCCTAATGTAGCTGAATTAACTACATTGGCATTCCACGCTCTCATCACTCTCTGAGTAAAGAACCTGTCTCTGACATCTATCTTAAATCTATCACCCCTCAATTTGCAGCTATGTCCCCTTGTACAAGCAGATGTCATCATTCTTGGAAGAAGACTCTTACTGTCCACCCGATCTAATCCTCTGATCATCTTGTATGTCTCTATTAAATCCCTCTTGCCTCTGATGAGAACAGACCAAGTGTCCCAGCTTTTCCTCATAAGACATTCCTTCCAGACCAGGCAACATCCTGGTAAATCTCCTCTGCACCTTTTCCAATGTTTCCACATCATTCCTGTAATGGGTACAACTGGAAATATTCACAATATTCCAAGTGAGGCCACACTAAAATTTTGTATAGTTGCAGCATGACATAAGAGCTCAAGAACTCAATCCCTCTACCAGTAAAACCTAACACACCGTATGCCTTCTTAACAGCACTTTCAACCTGGGTGCCAACTTTCAGGGATCTATATACAGGGACTCCAAAATCCCTCTGCACATCCACATGACCAAGAATCTTTCCATTGACCCAGTATTCTGCCTTCCTGTTATTCTTCTCAAAGTGAATCACCTCACATTTGTCTGCACTGAACTCCATTTGCCACCTTTCAGCCCAATTCTGCAGTCTATCCAAGTCCCCCTGCAACCTGTAACATTCTTCCACAGTGTGCATCACTCCACCAACATTAGCGTCATCTGCAAACTTACTAACCCATCCACCATGCCTACATCCAAGTCATTTATTAAAATAACAAACAGCAGTGGTCTCAAAACAAATCCTTGTGGCACACCACTCATAACCCGACTCTGGGCTGTATATTTTCCATCAACCACGACTCACTGCCTTCTTACAGAAAACCAGTTTCTAATCCAAGCTGCTAAACTGTTCTCAAACCCAAGCCTCTGCATTTTCTCCAAGAGCCTACTGTGTGGAACCTTATCAAAGGCTTTACTTTGTCAACTGGTCGACCCTCATCCACATGCTTGGTCACCTTCTTAAAAAGCTCCATGCGGTTTGTGAGACACGAGCTGCCCTTGACAAGACCATGTTGACTATCTCCAATCAAATTATTGCTTGCTCAATGATTATCAATCCTATCTTTGATAATTCCTTCCAAAATTGTTCCTACAACAGACCTAAGGCTCATTGGTTTATAATTACCTGGGTTATCTCTACTGCCCTTCTTGAACATGGGCGGAACATTTGAATTCCTCAAGTCCTCTGGTACTAAATCTGTAGACAATGAACACTCAAAGATCAAGGCCAAAGGCTCTGCCATCTCCTCCCTAGCTTCCCAAAGAATCCTCAGATAAATCCCATCCAGCCTTGGGGTCCTATCTACTTTCACACCATCTATACTTGATAACACCTCCTCCTTACTAGCCTCAATCCTTTCTAGTCTAATAACCAATATCTCAGTCTCCTCCTCTCCAATATTCTTCTTTTCTTGAGAGAAAACAGATGAGAAATATTCATTTAGGTCCTGTCCAATTTCCACAGGGTCCACACACAACTTCCCACTTCTGTCTTTGATTGGCCCTATTCCTACCTTAGTCATCCTTTTATTCCTCACTAACTGATAGAAATCTATAGGGTTCTCTTTTATTCTACCTCAAAGACTGCTCATGTCCCCTCCTTGCTCTTCTGAACTCTGTAAATCGGTAATTCTCCATCGCCTCATCTGAACCATCTCATCTCAACGTCACATAAGCCTCCATCTTCCATTGAACAAGAGATACAATTTCTTTAGTAAACCTTATCACTTCCTCCCTGCCTGACAGGGACATACCTATCAAGGACACACAATATTTGTTTCTTAAACCAGCTCCACAATTCGATTGTCTGCATCCCTTGCATTTTGCTACCCCATTCTATGCCTCTGAAGTCTTGCCTAATCACATTATAATTGCCCTTCTCCCATCTCTCACTGTTGCTCTGTGGCATGTACCGCTCAGTTAAACAAAACGTAACTGAATTATGGTCACTCTCTCCAAAGTGCTCACCGACAACTAAATCAAATACCTGGCCTGGTTCAGTATCAAGCACCAGATCCAGTGTGGTGTCCCCTCTTGTCGGCCCTTTGACATACTGTGTCAGGAAACCCTCCTGCACACATTAGACAAAAACTGATCTATCAGACATACTAGGGTTAATGCATTTCCAATCAGTGTTGGGAAGTTAAAGTCCCCCTTACTGACTACCCTGATCCTTTCACTCCTATTCAGAATTGTTTTCCCAATCCTCTCCCCCACATCCCTGGAACTTTGCAGAGGCCTGTAAAAACCTTCCAGCAGTGTGACCTCTCCTCTCCTGTTTCTAACTTCAGCCCACACTACCTCAGTAGATGAGACCTCGTCAAAAGTTCTTTCAGCCATCTTATACTGTCCTTGATTAACAAAGCCACACCTTTCTCTCTTTTACAAGCTTCTCTAATCTTAATGAAAGATCTAAAACCTGGTACCTGCAACATCCATTCCTGACCCTGCTCTATCCATGTCTCTGAAATGGCCACAACATCGAAGTCCCAGGTACCTATCCATGCTGCAAGCTTGAGTTCCTTATTCCGGATACTCCTGGCATTGTAGTAGACACACTTCAAACCAGCTTGCTGTCTGCCAGCACATTCCTTTGACCGTGAAATCCTGTCCATGTCCTCCCTGCTCACATCCTCCTGTGAACTGGAACTATACCACGGGTTCCCATCCCCCTGCTGAGCAAGTTTAAATCCACCCGAATAGCAAGACCAGATTTTCCACTCAGGATATTAGTTCCCCTCAGGGTCAAGTGAAGACCGTCCTGTTTGTAGAGTCCCACCTTCCCGAAAGTGAATCCCAATTATCCATATACCTGAAACCCTCCCTCCTGCACCATCCCTGCAGCCACATGTTCAGCTGATATCTCTCGCTGTTCTTTGCCTCACTATCACGTGGCATGGGTAACAAACTAGAGGTAACAACTCTGTTTGTTCTAGTTCTCAGCTACCACCCTAGCACAGAGGATAACAAAGAGAGTAATAAGAAAGGAGAGGATCAAATATGAAGGTAGGGTAGCCAGTAATGTTAGAAACGATAGTAAAAGTTTCTTTCAATACATGAGAAACAAACGACAGACAAAAGTAGACATTGGGCCACTTCAAACTGATGCTGGAAGCCTAGTGATGGGAGATAAGGAAATAGCAGGAGAACTTAACAAGTACTTTGCATCAGTTTTCACAGTGGAAGACAGGAGTAAAATCCCAACAATTAAAGGGAGTCAGGAGGCTGAGTTGAGTATGGTTGTCATTACAAAAGAGATAGCGCTAGAAAAGCTAAAAAGTCTTAAAATTGATAAATCTCCTGGCCCCGATGGGATACATCCTAGAGTTCTGAGAGAGGTGGCTGAGGAAATAGTGGAGGTATTGGTTGAGATCTTTCAAGAGTCACTGGAGTCACGGAAAGTCCCGGATGATTGGAAAATCGCGGTTGTAACCCCATTGTTCAAGAAAGGATCAAGACAAAAGATGGAAAATTATAGGCCAATTAGCCTAACCTCGGTTGTTGGTAAAATTCTAGAATCCATCATTAAGGATGAGGTTTCTAAATTCTTAGAAGAGCAGAGTCTGATTAGAACAAGTCAACATGGATTTACTAAGGGGAGGTCATGCCTGACAAACCTGTTGGTATTCTTTGAAGAGGTGACAAGCAGGTTAGACCAGGGAAAACCAGTGGATGTGGTCTATCTAGACTTCCAAAAGGCCTTTGATAAGGTGCCACACGGGAGGCTGCTGAGCAAGGTGAGGGCCATGGGGTTTGAGGTGAGCTACTGGAATGGATTGAGGATTGGCTGTCTGACAGAAGGCAGAGAGTTGGGATAAAAGGTTCTTTTTCCGAATGGCAGCCGGTGACGAGCGGTGTCCCGCAGGGTTCAGTGTTGGGGCCACAGCTGTTCGCATTATATATTAATGATTTGGATGAAGGGACTGGGGGCATTCTAGCGAAGTTTGCAGATGATACGAAGATAGGTGGACAGGCAGGTAGTACTGAGGAAGTGGGGAGGCTACAGAAGGATCTAGACAGGTTGGGAGAGTTGTCCAGGAAATGGCTGATGGAATTCAACGTGAACAAATGCGAGGTCTTGCACTTTGGCAAAAAGAATAAAAGCACAGACTACTTTCTAAACGGTGAGAAAATTCGTAAAGCCAAAGTACAAAGGGATCTGGGAGTGCTAGTCGAGGATTCTCTAAAGGTCAACATGCAGGTTGAGTCCGTGATTAAGAAAGCGAATGCGATAGAACATAGAACATAGAAGAATACAGCGCAGTACAGGCCCTTCGGCCCTCGATGTTGCGCCGATCAAAGCCCACCTAACCTACACTAACCCACTATCCTCCATATACCTATCCAATGCCCGCTTAAATACCCATAAAGAGGGAGAGTCCACTACTGCTACTGGCAGGGCATTCCATGAATTTACGACTCGCTGAGTGAAGAACCTACCCCTAACATCAGTCCTATATCTACCCCCCCTTAATTTAAAGCTATGCCCCCTTGTAATAGCTGACTCCATACGTGTAAAAAGGTTCTCACTGTCAACCCTATCTAACCTCCTAATCATCTTGTACACCTCTATCAAGTCACCCCTAAACCTTCTTTTCTCCAATGAAAACAACCCCAAGTGCCTCAGCCTTTCCTCATACGATCTTCCTACCATACCAGGCAACATCCTGGTAAACTTCCTCTGCACCCGTTCCAGTGCCTCCACATCCTTCCTATAGTATGGCGACCAAAACTGCACACAATATTCCAGATGCGGCCGCACCAGAGTCTTATACAACTGCAACATGACCTCAGGACTCCGGAACTCAATTCCTCTCCCAATAAAAGCCAGTACGCCATATGCCTTCTTCACTGCACTATTTACCTGGGTGGCAACTTTCAGAGATCTGTGTACATGGACACCAAGATCCCTCTGCTCTTCCACACTACCAAGTAGTCTACCATTAGCCCAGTAATCCATCTTTTTATTACTCTTACCAAAGTGAATCACCTCACACTTAGCTACATTGAACTCCATTTGCCACCTTTCTGCCCAGCTCTGCAGCTTCTCTATATCCCGCTGTAACCTGCCATATCCTTCCTCACTGTCTACAACTCCTCCGACTTTCGTATCATCCGCAAACTTGCTCACCCAACCTTCTAATCCATCCTCCAGGTCATTTATAAAAATGACAAACAGCAATGGTCCCAAAACAGATCCTTGCGGAACACCGCTAGTGACGGCACTCCAAGATGAACCTTTGCCATCAACTACTACCCTCTGTCTTCTTCCAGCCAGCCAATTCCGAATCCAAACCTCCAACTCACCCTCAATGCCATATCTCTGTATTTTCTGCAGTAGCCTACCATGGGGGACCTTATCAAACGCCTTACTAAAATCCATATATACCACATCTACCGCTTTCCCCTCATCTACCTCCTTAGTCACCTTCGCAAAGAATTCAATAAGGTTTGTGAGGCACGACCTGCCCTTCACAAAACCATGCTGCCTATCCTTGATCACATCATTCTTATCCAGATGTGCATAAATCCTATCCCTTACAATTCTCTCTAAGACTTTGCCCACAACAGAAGTGAGACTCACTGGCCTATAGTTACTAGGATTATCCCTACTCCCCTTCTTGAACAAGGGAACCACTTTCGCTAGCCTCCAGTCCTCTGGCACTACTCCTGTAGACAAAGAGGACACAAAAATCAAGGCCAAAATGGCTCTGCAATCTCCTCCCTTGCTTCCCAGAGAATCCTAGGATAAATGCCATCAGGCCCAGGGGACTTATCTATTTTCACCCTTGCCAGAATTTCCAACACCTCTTCTCTACATATCTCAAAGCCATCCATTCTACTTATTCGTGCCTCAGTATTCATATCGACAACAATGTCCTTTTCCTGAGTGAATACTGACGAAAAGTATTCATTCAGTGCCTCCCCAATCTCTTCAGCCTCCACACGCAACTTCCCATTACTATCCTTGATTGGACCTATTCCTACCCTAGTCATTCTTTTATTCCTAACATACCTATAGAAAGCCTTAGGGTTTTCCCTAATCCTACCAACTAAGGACCTTTCATGTCCCCTCCTTGCTGCTCTTAGCTCTCTCTTCAGGTCCTTCCGGGCTACCTTATAACTCTCAATCGCCCCTATTGAACCTTCACGCCTCATCTTTACAAAGGCCGCCCTCTTCTATTTAACAAGGGATTCCAACTCCTTATTAAACCACGGCTCCCTCACACGACCCTTTCCTCCCTGCCTGATAGGTACGTACTTATCAAGGACACTCAATAGTTGCTCCTTGAACAAGTTCCACACATCAATTACGCTCTTGCCTTGGAATCTACTTTTCCAATCCACACATCCTAAGTCATGCCTCAACGCATCATAATTTCCCTGCCCCCAGCTATAACTCTTTCCCTGTAGTACACACTTATCCCTCTCCATCACTAGAGTAAAAATCACCGAATTGTGGTCACTGTCCCCAAAGTGCTCACCTACCTCTCGTTCTAATACCTGGCCTGGTTCGTTACCCAGAACCAAATCCAGTATGGCCTCACCTCTTGTTGGCTTATCTACATATTGTGTCAGGAAACTCTCCTGCACACATTGCACAAACACTGACCCATCTAACGAACTTGAGCTATAGCTTTCCCAATCAATATCAGGAAAGTTAAAGTCTCCCATAACAATCACCCTATTACTGTCACTCTTCTCCTGAATCATCTTCGCAATCCTTTCTTCAACGATTCTAGGACTATTAGGAGGCCTGTAAAAGACTCCTAACAGGGTGACCTCACCTCTTCTATTCCTAACCTCAACCCAAACTACCTCAGATGGCAAATCCTCGTCCATCTTCCTTTCCACCGCTGTAATACTATCTTTGACAAGCAAAGCCACACCCCCCCCTCTTTTACCCCCACCTCTGACCCTACTGAAACATTTAAACCCTGGAACCTGCAACAGCCAATCCTGTCCCTGATCTAGCCACGTCTCCGTAATAGCCACAACATCGAAGTCCCAGGTACCAACCCACGCTGCGAGTTCACCTACCTTATTTCGTATACTTCTGGCATTAAAGTATACGCACTTCAAGCCACTCTTCTGTTTACAGGCACCCTCCTTTAAGATTGATGCCATATTCCTAACCTCCCTACAGTCCAGGTCCTGCACCCTAAAGCTACAGTCTGGGTTCCCATGCCCCTGCAGAGTTAGTTTAAACCCCCCCCAAGAGCACTAGCAAACCTCCCCCCAAGGATACTGGTGCCCCTCAGGTTCAGGTGCAGACCATCCTGTTTATAGAGGTCCCACCTTCCCCAGAAAGAATCCCAGTTATCCAAGTACCGAAATCCCTCCCTCCTGCACCATCCCTGTAGCCACGCATTTAACTGTTCTCTCTCCCTATTCCTCGACTCTCTATCACGTGGCACGGGTAACAAACCAGAGACAACAACTCTGTTCGTTCTAACTCTGAGCTTCCAACCTAGCTCCCTAAAAGCCTGTCTAACATCCTCAGCACTCCTCCTACCTATGTCATTGGTGCCAATATGGACCACGACTTCAGGCTGCTCCCCCTACCCCTTAAGGACCCGGAAAACACGATCAGAGACGTCACGTACCCTTGCACCTGGGAGGCAACATACCAAACGTGAGTCTCTCTTGTTCCCACAAAACCGCCTATCTGTGCCCCGAACTATCGAGTCCCCAATTATTATCGCTCTGCTCTTCTCCACCCTTCCCTTCTGAGTAGCGGGGAAAGGCTCCGTGCCAGAGGCCTGAGCCCCGTTACTTACCCCTGGTAAGTCGTCCCCCCCACAAGTATCCAAAACGGTATACTTGTTCTTGAGGGGAACGACCACAGGGGGTCCCTGCACTGGCTGCTTCCTCCCAGTCCCCCTCACTGTCACCCATCTATCTGCCATCTTTGGAGTTACTACTTCCCTATAGCTCCGATCTATGACCCCCTCTGCCTCCCGAATGATCCGAAGTTCATCCAACTCCAGCTCCAGTTCCCTAACACGGTCTTGGAGGAGCTGGAGATGGGTGCACTTCCTGCAAGTGTAATCAGCAGGGACGTCCATGGCATCCCTCACCTCATACATGTTGCAGGAGGAACATTGCACTGCCTTCACTGCCATCCCTCTAAAGCTAACCTTTATTTTAAAACAAAACTGGGTCTAAAGAATACAACAAGCAAAATTACCTACTTACCACAACGGATCTTATTATTAGGTTAGAGGAGGAGGGCGGGTGGGAGGCACTACCTCCGTAGTGCCTCGGGTTCTTCAGCTGCGCGCTTTTAAAGGGGAAACAAACCTACCCAGGTAAGCTTACGCTCTACCTGCTTCCGGGTCTCGGTTGCCTCTCTGGTCGTCGTCACTTCCCCCTGCTGCTCCCGCTCTTTCTGTGAAGAGAGAGTGAAAAAAAAAACACCGCTGCCCACTACCGGTAAGTACTTTTAAAACAAACAGTCTTACCTTAGCTGCTGCTCGCACTCAAAATGTTGTCACTTATCTCAAGAGGGTTGGAATATAAAAGCACCGTTGTGCTACTGAGACTTTATAGAGCTGTGGTTAGGCCCTATTTGGAGTACTGTGTCCAGTTTTGGTCCCACACCTCAGGAAGGACATACTGGCACTGGAACGTGTCCAGCAGAGATTCACATGGATGATCCCTGGAATGGTAGGTCTAACATATGAGGAACAGCTGAGGATCTTGGGATTGTATTCATTGGAGTTTAGAAGATTAAGGGGAGACTTAATCGAGACGTACAAGATAATACATGGCTTGGAAAGGGTGGATGCTAGGTAATTGTTTTTGTTAGGTGAGGAGACTAGGACCCATGGACACAGCCTTAGAATTAGAGGGGGTAAATTCAGAACAGAAATGCGGAGACATTTCTTCAGCCAGAGAGTGGTGGGCCTGTGGAATTCATTGCTGCAGAGTGCAGTGGAGACCGGGATGCTAAATGTCTTCAAGGCAGAGATTGATAGATTCTTGTTGTCTCGGGGAATTAAGGGCTATGGGGAGAATGCGGGTAAGTGGAGTTGAAGTGCCCAGCAGCCATGATTGAATGGCGGAGTGGATTCGATGGGCCAAATGGCCTTACTTACACTCCTATGTCTTATGGTCTTACGGTATCCCTGAAATCCTGCCTTTCATCCCTATCCCTCTTTCTACCGATGTTGTTGGTACCTATGTGGACCATGACTTGGGGCTGGTCACCCTCTCCCTTCAGGACCCCAAAGACATGATCTGAGACATCATGGACCCTGGCACCTGGGAGGCAACACACCAACTGTGAGTCTATTTCTCACCCAATAATCCTTCTATCTGACCCTCTAAATATTGAGCCCCCAGTGAGTGTCAGGAATGCTGGATGACTAGAGAAATTGAGGTTTTGGTTCAGAAAAAGAAGGAAGAATATGTCAGGTTTAGACAGGTGATATTAACAAAATCCTGAGAAGAATATAATGGCAGTAGGAGTGTACTTAAGAGGGAAATCAGAAGGACAAAAAGGGGACATGGATAGCTTTGTCAAATAGGGTGAAGGAGAATCCAAAGAGTTTTTAAAAATACAATTCGGACAAAATAGTATTATCACTGTGGAGAGGGATACAGAAGATGTGGAATGTGGGGAAGTAGATGGTGACATCTTGAAAAATGTCTATGTTACAGAAGAGGAGGTGCTGCATGTCTTGAGATGAATAAAAGTGGTTAAGTCCCAGAACCATTCAGGTGTACCCTAGGACTCTGTGGGAAGCTAGGGGATTGATTGCTGGGCTCTTTGCTGAGATATTTGTATCATGGATAGTCACAAGAGAGGTGCCGGAAGACTGGAGGTCGGCTAACATGGTACCATTATTTCAGAAAGGTGGTAAGGAAAAGCCATGGAACTATAGATTTATGATCCTGATGTTGATGATGGGCAAGTTGTGATTTCCCCTTCATAAATCCATGCTGACTCTGACCTATCCTGTTACTACTATCCAGATGTGTTGTAATTTCATCCTTTATAATAGATCCCAGCATCTTTCCCACCACTGAGGTCAGACGAACTGGTCTATAATTTCCTGCTTTCTCTCTCTCACCTTTCTTAAAAAGCGGTACAGCATTAGCCACCCTCCAATCCACAGGAAGTGATCCCTAATCTATCGAACTCTGGAAAATAATCACCAACGCATCCACAATTTCTCGTGCCACCTCCTTCAGTACCCTGGGATGTAGACCATCAGGCCCCGGGGACTTATCAACCTTCAGACCGAACAGTCTCTCCAACACCAATTCCTGGCAAATATAAATTCCCTTAAGTTCCGGTCCTTCAGCCACTGTTACCTCAGGGAGATTGCTTGTGTCTTCCCCAGTGAACACAGATCTGAAGTACCAATTCAATTCTTCTGCCATTTCTTTGTTCCCATAATATATTCCCCTGTTTCTGTCTTCAAGGGCCCAATTTTAGTGTTAACCATTTTTTTGCCTTTCACATACCTAAAGAAACTTTTACTATCCTCTTTTATATTATTGGCCAGTTTACCTTCGTACCTCATTTTTTTCTCTGCGTATTTCCTTCTTAGTAATCCTCTGTTGTTCTTTAAAAGCTTCCCAGTCCTCCGTTTTCCCACTTATCTTTGCTATGTTATACTTTTTCTCTTTTAACTTTATATGTTTCTTAACTTCCCTCGTCAGCCACGGCCACCCATGCCTCCTCACAGGATCTTTCTTCCGTTTTGGAATGAACTGATCCTGCAACTTCTGCATTATACCCAGAAATACCTGCCCTGGTTCCTCCACTGTCATCCCTGCTAAGGTATTGCACCATTGAACTTTGGCCAGTTCCTCCCTCATAGCTCCATAGTTCCACTTATTCAACATAAATATTGTGACTTCCGATTGTACCCTCTCCCTCTCAAATTGCAGATTGAAGCTTATTGTGTTATGGTCACTACTTCCCAATGGCTCCTTCACTTCGAGGTCCCTGACCAATTCTGGTTCGTTACACTATACCAGATCCAGAATTGCTTTCTCCCTGGTCGGCTCCAGCACCAGCTGTTCTAAGAATCCATCTCTGAGGCACTCCACAAAGTCTCTTTCTTGAGGTCCAATACGATCCTGATTCTCCCAGTCTACCTGCATGTTGAAAACCCCCATAACAACTGTAGTAACATCTTTGCGACAGGCTAATTTCAGCTCCTGATTTAACTTACATTCGACATCCAGACTCCTGTTTGGGGGCCTGTAGATAACTCCCAAGAGGGTCTTTTTACCCATAGTATTTCTTAGCTCTATCCACACTGACTCTACATCCCCTGATTCTAGGTTCCCCCGCGCAATGGACTGAATATTATTCCTTATCAACATGGCCACTCCACCCCCTCTGCCCATCAGTCTGTCCTTACAATAGCACGTGTAGCCTTGAATATTCATTTCCCAGCCCTGTCCACTTGAAGCCATGGTAAAAACAATGACTGCAGATGCTGAAAACCAAATACTGGATTAGTGGTGCTGGAAGAGCACAGCAGTTCAGACAGCATCCAACGAGCAGCGAAATCGACGTTTCGGGCAAAAGTCCGTCATCAGGAATAAAGGCAGTGAGCCTGAAGCATGGAGAGATAAGCTCGTGGAGGGTGGGGGTGGGGAGAGAGTAGCATAGAGTACAATGGGTGAGTGGGGGAGGAGATGAAGGTGATAGGTCAAGGAGGAGAGGGTGGAGTGGATAGGTGGAAAAGAAGATAGGCAGGTCGGACAAGTCCGGACAAGTCAAGGTGACAGTTACTGAGCTGAAAGTTTAGAACTAGGGTGAGGTGGGGGAAGGGGAAATGAGGAAGCTGTTGAAGTCCACATTGATGCCCTGGGGTTGAAGTGTTCCGAGGTGGAAGTTGAGGCGTTCTTCCTCCAGGCGTCTAGTGGTGAGGGAGCGGCCGTGAAGGAGGCCCAGGACCTCCATGTCCTCGGCAGAGTGGGAGGGGGAGTTGAAATGTTGGGCCACGGGGCGGTTTGGTTGATTGGTGCGGGTGTCTCGGAGATGTTCCCTAAAGCACTCTGCTAGGAGGCACTTGAAGCCATGTCTCAGTTATCCCCACAATGTTGTATCTGCCAATTTCCAAAAGAGCCTCAAGCTCATCCATCTTATTTCTTCGTGCATTCATGTACAGTATTTTTAATTTGTTACTGCCCCCACCCTTCCCATCAACTCCTATTTCACTCACCGTTACAGCATGATCCCTTTCTGAGTTTTCTGCCTCATTGATACACTTGTCTTTCTTGACTTCCCTTGTTCTAACTTTCCGTTCAATTTCCTTCTTAAACATTCAGTTTGTCCCCTCCACGCCCCCCCCCCCTCCGCCCCCCCCCCACCCCACTACTTAGTTTAAACGTAGCTGTGTTGCAGGAGCAAACCTGCCTGCCAGAATGCTGGTCCCTAACCCATTGTCTCTCTTGTAGAATTTATGCTTACCACAAAACATACCCCAGTGATCCAAGAATTTAAATCCTAGCTTCCTGCACCAGTTCCCCAGCCACACGTTCAAGTCCATTATCTCCCTGTTTCTGGCCTCACCAGCCGAGGAACTGGAAGCGATCCGGAGATAACCACCCTGGATGTCCTGCTTTTCAACCTTCTTCCTAATTCTCCGAAGTCCCGCTGTAGTATGTTCCTCCTCTTCTTCCCGAAATCATTTGTACCGACATGTACCACCACGTCTGGCTCTTCACCTTCGCCTTGAGGATTTCCTGCACTCTGTCTGCGATGTCCATTAATCCTGGCACGAGGAAGGCAACACACCATCCTTAAATCCTGCCTGTTGCCACAAAAACCCCTGTCAGTTCCTCTCACTATGGAGTCCCCTATTACCACGGCTCTGTGCAATGTCTGATTCTTTCGCTCTGTCCCCACGCCAACTTTTGATTGACAGACCTGGCCGCCTCGCGGACTGGCAGTGTCATCTGTCTCTACTGTTTCCAAAAGGTTCAACTTGTTCCTGACAGGTTCTTCCCCCGGGGTACACTTTTCCACTCTGATTTCTAGCATCTTCACTTTCTCCTAAACTCTAACCACGCAACTTTAATGCATTGTCTGAGCTAAGATGTCACCTTTTTAAAAGAAAATATAATCCTGAAGTTATCGCACAATGAGACTTAAAAGAAATTCTGGGATTTACCTGAATCGAAACTTGCAAACACATTCTAAGTGATTAAAGACTGAACGTCAATCTCCGTTTGCTCAATACATCACATCAACTGTAGGACACTTTAATCTTTTACCATAAACTCTGTGTCCTATGATCCTGCCTCACTAGCTACCTGATAAAGGAACAGTATTCCAAAAGCTTGCACATCCAAATAAACCTGTTGGACTATAACCTGGTTTTGTGGGATTTGTTCACCACAGTTGCACAACTTTAACAAAATGATATCAAATGGTCAGACAGTCAGTGCCAGTGGGATGGGCTGAACAGTCACCATTGTACCACAATACCTTTTCGATTCTGTGGTTTTGTGCCTTCCCCTCTCCCCCCACTCTCCCCCAAATCTCCAACCTTCCTGTCATAAGGACAAGTCTTGACCCTGGAAAACAACCTGCTGATTAAATCTAATTCTCGGAAAATCCCCCGTGTAATTCCAATTACACTGAATCCCGGAGCTCCCTCTGTAATGTCACTGTGACTATGCTGTATTCAGACACCACATGGAATACTGCCACTCCCCACCACCTTCTCCGGGGTAGTGAGGAACATGAGATTAAAGCTAAACCACACAGTGACAGCTACATTCCCCCAAGTCAATTATTGACAAGAAAACTGAGGAGATTGTCAGGACTGGAGCTGGAGGATTCACTGTCTCTCTCTACCCCTGTAACAAATCAAAACCCTTACTTTACTCCAGTGACTAGAATCTCTAATTCAATATCTTCTAAAAAGATCAATTCTAAATAAACATACTCACTATAGAGACACAGAGTTGTACAGCATGGAAACAAACCCTTTGGTCAAACTGGTACATGAATTCCAGATATTCGAAATTAACCTCATCCCATTTGCCAACACTTGGTCCACATCCCCCTAAATCCTTCTTATTCGTTTACCCAACAGGATGCCTTTTAAGTCTTGTCATGTACCAGCCTCCACCATCTCCTCTGGCAGCTTGTTCCATATGCACACCGCCCTCTCTGCAAAAAATGTGCCCCTCAAGTTCCTTTCAAATCTTTCCCCACTCACCTTAAACCCATGCCCTCTAGTTTTGGACACCCTACCCCAGGAAAAAGACCTTAGCTGTTCACCCTTTCCATGCCTCTCATGATTTTATAAACATCTATAAGGTTGCCCCTCAGCCTCTGATGCTCCAGGGAAAATAGCCCCAGCTTATTCACCCTCTCCATATAGCTCTAATCATCCAAGCCAGGCCCCATCCTTTTAAATCTTCTCTGAACTCTTTCAAATTTTACAACGTCCTTCCTATAGCAGGGAGACCAGAACTGAATGCAGTATTCCAAACGTGGCCTCGTCAATTTTCCACACAACCTCACCATGACCTCACAACTCAAGGCACTGACCAAAGCCTATTATCAAAGTCTAACATTAATTGAAGATGCAATAACTGTTTAACACAAAGCCAAGTAACATACACATATAAATAGCGATCCCTCTCAACATCCCCAAAACACACCAACATAATCTCAATCAAAACCAAAAGAACTGCAGATGCTGTAAATCAGAAACAAAAACAGGAGTTGCTGGGAAAACTCAGCAGGTCTGACAGCATCTGTGGAGAGAAATAAAAAGAGTTAGCTCTTCTGAGGAAGGGTCACTGGACCTGAACTGTCAGCTCTGATTTCTCTCCACAGTGTTGCCAGACCTGCTGAGCTTTTCCAACAATTTTCTGTGGAAAAAGTGAGTACTGCAGATGCTGGAGATCAGAGCTGAAAAATGTATTGCTGGAAAAGTGCAGCAGGTCAGGCACAGGAGCAGGAGAATCGACGTTTCGGGCATGATTCCTGAAGAAGGGCTTATGCCCAAAACGTCGATTCTCCTGCTCCTTGGATGCTGCCTGACCTGCTGCGCTTTTCTAGCAACACAGTTTTCAGCAACAATTTTCTGTTTTTCACTCACACAATCTCACTCTTCATGAAAACAGAAAAACAAATATTCTCTGCAGGGACTGTATTTGTGAAAGTAAGAACACTCCAGCCAATCGGTCATTCTTGAAGACAGAAGGATGAAGCATAAAACTTTGCAAAGTCTATCACCTCTGTGTTCTTACACGTGTGGCCATCACTAATCACACACACACAGGGCTGTCCCCAGTATCTATCAGCTTGTTCAGGGAAATACAATCGAGAAGTTCATTCGATCACTCTTTCAGAAGGAAGGGAAAGGTTTCATCCTGAACTCAACAAGTGGGTTGTTTCTTTCCCCAACCATGGGAGTGATCAGATGGGGAGCCCTTCCTCACAGGCTTTATGTCCCTCAGCTAATTACAAACACAAAGCACTCTCTCCATCCAGTTACTGTACAAACAGCCACAGCACGGTGTACAGCACAGCGAGCAGTGAGCACAAGTCATGTCATTTCATGGAAGTTTGGGTTTGAGAAAAGCAGTGTCTGGTGACCTTTAAAGAAACCACTCGAGGTGTTTATACAAAACGTAAAATATTTTCCACAATCATCCAAAATGCAGGTTTTCAAATAAAACTGTCCACATAATAAATGGGAACACCATTACTGGCGAGATCCCTATGAAACCACTCTTCATTCTGACTTGGAAATATATCACCGTTCCTTCAGTGTCATTGGGTCGAAATCCTGTGTGTGTGTGTGTGTGTGTGTGTGTGTGTGTGTGTGTGTGTGTGTGTGTGTGTGTGTGTGTGTGTGTGTGTGTGTGTGTGTATGTGTGTGTGTATGTGTGTATGTATGTATGTGTGTGTATGTATGTGTGTGTGTATGTATGTGTGTGTGTGTATGTGTGTATGTATGTGTATGTATGTGTGTGTGTATGTGTGTATGTATGTATGTGTGTGTATGTATGTGTGTGTGTGTGTATGTATGTGTGTGTGTATGTGTGTGTATGTATGTGTGTGTGTGTGGAGGTGTGTGTGTGTATATGTGTGTGTGTATGTATGTGTTTGTGTGTGCATGTGTGTGTGTGTGTATGTGTGTGTATGTATGTGTGTGTATGGGTGTATGTGTATATGTGTGTGTGTATATGTGTGTGTGTGTGTGTGTGTTACTGTGCAGGTCTCCACATTTGGACATGTATATCTGTGAAAATGCAGACCTTTACGTTCCATGTTAATGTTTGTCTCAGTGCACGTCTATATTTGTACCTAAAGCAAACAGAAAGTGAAAATTATTGGGAAGCCACAGGATTGGGAATCTTTTGAAAACCAGCTGAGGATAACTAAAACAGCAATAAGGTAAGAGAAGATGAAATCTGAGAGTAAGCTAACTCGTGATATTAAAGGAGATTGGAACACGTTTTCATGGTGGAATATACCAACAGCATATTCAATCATTTACAGTCACTGTCCCCCAGCGGGTCCTTCACCTTAATCTCCCTAATCCAGTCTGCCTCATGACACATCACTGAATCCAGAACTGTCTGTTCCCTTTTAGGATCTGCCACAGGTTGCTAAAAACAATCCTAGACTTTCCACAAATTCCTTTTCTTTGGATCTGTGACTAAACTGACTCTCCCAATCCACTTGCCTTTTGAAGTCCTCCATGATTATAAGAATAATGCCTTTCTTACATGTCTTTTCTCTCTCCTGATTTATTTTCTGCCCTCCACACTGACTACTGCTAGGAGCCCTTTGCATAGCACCCATCTGGGTTATTTTTCCTTTGTGATTCCTCAACTATCCTCACACAGATTCTACGCATTCCGAATCTGTATCACGTTTTGCTATCAATTTAGTTTCATTTCTTATTAATAAGACAAACCAACCTCCTGCACCCATCTCCCTGTCCTTTCAATCTGATGTGTATCCTTCGATATTTAGCTCTCAGACCTGATCACCTTGCAGCCACCTCTCTGTGATACCCACAACATTATACCTGCCAATTTCAAACTGTGCTGAAAATGTATCGCTGGAAAAGCGCAGCAGGTCAGGCAGCATCCAAGGAACAGGAGAATCGACGTTTTGGGCATAAGCCCTTCTTCAGGAATGAGGCTTATGCCTGAAACGTCGATTCTCCTGTTCCTTGGATGCTGCCTGACCTGCTGCGCTTTTCCAGCAACACATTTTCAGCTCTGATCTCCAGCATCTGCAGTCCTCACTTTCTCCTCGAAAATTTCAATCTGTGCCACAAGCTCATTTACCCTGTTTTGTATCCTGTTTGTATTTAAGTACAACACCCTAAGCCCTGCATTGACTGCATCCCTTCTCATAGTTGTCCCTTTATGTGTTATGTCTGAAGTTAGATTCCTGGCCCTTTACCGACACTCTGACCTGTTAACTTTAATAACCTCTGCTCAGCCCTCCCCTCTGCTTGAACATTTTCCACAATTTTCTGTGTGACTGAAACTCCCCCATTCTGCTTAAAGCCCCACCCACAGCCCTAGTTATGTAATTTACCAGGTCTCTGGTCCCTGTGTGATCCACACAGAGCCAATCCCATTGGAGCATAGAACATAGATCTTTACAGCACAGTACAGGCCCTTCGGCCCTTGATGTTGCGCCGTTTTGTAAAATTAATCTGATGCTCATCAAACCTACACTGTTCCATTATTATCCATATCTATGTCCAATGTCCATTTAAATACCTTTAACATTGACGGGTCTACTAGTGTTGCAGTTAGGCCATTCCACACCCCTACTGCTCCCTGAGTGAAGATAAGGTGCCACACGGGAGGCTGCTGAGCAAGGTGAGGACCCATGGTGTTCGAGGTGAGCTACTGGAATGGACTGAGGATTGGCTGTCCGACAGAAGGCAGAGAGTTGGGATAAAAGGTTCTTTTTCAGAATGGCAGCCGGTGACGAGCGGTGTCCCGCAGGGGTCAGTGTTGGGGCCACAGCTGTTCGCATTATATATTAATGATCTGGATGAAGGGACTGGGGGCATTCTAGCGAAGTTTGCAGATGATACGAAGTTAGGTGGACAGGCAGGTAATACTGAGGAAGTGGGGAGGCTACAGAAGGATCTAGACAGTTTGGGAGAGTGGTCCAGGAAATGGCTGATGGAATTCAACGTGAACAAATGCGAGGTCTTGCACTTTCGCAAGAAGAATAAAAGCATAGACTACTTTCTAAACGGTGAGAAAATTCGTAAAGCCAAAGTACAAAGGGATCTGCGAGTGCTGGTCGAGGATTCACTAAAGGTCAACATGCAGGTTGAGTCCGTGATTAAGAAAGCGAATGCAATGTTGTCACTTATCTCAAGAGGGTGCTACTGAGACTTTATAAAGCTCTGGTTTGGCCCCATTTGGAGTACTGTGTCCAGTTTTGGTCCCCACACCTCAGGAAGGACATACTGGCACTGGAACGTGTCCAGCGGAGATTCACACGGATGATCCCTGGAATGGTTGGTCTAACATATGAGGAACGGCTGAGGATCCTGGGATTGTATTCATTGGAGTTTAGAAGATTAAGGGGAGACTTAATCGAGACGTACAAGATAATACATGGCTTGGAAAGGGTGGACGCTAGGAAATTGTTTCCGTTAGGTGAGGAGACTAGGACCCGTGGACACAGCCTTAAAATTAGAGGGGGTCATTTCAGAACAGAAATGCAGAGACATTTCTTCAGCCAGAGAATGGTGGGCCTGTGGAATTCATTGCCGCAGAGTGCAGTGGAGGCCGGGATGCTAAATGTCTTCAAGGCAGAGATTGATAGATTCTTGTTGTCTTGAGGAATTAAGGACTACGGGGAGAATGCGGGTAGGTGGAGTTGAAATGCCCATCAGCCATGATTGAATGGCAGAGTGGACTCGATGGGCCGAATGGCCTTACTTCCACTCCTATGTCTTATGGTCTTATGGTCTTATTTAAAAGCCAGGTCCCTCACATTATCCTTCACCATCCAAGGAAAAAGGCTCTCACTGTCCACCCTATCTAACCTTTTGATGATCTTATATGTCTCAATTAAGTCACCTCTTAACGTTCTTAACTGAAAACAGCTTCAGTTCCCTCAGCCTTTCCTCGTAAGACCTTCCTTCTGTACCAGACAACATCTGAGCAAATCTTCTCTGAACCCTTTGCAAAGCTTCCACATCCTTCCTATAATGCGGTGACCAGAACTACAAGCAATACTCCATGTGCAGACTTACCAGCGTCTTGTACAGCTGAAGCATGACCTCATGCCTCTGAAACTCAATCCCGTTACCAATAAATGACAACGCAGCATATGCCTTCTTAACAACCCTGTCAACCTGGTGGCAACTTTCAGGGATTTATGTACCTGGACACCATGATCTCTCTGTTCATCTAAACTACCAAGATTTCTACCATTAGCCCAGTACTCTGAATTCCTGTTACTTCTTCTAAAGTGAACTACCTTACACTTTTCCACATTAAACTCGACTTGCCTCTTCTCAGCCCAGCTCTGCATCTTATCTATGTTCCTCTGTAACCCACAACATCCCTCAGCACTATCCACAACTCTGCCTACCTTCGTGTCATCTGCAAATTTACTAACCTATCCTTCCACACACACCTCCAGATCATTTATAAAAATGACAAACAGCAGTGGCCCCCAAACAGATCCTTGTGGCACACCAATGGTGACTGAGCTCCAGGGTGAACATTTTCCGTCAAAGAAGAACAAAGAACAAAGAAAATTTACAGCCCAGGAACAGGCCCTTCGGCCCTCCAAGCCTGAGCCGATCCAAATCCGCTGTCTGAACCTGTTGCCCAAATCCTTAGCATCTGCTCCCCACCTCCTCAAGCATCTGTCCAGACGCACCTTAACTTAATCTACCGGGCCTGCCTCCAGTATCTCTGCTGGCAACACGTTCCAGGCACCTACCACCCTCTGTTTACCGTATTTGCCGCGTGTATCCCCCGTAAATATTCCACGTCTCACCTTGAAAACGTGACCTCTTGTTATTGAATCCTTCACCCTGGGAAAAAGCTTATCTCTATCTATCCTGTCGATATCCTTCACGATTTTGTAGACCTCAATCAAGTCCACCCTCAATTTCCTTTTTTCTAATGAAAACAATCCTCATGTACTTAACCTCTTTTCATAGCTAGCAACTTTCATACCAGGCAACGTCCTTGTAAACCTTCTCTGTACCCTCCCCAAAGTGTCCATATTCTTTTGGTAATGTGACACCCAGAAATCAACCACCAGAAATCAACCACTCCCCTCTGTCTTCTTTCAGTGAGCCAACTTCTGATCCAAACCACTGTATCACGTTCAATCCCAAAACTCCGTATTTTGTGCAATGGCCTACCGTGTGGAACCTTATCAAACACCTTACTGAAATCCATATACACCACGTCAACAGCTTTATCTTCATCCACCTGTTTTGTCACCTTCTCAAAGAACTCAATAAGGTTAGTGAACTACTCTTCACAAAACTGTGTTGACTATCCCTAATCAAATTATCCCTTTCCAGATGATTATATATCCCACCTCATTTTACCTTTTCCAACACTTTACCCACAACCGAAGTAAGACTTTCTGGCCTATAGTCATCAGGGTTGTCCTGACTCCCCTTCTTAAACAAGGGAACAGCATTTGCTATCCTCCAATCTTCTGGCACTGCTCCTGTCGACAATGACAACATAAAGATCAAAGCTAAAGGCTCTGCAATCTCCTCCCTGGATTCCCAGAGAATTTGAGGATAAATCCCATTCAGCACAGGGGCTTTTTCTGTCTTCATATCCAAAATTGCTAAAACATCCTCTTTGTCAACCTCAATCCCATCTAATCTAGTCGCCTGAATCTCCATATTGTCATTAACATTGCCCTTTTCCAATGTGAATACTGATGAAAAGTATTCATTAAGCGCTTCCCTTATTTCCTCAGATTCCACACACAACTTCCCAATACTGTCTTTGATTGGCCCTAATCTTACTCTCGTCATTGTTTTATTCCTGATAGACCTAGAGAAGGCCTTAGGGTTTTCCTTGATCCTATTTGCTAACAACTTCTCATGTCCCCTCCTGGTTTTCCTTCGCCCTCTCTTTCGAACTTTCTGGCTAACTTATAACTCTCAAGCCCCCCTATATAAGCTTTCATGCCTCATCCTCACATAAGCCTTCTTCTTCCTCCTGACAACAGCTTCAACTTCTTTAGTAAACCATGGTTCCCCCTCTCGACCACTTCCTCTCTGCCTGATAGACATATACTTATCAAGGACCCGCAGTCGCTGTTCTTTGAATAAGCTCCACATTTCAAGTGTGTCCATCCCCTGCAGTTTCCTTCCCCATCCTCTGCATCCTAAATCTTGCC
The DNA here is from genome assembly GCF_047496795.1 of Chiloscyllium punctatum. Lineage (NCBI taxonomy): Eukaryota > Metazoa > Chordata > Chondrichthyes > Orectolobiformes > Hemiscylliidae > Chiloscyllium > Chiloscyllium punctatum. Next base: position 14,812,037 of record NC_092768.1, read on the forward strand.
TAATCGCCTTTCCATCCAGCTACAATTCTCACTCTGCGGTATATGCCTATCCCTGCCCATTGCTATTGTAAACATAAGCAAATTATGGTCACTATCGGCAAAGTGCTCACCTCCCTCCAAATCTAACATCTTGCCGGGTTCATTCCCCAGTACCAAATCCAATATGGCATCACCCCTTGTTGGCCTTCCCAGTCAATGTTGGGGAGGTTAAAGACCCCCATAACAACTACCCTGGAGCAGCTCCCTCCTTTCCCAGTACTGATCGCAATGTCCCATGAATTCAAACCCATTGCTCCCACACTAATCATTGAGCCATGCATTAACCTCTTTAATCTTATTAACCCTGTGCCAATCAATCCGTGGTAGTAATCCAGAGATTATTCCCTTTTTGGTTCTGATTTTTAATTTAGCCCCTAGCTATTCACATTCCCACAGTAGAAATGTTTTCCTCGTTCTCCCAATATCACTGGAACAGACATGGACCACAACAACCGGATCTTTCCCCTCCCATTCCTAATTCCCCTTTATCCCAGATTAGATCTCTTGAACGTGGGCATCAGGCAACACAGCCTTCAGATTTCACAATCCTGCCCACAGAGAGCAATGTCCATTCCCCTAACAATACTATCCCCAATTACATTTACGTTTCTATTTTCTCCCCTCCATCTTGGATGGCTGTATCAGGACCATCATCCTGTCCCACAGGTTTATGGTCAGTTTGCTCACCCTCCCTCCAGCCCACACTGACATCCACACAGGGAGCAAGAATCCCAAATCTGATCAACAAGCTCCCTCAGCACTACCGCCTGGATCCCTGAACCTGCCTTGTTCATAGTCACACCCTCCTGTCCCTGACCACTGACCGAATACGAGGCAGTTAATCGAAGATGTGTGACTGCCTCCTGAAACACAGCATTCAGGTAACTCTCCCCGTCCCTGATGTGTGTCAGTGTTTGGAGCTTAGACCCCAGCTCATCAACTGTGAGCCAGAATTCCTCAAACCACCAACACTTGCTCCAGATGTGGTCCCTTTGAAGCACAATGGGCTGTACCAGCATCTCCACCATCCAGGTATAATACATCCCCTGGCCCTGCAACTCCATTTCATTTATTCAGCCCTTGATTTGGTTTTTAAATGGTTCCAGGGTAAAAACAAGGACTGCAAATGCTGGAAACCAGATTCTAGATTAGAATGTTGTTGGAAAAGCACAGCAGTTCAGGCAGCATCCGAGGAGCAGGAAAATCGAGGTTTCGGGAAAAGCCCTTTAAATGTTTGGGACTCACCTTTTACTTTGTGACCTGTAAATATTTCCGCAATACACCTGAAATTTGAAATTTATAAAACAGTTAAATTCATAGCAGTTGGCAACCAATGAACTTACAGTTTTTCTGTGAGGTCACGTTTTCATTTGTGCCATAACCCTGATCCTGGGAATTAAAAAAAACTTACAAAGTATGATCCAAACACCATAATGGAGAGAGACAGAGATGGAGAGGGGCAGAGTATCCTACAGTGTGGAAACAGGCCATTCTGCCCACACTGACCTCCTGAAGAGCATCCCACTGATTCCCAACCCCCAACCATGTAATCCCACCTTTCCAATGTCTAAACCATCTAGCCTGCATATCCCTGGAAACTATGGTCAATTTAGCATGGCCAATCCACCGAACGTGCACATCTTTGGATTATGGGAGTTAATCAGAGCACCCGGAGGAAGCTCACACAGGCAGAGAGAGGTTGTGCAAACTCCACACAGACAGTCTCCTGAGGCTGGAATCAAACCCGGGTCCCTGGCGCTGTGAGACAACAGTGCGAACCACTGAGCTACCATCCCACCCTCTCCAGTGTGAGAGAGGGACTGAGAGAGAGTGTGTGAGAGATAGGGGCAGAGATAGAGGTCGTGAGAGAAGTGATAGAGAGAGGGAGTGAGAGAGAGGGAGTGAGAGATAGGGACAGAGGGAGAGGGACTGAAAGAAGGCACTGGGAGAGAGAGAGAGAATATGGTAGATAGGGACAGAGAGTGAGTGTGTGTGAAAGAGACGGACAAGGGGAGAGGGACTGAGAGAAGGCACAGGGAGAGAGAGAGAGTATGGGAGATAGGCACAGAGAGAGAGTGTGTGAGAGGTGGGGGCAGAGATAGAGGTAGTAAGAGAGGGAGAGAGAGATAGTGTGTGCAAGCGTGGAACAGAGAGTGTGAAAGGTAAGGACAGAGAGAGAGAGGGAGTGAGAGATAGGGACAGAAAGAGAGTGTGGGGAGATAGGGACAGCGAGAGAGTATGCGAAAGATAGGGACAGAGAGAGAGTGTGTGAAAGGTAAGGACCGAGGGAGAGTATGTGAAAGATATGGACAGAGAAAGAGGGAGTGAAAGATAGGGACAGAGAGAGAGTGTGTGAAAGATATGGACAGAGAAAGAGGGAGTGAAAGATAGGGACAGAGAGAGAGTGTGTGAAAGATATGGACAGAGAAAGAGGGAGTGAAAGATAGGGACAGAGAGAGAGTATGTGAAAGGTAAGGACAGAGAGAGAGTATGTGAAAGTTAGGGACAGAGAGAGAGTATGTGAAAGTTAGAGACAGAGAGAAAGAGAGTGAGACAAGGGATAGAGAGAGAGTGTGTGAGAGATAAAGAGAGAGAGAATGTATGAGAGATGCGAACAGAGAGAGAGTGTTTGACAGATAAGGAGAGAAAGAGAGAGAGATAGCGATGGAGAAAGAGTGGGAATGACAGGGATGAAGAGAATCCGAGAGTTTACAGAGTGTCAGGCTGTTCCTGTCCAAATGCCCCAGTGAAACATGAGGAGTGTTTGGATAAAAGAGTATTCAGTCAGTGCTGTCTGTGACTGTGTACTCAGTTACAAACCCAACCTTCCAGACGATACCATCTAGCTGAGTCTGTGCAGGAGGGAGGATTGTGAGATGTGGATGATGGGAGACAGAGACTTACCTCGATGTTAAAACACTCTGCTTAGTTCCCTGTGCCTTGGGAATATTTAAATGGAAAGGCAGAACAGGGAGGAGTTCATCAGCTCACACTCAGTATCATGGGCATCACATTCAGGTTTTCTGATTACCTTAATCACTGATATTGTAACATTGTCTCGGGACAGAAAAATTTTAATTGAGAGATAATTCTGATCCAGTACATCACTCTGTGTTGAGAACAGAGCTCCCCTTGGCACTAAGGTACCACCCACTGATTTGATCACAGACCCAAGCTGGTATTGTTACTGTGGGAAACATTGCCAGGGTTACCATGATGTGGGATTGAACACTGAGTACAGTGTGGAATATCAGGGCACCAGATATATACAGCCAGAGTTCCTGTTCTCCCTGAAACACTCCTGGCTTTTTCATCAAAGGATGCATCTTAACAATTTCCATAAAAAATATCACCAATTTCCCACAGCATTCACCAATTCCTATCAAATCACAGATTGTAATATTTTGTCTCTCTCTGTCTATTCCACTCCGTCTCTCTGTCTGTCTCTCTGCCTGAGTCTTGGTCTGTCCCTGTTTCTCTCTCTCTCTCTGTTCCACTCTCTCTCTCTCTCTCTCTCTCACACTCTCTCTCCCACCTCTCTGTCACTCTCTCTCTGGCCCTGTCAGCCTCCCTCTGTCTATGTCTGTGTATATCTCTCTCTGTCTGTGTCTCTGTCACTCTCACTGTTTCAGCCTCTCCCTTTCTGGGTCTGTCCCTCTCTCTGTGCCCCTGTTAATAAAACTGGGGACACCATGTGCTTTATTCACTGCTCTCTCTACCTGTCCTACCAGCTTCAATTATCAGCGTACATATAACGCCCAACTCTCCATGCCTCTGCTGCACCCCCTTTAAAATTGCCCCCCTATCATTTTATGTTGTCTCTCAATGTCCTTCCCACCAAAGTGCATCACCTCCCACTTCTCCGCACTGAACCCCATCTTTCCCCTCTCTCACCCTACTGCCCCAAATTGTCAAAGTCCTTTTACAGTCCCACACTGTACCCGTCACAGTTTGCAATTCTTCCTGGTTTGGTGCCATATCCAAACTTTGAACTTGTCCCCCGCACAGCAAGATCCCAATCATTAATAAATATCTGGCAAAGCAAAATGCCTAATATTGACTCCTGGGAATATAAGTGACCTGGATGAGGGCATAGAAGGATGGGTTAGTAAATTTGTGGATGACACTAAGGTCGATGGAGTAGAGGATAGTGACAAAGAAGGTTCTAGATTCCAGAGAGACATAGATAAGCTGCAGAGTTGGGCTGAGAGGTGGCAAATGGAGTTTAATGTGGAAAAGTGTGAGGTGATTCAGTTCGGAAAGCGTAACAGGAATGCAGAGTACTAGGCTAACAGTAACATTCTTGGTAGTGTACTTGAGCAGAGAGGTCTCTGTGTCCAGGTCATACATCCTTGAAAGTTGCCACCCAGGTTGATATGGTTGGTAAGAAGACATACGTTGTGTTAGCTTTTATTGGAGAGGGATTGCATTTTGGAACCATTAGGTCATGTTGCAGCTGTTCAAAGCTCTGGTGCAGCCACATTTGGAGTAGTGTGTACAGTTCTGGTCATTGTATTATAGGAGGGATGTGGAAGCTTTGGAAAAGGTTCAGAGGAGATTTGCTAAGATGTTGTCTGGTTTGGAAGAAAGGTCTTATGAGGAAAGGCTGAAGGACTTTAGGCTGTTTTCATAAGACAGAAGGTTGAGAGATGACTTAATTGAGACATACCAGATAATCAGACGGTTAGATAGGGTGGAGAGTGAGAGCCTTTTTCCTCAGATGGTGATGGCTAGCACGAGGGGACATAGTTTTAAATTGAGGGGTGATTGATATAGGACAGATGTCAGAGGTAGTTTCTTTACTCAGAGTGTAGCAGGGGCACAGAATGCACTGCCTGCAACAGTAGTAGACTCAGCAACTTTAAGGGCGTTCAAATGGTCATTGGTTAGACATATGGACGAGAAGAGAATAGTGTCGGTTTGACGGGTTTCAGATTGGTTCCACAGGTTGGTGTAACAGCAAGGGCCAAGAGGCCTGTCCTGTGCTGTCCTGTTCTATGAATTCACTGTTCAAAAGTGACTTTCTGACTTCTCTTAAATAAAAAATGTAGAACTGAGAACTCAAATCTATTTTCTTCTGCTTTAGAGTACAATTCTCAAACTGTGTCACAAAGCTTCACCAGGGTTAACCAGGCAGAGCCTTACATTTCAACACTGAGACCATTGATGATGTGGGCAATGTATGACTATAAAATTGATGAAGTCTGGAAGATTTGTAGGGATGGTGTCAAACAGTGAGGAAGGGGATTCTGTCAGGGGGTAGATGGGATGAATTGAGTTTACCCACTCACTCTGCACTTCCCTGGAGGCTGCCAGCCTCTGTCTATTCCATGGGAACTGGTGAAGGCCATTCAACCCCTCAATTCTGTTCGAGATTCAATGATTCATGGAGTCATAAAACATGGAAACAGACCCTTCAGCCCAACCAGTCCATGCCAAACATAATCCCAAACTAAACTAGTCCCACCTGCTTGTTCCTGGATCATATCCCTCCAAATCTTTCCTATTCACATACTTATCCAAATGTCTTTTAAACATCGTTTCTGTGCCCACATCCACTACTTCCTCAGGAAGTTCATTCAACAGCCGAACCACCCTCTGTGTAAAAATGTTGCCCCTCCTCTCTGTTTTAAATCTCTTTCCTCTCACTTTAAAAATGTGCCCCGAATCTTGAACCTCCCATCCGAGGGAAAAGGCACTTACCATTCATTATCGTATAAACTTCTATTCTGCCATTCTGTAAGATGAAGGTCTAACTCCATCTATTTCCCTTTTGCCCATATCCCTTCATCCCTTTGTTTAACAAACATATATCCATTAACAACTGATCCAGCATCCACTGCTGTTTGGGGAATAGAGTTCCAAACTTCTCCCAACCTTTGTGTGTGGGAATGCTTCCTAACAGCTCTCCTGAACACTCTGGACCTCATTCACAGACTCCACATTCCCCAACCAGTGGGATATTGTATCATTGAATCCCTACAGTGTGGGAGTAGGCCATTCAGCCCATTGAGTCCACACTGACTCTCTGAAAAGCATCTCTCCTAGACCAACCCTATTACCCAATTCTTGTGTTTCCCAAAGCTAATCCACATAACCCGCACATTCCTGCTCACTATGGCCAAGTTGCCTAACCTGCACATCTTTGGATGTGCAGACCCACGCAGACATGGGGAGAATGTGCAAACTCCACACAGACAGTTGCCTGAGGGTAGAATTGAACCTGGGTCCCTGGCACTGTGAGGCAGCAGTGCTAACCACTGAGCCATGTATCTTTACCTACCCTATCTTTTCCTCTTATTATCTTGAAGATTGCAATCAGATCATGCCTTAACCTTCTAAATTCTAGACAAAACTGTCCTCATTTGAAAAATCACTTCCCTTCATATCACCCATGCAGTTTAGGTATTGTTCTGAGACACCTACACTGTACTCCCTCTGAGGCCAACCTCTCCTTCTGAAGGTGTGGAGCCAAGATTTTCTCATTTTGCCCATTTTCCTGAAGCTCTCTGTGAATAACGGGGGCTGGGGAGGTCGGTTTCCAGCGAAATACTCCTGTGAGGGGGTGGGAATGTTATACAGGAAGCTCAGGCCTGAAAATAAGACCCACACGGACACGGACACGGACACATGAACACACACACACACACACACACACACACACACATACACACACACACACACACACACATACTCTCTTCATCTCTCACACTCACATACACACAGACATATACTCACACACACGCACTCACTCACACACACAGACATGCACAAACACAGACACACAGAGAAACACTCTCTATCACACACTCTCACACATACACATGCACTCACACATGCTGTCTCTTACACACATCCTCACACACACACACACACACTCTCTCTCACACACACTCTCACACAGACACATGCACACTCTCTCACAAACTCTCACACACACATTCTCACATATACACTCACAAACACGCACACACTCTCACACACTCTTACACAACACATTCTATCACACACACACACTCTCTCATACGCACTCTCTCACAAACTTTCTCTCTCACACACACTCACATTCTCTCTCACACACTTAAATACACATTATCTCCGACACACATACATTCCTTCAGTATTTCGTGTTAAAGTGAAACGTGTGCCTGTGGTAATGATGAAAATGATGATCTACTATGTGTAGTGGTGGGACTTGGTGAAGCCTGAATCCAACACAGTGACAGGAACTCCATCCTCAGTTCTATTTGCCTGTACCACGACCTCTGGCAACCTGTTCCAGATATACACCACCCTCTGTGAGAAAGAAATTTTATATCGCTGCCTCTCACCTTAAACCTTTTCTCTCTAGTTTTAGACTTCCCTACCATGGGGAAAATCTGTCAGCTATCTACCTTCTGGATGTAGGTTTGTTCACTGAGCTGGAAGGTTCATTTTCAGACGTTTCATCACCATACTAGGTAACATCTTCAGTGAACCTTCGGATGAAGCACTGTTGGTGTTTCCTGTTTTTGATTGAAATGTTTGGGTTTCCTTGAGTTGGTGATTTCATTTCCTGTGGTGACATCATTTCCATTGGTGATGTCATTTCATGTTCTTCTTCTCAGAGGGTGGTAAATGGGGTCCAAGTCAATGTGTTTGTTGATAGATTCCAGTTGGAATGCCATGCTTCTAGGAATTCTCATGTGTGCCTCTATTTGGCATGTCCTAAGATGGATGTGTTGTCCCAGTCAAAGTGGTGTCCTTCATTATCTGTATGTAAGGATACTAGTGAGAGAGGGTCATGTCTCTTTGTGGCTAGTTGATGTTCATGCATCTTTCTGGCGAGTTTTCTGCCTGTTTGTCCAATGTAGTGTTCTTGTACAGCATTTTGTAAATGACATTAGTTTTGCTTTTGCCTGTGTAGGGTCTTTCAAGTTCATTAGCTGCTGTTTTAGTGTGTTGGTGGGTTTGTGGGCTACCATGATGCCAAGGGGTCTGAGTAGTCTGGCAGTCATTTCTGAGATGTCTTTGATATAGGGGAGAGTGGCTAGGGTTTCTGGACGTGTTTTGTCTACTTGCTTGAGTTTGTGCTGAGAAATCGGCGGAGTATGTTCATTGGGTATCCATTCTTTTTGAATGTACTGTATAGGTGTAGACTCCACCCAAGAATTCCTGAAGACCAAAGACACCCAAGATAGAAGGGGATGAAATAATGGTCTCCTTTGATGTAACAGCCCTGGTCACATTAATTAACATCAACCTGGCCATGGAAACACTGACTGCACTAATAGAAGACCCAAAGACACATACACCAAACACCACCAACTTCATCAGCAAGGACAGCATCGTCAAGCTAGTGGATCTAAGCCTTACCACACACTTCACCTTCAACAACAAAACCTACAGACAAACCAACGGAACACCCATGGATTCTTAGCAGAGGCAATAATGCAGAGACTTGAACAAACAGCTCTGCCAACCATCCAACCCAAACTTTGGGTCCACGACATGGATGACACCTTTGTCATCACTAAAAGGAGCAATTAGAAGAAACCTTCAAGACCATCAATAATACCCTTACTGGCATAAAATTCACTGAACAGGAGGAAAACAATAACAAACTGCCATTCCTAGATGTCACAGTGGAGCGAACAGCCAATGGGCAACTTCAAACCAGCATCTACAGGAAAACAACACATACGGACCAAATATTGAACTACAGAAGCAATCATCCCAACACCCACACACGAAGCTGCATCAGAACATTATTTCAACAAGCCAACACACACTGCAGCACAGAGGGACTTTGCAGAGTAAAGGAAAATCACCTATACAGTGTAATCAAAAAGAATGGGTACCCAATGAACACAGTCTGCCGATTTCTCAGCAACAAACCTAAACAAGCAGACAGAACACGTCCAGAAACCCTAACCACTCTTCCCTACATCAAATATATCTTGGAAATGACTGCCAGACTACTCAGACCCCTTGGCATCATGGTAGCCCACAAACCCACCAACACACTAAAACAGCAGCTAATAATCTTGAAAGAACCTGGACAGATAACAAGCAAAAGTAATGTCATTTACAAAATACTGTGCAAGAACGGTAACAAGCACTACATTGGACAAACAGGCAAAAAACTAGCCACCAGGATACATGAACATCAGCTAGCCACAAAGTGATATGACCCTCTCTCACTAGTATCCTTACATACTACTTTGACTGGGACAACACATCCATCCTCGGACAAGCCAAACAGAGACACGCACAAGAATTCCTAGAAGCATGACATTCCAACCGGAACTCTATAAACAAACACATTGACTTGGTCCCCATTTACCACCTCTTGAGAAAAAGAACAGAAAATGACATCACCAACCCAAGGAACCCAAACGTATAAATCGAAAGCAGACAACACCAGTAGTGCTTCGTCTGGAGGCTCACTGAAGATGTTACCTAATATGGTGACGAAACATATTAAAATGAGCCTTCCAGCTCAGTGAGCAAACCTACATCCAGAACCTCAATCTGAGGGACAAATCTTCTCAAAACTGGCTATCTACCTTATCGATGTCTCTCATGATTTTATTAACCTCTATAAGGTCATCACTCAGTCTCCTACACTCCAGGGAAAAAAGTCCCAGTCTATCAAACCTCTCCTTATAACACAAAACTTCGAGTCCAGTTAACACCCCAGTAAATCCTTTGTGCACTGTTTCTAGTTTAACACTATCCTTTCTTCAGTTGGGTGACCAGAACTGCACACAGTTCTCCAAATGTGGCCTCACCCCGCCTTGTTCAGCTGCAACAAGACATCCCAACTCCTAAACTCAATGTTCTGACTGATGAAAGCTTGCTTGCCAAAAGTCTTTGTCCCCATTCTGTCTACCTGTGAATCCACGTTCAAGGAGCTTTGAACCTGTACCAGTAGACTGCTTTGTTCTCCACCACTCCCCAGGGCCTTCCCATTGGCTGTGTAAGTACTGCCCTGCTTTGACCCAACAAAATGCAACACCTTGCATTTATCAAATTTAAACTCCATTTGCCATTCCTCAGCTTACTGGCCTAGTTTATCAAGACCTCGCTGCCTTCCCAGATAACCTTCTTCACTATCCACTACACCAGCAATCTTGGTATCATCCACAAACTTACGAACCATACCTCCGAAATTCTCATCGAAATCATTTATATAAATAACAAATAACATCATTTGTTGTTTGGCACTTGCCCAGATCTGTTCAGGAGATGCTGCGAGGATCACAGAAGATTCCATAGCAGCACAAATAGGAATCCACAAAATATAGGAATCGAGGAGCAAGCATTTGCATGGGCAAGACTTCAGAACAATGAGGTACAGTTCTGAAATACAAGGCGTACATGTCAGGAGTTTGAAAAAAACCCCTCAATTTCTGCTTTTGGCAGCAGGAAGAGTGGGAGCTTGGTCCCGGGGCCTTCCAGGAAAGGGGAGTCACTGATATAAAACTTTGAAAGCCTATCTCGAGCTTCGGCCGCAGCAGCATCTTAGAGAGCAGAGGTTTCTGGGAAAGGAGGGACTCTTTGTTCCCCCTCAGCTATATAAGTGAGTGTTTCCTAAACCTGAGACCCTATCCTTGGAGGGCCTCCCACCCAACTACCTCCTTGAACCGAAAACACCAGGGACACATCAGGCAAGCTTCTATTTTTTTAACTTTCTGATATGGGGACTAGCAGGGATGGCAGTGCAAGGAGAGCAATGTTCCTCCTGCATGATGTTTGAGGTGAGGGACGCCATTAGTGTCCCATCCAAGTACATCGGCAGGAAATGCACTCAACTCTCGCTCCTACAAGACCGCGATAGGGAACTGGAGCGGGAGCTGGATGAACTTCAGATCATTCGTGAGGCAGAGTCTGTGATGGATAAGAGTTCCAGGGAAGTAGTTACTCCTCGGCATGAAGAAAGTTGGGTGACTGTTCGAAGGGGGGAAATGTCAGTCAATGGAAATATCTCCTGTGTTCATTCCCCTGAAAAACAATTACACCATTTTGGATACTGTTTCGGAGGATGACTTACCAAGGGTCAGCAGTGGGGTGCAGGTCTCTGTCACAGAGTCTGTCCCTGTTGTACAGAAGGGAAGCAGGGAAAGGAGGAGAGTGTTAGTCATTGGGGACTCAATAGTGAGAGGGTCAGATAGAAGGTTTGTTGGCAATGAATGAGACTCACGGTTTGTGTGTTGCCTCACAGGTGCCAAGGTCCATGATGTCTCGGATTGTGTCTTTGGGGTCCTGAAGGGAGAGGGTGACTAATCCCAAGTCGTTGCCCATGTGGGTACCAACGACATTGGTAGAAAGAGGGATAGGGATGTAAGGCAGGATTTCAGGGAGCTAGGGTGGAAGCTGAGAGCAAGAACAAACAGAGTTGTTGTCTCTGGTATGTTACCCGTGCCACGTGATAGTGAGGTGAAGAACAGGGAGAGATATCAGCTGAATACGTGGCTGCGGTGATGGTGCAGGAGGGAGGGTTTCAGATATATAGATAATTGGTCTTCATTCTGGGGAAGGTGGGACCTGTACAAACAGGTCGGTCTTCACTTGAACCAGAGGGATACTAATATCCTGAGTGGGAAATCTGCTGGTGCTATTTGGGTGAGTTTAAACTAGCTCAGCAAGGGGGGTGCTCCAGTCCACAGATGAATAAGAGTAGGGAGGACATGGCCAGGATTTCATGGTCACAGGAGCATGCTGGCAGACAGCAAACTGGTTTGAAGTGTGTCTACTTCAACACCAGGAATATCCAGAAAAAGGTAGGTGAGCTTGCAGCATGGATAGGTACCTGGGACTTCAATGTTGTGATCATGACTGAGACATGGATAGAGCAAGGTCAGGAATGGGTGTTGCAAGTTCCAGGGTTTACATCTTTCATTAAGATCAGGGAAGGTGGTAAAAGAGAGGGAGCTGTGGCTTTGTTAGTCAAGGACGATATAACGATGGCTGGAAGAGCTTTTGACGAGGACTCGTCCTCTTGGGTGGTATGGGCTGAGGTTAGAAACAGGAAAGGAGAGGTCACATCGCTGGGACTTTTTTTAATATTGCTCTGCGAAGATCCAGGAATGTGGAGGAGAGGATTGGCAAATCGATTATGGGCAGAAGTGAATGGAACAGGGTGGTCATTATGGGGGAATTTAACTTCCCCAACATTGACTGGAAATGCTATAAATCTCGTATGTTGGATGGATCAAGTTTTGTCCAATGTGTGCAGGAGGGTTTTCTGAAACAGTATGTAGAAAGGCCGACAAGAGGGGACCCACACTGGATCTGGTGCTCGGTAATGAACCAGGCCAGGTGTTTGATTTCACGATATGTAAGCACTTTGGAGAGTGTGACCATAATTCAAAGTTAAAAAATCACATAACACCAGGTTATAGTCCAACAGGTTTAATTGGAAGCAATATGTTTTGGAGTGCTGCTCGTTCATCAGGTGGTGTGATTCTTAACTTTGTACACCCCAGTCCAACACCGGCATCTCCAAATCATGACCATAATTCAGTTACATTTAGTTTAGTGATGGAAAGGAATAGGTACATACCACAGGGAAAGAGTTATAGATAGGAGGGGGGGGCGGAATTATAAGGCGATTAAGGAAGACTTAGGAGATTAAGAATAAGGCAGCAAAATGCAGGGGATGGAGACAATCGAAATGTGGAGCTGGCTTAAGGAACAGATATTGTGTGTCTTTGATAGATATATCCGTGTCAGGCAAGGAGGAAGTGATAAGAGAACTGAAAAGAAGGCAAGGGAACTGTGGTTTACAAGAAATTGTATCTCTTGTTAAGCAGAAGAGAGAGGCTTATGTGACATTGGGGTGAGATGGTTCAGAGGAGGCGATGGTGAGTTACAGAAAAGCTAGATAGGATTTAAAGGTAGAGTTAAGAAGAGCAATTAGGGGACATGAGCAGTCTTTAGCAGGTAGAATAAAGGAGAACCCTAAAACTTTCTCTACATTTGTGAGGAATAAAAGGATGACTAGGGTAGGAAAAAGGGCCTGTTAAAGACAGAAGTGGGATGTTGTGTGTGGACCCTGTGGAGATTGAAGAGGTGCGAAATGAATATTTCTCATCTGTTCTCACTCAAAAGGAGAATATTGTAGAGGAGAAGACGAAGATATAGACTATGAGACTTGAAGTTTGTAAGGAGAAGGTGCTATTAATTCGAGAAGGAGTGAAAGTAGATAAGTCCCTGGGTCAGATGGGATTTTTCTGCGAATTGTCTGGGAAGCTAGGAAGGAGATGACCGAGCCTTTGGCCTTGATCTTTGAGTCGTCATTGTCTACAGGTTTTGTACCAGAGGACTGGACGATTGCAAATGTTGTGCCCATGTTCAAGAAGGGCAGTAGAGATGACCCAGGTAATTGTAGATCAGTGAGCCTTATGTCTGTTGTAGGAATAGTTTTGGAAAGGATTATAAGAGATAGAATTTATAATCATCTTGCAAGCAACAATTTGATTGGAAATAGTAAATATGGATTGTCAAGAGCAGGTTGTGTCTCACAAACCTCATTCAGATTTTTGAGAAGGTGACCAAGCATGTGGATGAGGGTAGGGGAGTTGTCATAGTGTACACAGACTTCAGTAAAGCCTTTGATAAGGTTCCACATGGTAGGCTATTGGTGAAAATGCAGAGGCATGTGATCGAAGGGGATTTAGCTTTTGGATTAGAAACTGGCTTTCTGTAAGAAGGCAACGAGTGATGAAAAATATTCAGCCTGGAATCCGGTTACTAGTAGTGTGACACAAGGATCTGTTTTGGGACCATTGCTGTTTGCTATTTTTAGAAACTACTTGGACGCTGTCAGAGGTAAGTTTGCAGATGATACTAAAGTTGGTGGAATGGTGGACAGTATGGAATAATGTTGCAGGTTGCAGAGACACTTGGATAAACTGCAGAACTGGGCTGAAAGGTGGCAAATGGAGTTCAATGCAGATAAATGTGAGGCGTTTCACTTTGGGAAGAATAACAGGAAGGCAGAATACTGGGTCAATGGAAAGATTCTTGGGAGTGTGGAATTTTGGTGTCCACATACTGAGATCCCTAAAAGTTGCTGCCCAGGTTGATAGTGCTGTTAAGAAGGCATACAGTGTGTGAGGTTTTATTGGTAGAGGGATTAAGTTGTGATGTCATGTTGCAACTACACAATATGCTAATGTGGCTTGACTCGGAATACTGTGTATAGTTCTGGTCACCCCATTACTGGAAGGATGTGGAAGCATTGGAAAAGGTGCAGAGGAGATTTACCAGGCCATTGCCTAGTCTGAAGTGAAGGTCTTATGACGAATGGCTGAGGGACTTGGGTCCAAAGTTAATTTCCAATTAAGCCTGTTGGACTATAACCTGGTGCTGTGTGATTTTTAACTTTGTACACCCCAGTCCAACACATCCATCTCCAAATCAGGACTTGGGTCTGTTCTCATTGGAGAGGAGAAGGCTAAGAGGTGATTTAATAGAAACATACAAGATGGTCAGAGGATTAGATAGTGTGGACAGTGAGAGTCTATTTCCTAGGATGGTGACATTGGCTTGTATGAGGGGATGCAGCTGCAAATTGAGGAGTGATAGATTCAAGACAGATGTCAGAGGCAGGTTCTTTACTCAGAGAGTGGTAAGGGCGTAGAATGCCCTGCCTGCCAATGTAGTTAACTCAACCACATGAGGGGCATTTAAACAGTCCTTGCATAAGCACATGGATGATAATGGGATATGGTCGGGGAAGGGGCTTAGATTAGTTCACAGTTGAGCAACATCGAGGGTCGAAGGGCCTGTTCTGCCCTGTATTGTTCTATGTTCGATGTTCAACAAAACCACTTGCAAACATGTGTTGGTCCTCATCAGAAACACTCTTTCGTTGGAAGCATTGCTAACCTCCCACTCCTTGCACATTTCTGATTTGTCGATGAGATGTTTGTGATATTTGAATCGATAGCAGTGTCACAGAATTTCTTGACCCAATATCAAACCATCCATCAAATGCAGCAAACAAGTCAGCTCCCCTTCCACGGAATGTCAGCTGAGAAATCTCACAATGTGTTCTCAGATACGAATCTCCTGATAGCCCATGTTCACGGTCAACGTACACATCAGCTTCCCCAGAGTCTCAGTGTAATGCCATCTCTTATGACAACTCATGGAATCGTCCAGACTTGTGCCTTGTTGATGATTGTCAGGCTTTGGGGAGTCAGGAGGTGAGTTACTTGATGCAATATTCCCAGTCTCTGACCTGATCTTGTAGCCACTGTGTTTCTGTGGTGAGTCCAGTTAAGTTTCTGGTCAATGGTGACTCTCAGGATGTTGGTATTGAGGGACTCGTTGAAGGTAGCACCATTGAATGTCAAGAGATGATTGTGTCTTATCGGAGATGGTTATTGCCTGGCATGTGTGTGTGACAAATATTACTTGCCACATGTCAGCCCAAGCCTGTATATTGTCCAGGCCTTGCTTCATTTGAACATGGACTCCATCAGTATCTGAGGTGTAGCAAATGGTGCTGAACATTGAACAATCATCCGTGGCATTCCGACTTCTGACCTTAAGGTGGGGGGAATGTCGTTGATGAAACAGCTGAAGGTGATTGGGCCCTGGAGAACTCAAGGATACAACCTCTGGAGAGTCCTGAACTCAGATTCCTAAGATCCTTTTTGCTTCTTGTTTCTGAAGCTTTTCCCCTTTTAGAATATCGTCTATACGTCTATTCATCCTCATACTTTCCCACAGTGTATTCCATCTGCCACTTCTTTGCCCACTCTCCCAGTCTGTCCAAGTTCTTCTGCAGCCTCCCCACAATCTCGACACCACCTGACCCTCCACCTATCTCTGTGTCATCCACAAACTTAGTGACAATACCCTTTCACTCAGATTGTTAATGTTTAATGTGAACAGTCGTGGTCCCGACACTGACCCCTGTAGGACTCCACTAGGCACTCAGTGTCATCCTGAATAAGACCCCTTTATCCCCACTCTCTGCTACCTTCCAGTCAGCCAATCCTCTATCCATGCCAGTACCTTGCCCCTAACACCATGGGCTCTTACCTGATTTAGCAGCCTCCTTTCTGGCACCCTGTCAAATATCTTCTGGAAATTCAGATAGATCACACCGACTGGCTCTCCTTTGCCTCCCTTACTTGTTCCCTCCTCAAAGTATTAAAACAGACTTGTCAGGCATGCCCCCCTCACCCTGATGAAGCCATGTTGACTCAGTCTGATTTTACCATGCACTCTGCAATCTCATCTTTAATAATGCACTCGGAAATCTTACCAATGACCGAGGTCAGGCTAACTGCACTATAGTTTCCTGGCTTCTGTCTCCCTCCCTTCTTCAAAGGGGATGTTACATTAGCCATTTTCCAGATCCCTGGGACCCTCCCTGATCTCAGTGATTCCTGAAAGATCACCACCAATGGCTCCACAATCTCCTCAGCTATCCCCTGGTGTAATCCGTGTGGTCTGGGTGATCTATCCACCTTCAGACCTTTTAGTTTCCCCAGTACCCTCTCCTTAGTGATGCCCACCACCCTCACCTCTGCCCCCTTACTCTCTGGCACGTTGTTGGTCTCTTCCACCATGAAAACTGATGCAAAGCATCTGCTCAATTCCCTCTCTGTTTCTTTGTTCCCCATTACTACTTCCCCAGTCTCAGTTTCCAGTGATCCAATGTCTACTCTTGATTGTTCCTTCCTTTGTATATATCTACAAAAAGCTCCTTCCAATCTGCTTTTGGATAACGAGCTAGCTTACTCTCAGATTTCATCTCCTTCATCCTTTTTGATTTTTTAGTGATGCTCTGCCGTTTTCAAAGGATTCCCAATCCTGTGGCTTCCCAATAATCTTCACTTCCTGTGTAATTTACTTATAAATACAGACATGTTCACTGAGTCAAACATCAGCATGGTGTGCACTTTCAAACACACACACACACACACACACACACACACAGACACACACACACACACCCACCCACACGCACACACACACGTGTGAGACACGTCATTTTAGAGTGGGGAGGGTAGAAGTGACATAGAACAACACAATTATGAATCATTTGAAACTGTTGGAATATCTTTAGAGAGTTTTCAGTGAAACATATTCCTTTCAGTTCTTTAATTGGGTTGTGGGCATGTCTGGCTGGGCCCAGCATTTATTGCTCCATCCCTAGTTGCCCTTGAGAAGGTGGAGGTGAGCTCCCTTCTTGAACCGCTGTAGTCCATGTGCTGTAGGTAGACCCACAATACTCTCAGGAAGGGAAATCTGGAATTTTGAGTCAGCGACACTGAAGGGACGGCGATATATTTCCAAGTCAGGGTGAAGAGTGTTTTCAAAGGGATCTTGCTGGGAATGGTCTTCCCATATAATTTGCGGACACTGTTGATTCAATGTTTATTTGAAAACTTACATTTTGGAGGATTGTGGAAAATATTTCATATTTTGTATAAACACCTCAAGTGGTTTCTTTAAAGGTCACCAGACACTGCTTTTCTAAAACCCAAACTTCCATGAAATGACATGACTTGTGCTCACTGCTCGCTGTGCTGTACACCGTGCTGTGGCTGTTTGTACAGTAATTGGATGGAGAGAGTGCTTTGTGTTTGTAATTAGCTGAGGGACATAAAGCCTGTGAGGAAGGGCTCCCCATCTGATCACTCCCATGGTTGGGGAAAGAAACAACCCACTTGTTGAGTTCAGGATGAAACCTTTCCTTTCCTTCTGAAAGAGTGATCGAATGAACTTCTCGATTGTATTTCCCTGAACAAGCTGATAGATACTGGGGACAGCCCTGTGTGTGTGTTATTAGTGATGGCCACATGTGTAAGGAGACAGAGGTGATAGACTTACAAAGATTTTATGCTTCAGACATTCTGTCTTCAACAATGACCTATTGGCCAAAGTGTCCTTGCTTTTAGAAATACAATCCCTGCAGAGAATATTTGTCTTTCTGTTTTCATGATGAGTGAGAATATGTGAGAGAGAACAACTGTAAAGCTCAGCAGGTCGAGCAGCATCTGTGGAAACAAATCAGAGTTAACTTTTCGGGTTCAGAGACCCTTCCTCAGAAGCGCTAACTCTTTTTATTTCTCTCCACAGATGCTGCCAGACCTGCTGAGCTTTTCCAGCAACTCTTGTTTTTGTTCCTGATTTACAGCATCTGAAGTTCTTCCAGTTTTTATTGAGGTTACGTTGGTATGTTTTGGGGATGGTTAGAGGGAGAGCTGTTTATATGTGTGCGTTACTTGATTTTGTGTTAACAATTGATTGTATGTTCAATTAATATTTGGTTTTGATAATAAGCTTTGGTCAGTGCATTGAGTATAGGAGTTGGGAGGTCATGTTGCAACTGCACAGGAGATTGGTGTGGCCACGTTTGGAATACTGTGTTCAGTTTTGGTCACTCTGCTGTAGGAAACATTTTGTTAAACTTGAAAAGCCGCAGAACAGATATACAAGGATATCACCAGGGTGGAGAGTTTGAGCTCTAGGGAGAGGTTGATTAGACTGGAGCTATTTTCTCTGGAGCATTGGACAGTGAAGGGTGACCTTGTAAAGGTTTATTTTTTCCAGGGTAGGGCAGGCCAAAACTTGAGGTCATCGGTTTAAGGTTAAATGGGGAGTTCTGGTTAAGTGGGGAGTCATTGGGAGGATATCTCTGACAGCTCTGAGGAATGACTTTACGTGGGACTCTGGGGAGTGGGACTGACTGTGAAATCCGCACCCACTTACAGGGCCTCTCGGTCTCGGGATCAGTCAAAAGAATCACTAGGTGTACGATCTGTTAAAAACACGGGTACTGGTTTAATAAATTAAGGCAGCCTGGCACAGATTTGTCCAGTAACATGGAGGTTAAAAGCTTCTGTCTTCCACGGAGAAATGGCACAATTACATTCGAAAATTACACATTATTTATATGTTTTTTTAAGAGATAGTATAGCCTTAATTACAAATGTAATAAGGTGATATGATTTACAGCAGGTTGATCCAATGATATTTCCTGGGAAAATGCTCTTAATTACAAGAAAAATCCAATCAACTGTAATATGGTGACATGATTGATAACAGGCTAATCCAATGATATTCCCTGGGAAAGGGGTCATAATTATGTAAATGATCATGTCATGGTAGCAGGTCAAGATTCGTTTGAATATCAAATCACTGTCTTACAATTCATATTATGAAAACTCCATTGTTTTCTCTTGTCTCTAAATACAACCAACTCAGCAAAGCATCAGTTCAAGTTCACAGTGTCAAAGAAAAATCTTAAGCCATTTTGTTTTGTAATTTTAAAGTGAAAAGTCATTTGTGGTGAATAAAAATCTCCATGTACTTGTTGCTTCTGACAACAGCCTAAACTCAAATTTTAGATCCTCAACTGGAAATGCTGTACAAAGAGCCAGCACATGCATGATGGGCCGAACAAACTCTTTTATTACTGCAATGGCTCCAGGGCATATCAAGACAGAACGAGTCAAATGTAGCTTTCCAGACAGACACGCCTACTGTTATGGACCAGAGCAGATCCTTTCCGAATGTATTCAGAAGGTTGCCTGGATCTTACCTTTCTCTGACTTGAAAGGTAAATGTAAGGTGTTGCATTCCAGATGCAACTGAATTGGTCAAACTGCCTGACGTTATGTGGTGAACTACCAGAGCTTCTGGGAGGGAGGGGAACAATCTCTGTGTCTGAGAGGAGCATCCTTTATATCTGTGTCTGATCCCTGACAGCTCAGCAACTGTGACCAGGAGGTGGGATCTCAGTGTCCTCCTCCTCCTCCTGTTCTGTCCATCTTCCCTCCCACCGATTTGCTCCACCCTCCAGGGGATGGGGCGTGCGCCAAAAGCTGGGAGGAGCGGATCAGGAAGATGAGACAGAAACTAGGCAGATGGGGGCAACGGTCGCTCTCCATCGCGGGAAAAAACCTGGTCATCAGGTGTGAGGTACTCTCAGTATTGCTATATGTGGCACAGGTCTGGCCTATCCCCAGGACCTGTGCTGCTGCAGTCACCCGAGCCATCTTCCAATTCATTTGGAGATCAAAGATGGACCGGGTCCGAAGAGACTCAATGTACAAAGACCGGTGCAATGGGGGAAAAAGCACGCCCAATGCCACCCTCACCCTGATGGCCACCTTTGTGTGTGGCTGCATCAAGCTGTGCGTGGATCCCCGGTACGCAAACACCAAGTGTCACTATGTACTGAGGTTCGACCTGTCCCCGGTGTTGCGAAGGATGGGCCTGGCCTCGCTGCCGCGGAACGCTCCGAGTAGTTGGACCGTTCCGTATCACCTGTCCTTCGTGGAGAAATTTGTGAGGGGGGACACCTTTGACCACGGGTCCATCGGGGGGTGGTCGGCGCGTGACGTCCTTGGGACCCTTCGGGAGGGGGGAGCGGGTCCTGTCGGGCGGTTCCCTGGGCGGGCTGTCGGGGCCATTTGGCGGAGTGCCTCATCGCCGGGGCTTTCCGGCGGGCGCCGGGGCGTGGCTTGGCTGGTGGTTGGGGGGGGGCTCTGCCTGTGGGGTCCTTAATGCGCGCCTGGACTCTCTGCCGCACCGCACGCTGCCCTCGAAGTGGCTGCGGGGGGGACGAGACTGTCACACACCTCCTTCTGGAATGTGCCTATGCAGAGGAAGTCTGGAGAGGAATGCAGTGGTGCTTGTCGAGGTTCGTCCCGAGCAGCGCCGTGACGCGGGACTCCGTGCTCTACGGCCTGTTCCCCGGGACTCACACCGAGACGAACATTAACTGTGCCTGGAAGATCATGAACTCGGTGAAGGATGCTCTCTGGGCGGTCCGAAACCTGTTGATCTTCCAGCTGAAGGAGTTGACCCCGACCGAGTGTTGCAAACTGGCACATTCCAAGGTCCAAGACTACGTGTTGAGGGACGCGCTGAAGCTTGGGGCAGCTGCCGCCAAGGCGCGGTGGGGAAAGACTACCGTGTAAGATCGGCCTGCCTAAAGAAGAACAGGGGGCCCATGCAGACGTTTTTTTGGGCTCTGCTGATGCCTCAGCCAAATATATGTATAAGATTGAAAAATGCACAGACCTGTATATGACAATGATGAATTCGAATCTGTGTTTGTAAATGTGGACATATGTATGGCATGTCCAAATGTATAGACCATCAAATCATTTTATGAATAAAGTATATTTTTGAAATTTAAAAAAATCACCAACACCCCTAACCTTCATCTACTTATCACATTCCCAGCTAATTTCCCCCAGATCCACACCCCTCCCATTTATCTCTAAGTCCCCTTAGGCAATCCCCACCACACCCCTCATTCCTGATGAATGGCTTATGCTCAAAATGTCAACTCTCCTGCTCCTCGGATGCTGCCTGACTGGCTGTGCTTTTCCAGCACCACACTTTTTGACTATGAGCTCAGTAACTGTGACCAGGAGGTGAGATCTCAGTGTCCTCCTGGAACAGTTCCCATCACTGCTTCTCAGAAACCAGCATCACTGAGGGACAGGAAGGCACTGTGTTATCACACTGTGGTTTTTGGGGAAGTTCATCCTTAGCAGCTCTGTGATGTGGGACTCCATGTTCCATGGTCTGTTTCCTAGGATGCACGATTAGAGTGGTGCTGGAAAAGCACAGCAGGTCAAGCAGCATCCAAGGAAAATCGACCTTTTGGCCTAAAGCCCTCCATCAGAAATGAGGCTGGGAGTCTCCAGGGTAGGAGGGGAAATGAGGAAACTGGTGATGTAAACATTGATGCCATGGGGTTGAAGAGTCCCGAGGTGGAAGATGAGGCATTCTTCCTCCAGGCGTGGGGTGGTGAGGGAGTGGAGATGGAGGAGGTCCAGGACATACATGTCCTCGGTGGAATGGGAGGGGTAGTTGAAATGTTCAGCCACAGAGTGGCGGTGTTGATTGGTGTGGGTGTCCCGGAGATGTTCTCTTTAGCACTCTGTGAGAAGGTGTCTGGTCTCCCCCATGTAGAGGAAACCGAATCAGGAGAAATGGATACAATAAATAACATGTGTTGAAGTGCAGGTGAAACTTTGATAGATGTGGAAGGCTCCTTTGGGGCCTTGGATGGAGGTGAGGGAGGAGGTGTGGGCGCAGGTTTTGCAATTCCTGCAGTGGCAGGGGAAGGTGCCAAGAGGGGAGGGTGGGTTGTTGGGTGTTGTGGACCTGACAAGGTAATCGCAGAGGGAATGGTCTTTATGGAAATCAGTTCGGGTTGGAGACGGAAATCTATCCCTGGTGGTGGGGTCTGTTTGTAGGTGGCAGAAATGTCGGCAGATGATGCAATTTATGCAAAAGTTGGTGGGATGGAAGGTGAGGACCAGGGGTGGTTCTGTCCTTGCTGCGGTTGGAGGGGTGGGGTTCGAGGGCAGAGGTGTGGGATGTGGATGAGATTTGTTTGAGGGCATCTTCAACTATGTGGGAGGGGAAATTGTAGTCTTTAAAGAAGGAGGCCATTTGGTATGCTCTGTGGTGGAACTGTTCCTCCTAGGAGCAGATACTGTGGAGGTGGAGGAATTGGGAATATAGGATAGCTTTTTTGCAGGAGGTAGTGTGGGATAAGGTGTAATCCAGGTAGCTGTGGGAATCAGTGGGTTTGTAGCAAATGTCAGTGTTGAGTTGGTCATTGTTGATGGAGATGGAGAGGTCCAGGAAGGGGAGGGAGGTGTCAGTGATGGTCCAGGTGAATTTAAGGTCAGAGTGGAATGTGTTGGTGCAGTTGATGAACTGTTCAACCTCCTCTTGGGAGCACGAGGTGGCGCCAATGCAGACATCAATGTCACGGAGGAAGAGGTAGAGAGTGTGGGAGACAGGGACAGAGATAGAATGTGTGAGAGATAGGGACGCAGAGAGAGTGTTTGAGAGTTAAGGACAGAGAGAAAGAGAGAGAGAGATAACGGTGGAGAAAGAGCGCAAGAGACAGGGATGGAGAGAATCCAGGAGAGTTTACAGAGTGTCAGGCTGTTCCTGTCCAAATACCCCAGTGAAACATGAGGAGAGTTTGGATAAAAGAGTATTCAGTCAATGCTGTCTGTGACTGTGTACTCAGTTACACACCCAACCTTCCAGACTATACCATCTAGCTGAGTATGTGCAAGAGGGAAGATTGTGAGATGTGGATGATGAGAGACAGAGACTTACCTCAATGTTAAAATATTCTGCTTTGTTCCCTGTGCTAGTGGAATATTTAAATGAAAAGGCTGAACAGGAGGAAATCATCAGCTCACACACAGCATCATGGGGATCACATTCAAATGTTTTCTGATGATCTTAACCATTGATGTTGTGTCACAGTCTTGCAACAGAAACATTACAATTGAGAGATAATTCTGATCCAGCACATCACTCCATGTTGAGATCAGAGCTTCCCTTGGCACTAAGGTACCACCTGCTAATTACTTCACAGACCCGAGGTGGTATTGTTACTGTGGGAAACATTGCCAGGGTTACCATGATGTGGGATTGAACACCGAGTACAGTGTGGAATATCAGGGCACCATATATAGACAGTCAGAGTTCCTGTTCTCCCTGAAACACTCCTGGCTTTTTCATCAAAGGATGCATCTTGACAATTTCCCTGAAAATTATCACCGATTTGCCACATCATTCACTGATTCCTGTGGAATCCCAGATTATGGTACTTAGCCTCTCTCGGGCTGTCCATCACATCTCTCTCTCTGTCTCTCTGTCTGAGTCTCTGTCTGCCCCTGTTTCTCACTCTCTTTGTACCAGTCTGTCTGTCTCTGTCTCTGTCTTTGTCTCTCTCTCTCTCTCTGTCCATGTCAGTCTCCCTCTGTTTATTTCTGCCTGTGTCTCTGTACCTCTCTCACTGTCTGGCTCTGCCATTATCACTGTTTCAGCCTCTCCCTTTCTGGGTCTGTCCCTCTCTCTGTGCCCCACTGTGTGCTTTATTCACTGCTCTCTCTACTTGTTCTGCCACCTTTAATGATCTGTGCACATATACACACAACCCTCCCTGCTCCTGCCTCACCCCCTTTAGAATTGCCCCTCCCCCATTTTATATTCTCTCTCAATGTCCTTCCCACCAAAGGGTATCACCTCTCAGTTCTCTGCACTGAACCCCATCTACCCCATCTCTCCCCCTACTCCCCCAAATTGTCAAAGTCCTTTCACAGTCCTGCACTGTACTCATTACAGTTTGAAATTCTTTCTGGTTTGCTGCCATCTCCAAACTTTGAACTTATCCCCTGCACAGCAAGATCTCAATCATTAATTAATGTCAGGAAAAGCAAAATGCCTAACACTGACCCCTGGGAATCCAGGGAGAAACTGCTCTGCAGTTTGGAGTCACACAGGGCACAAACTGAACCTGCTTAAATCCAGTTGTTATATGATGCCATGTCTGGAAGGACAGGAGCATACACACTTGGCATTAAAGTGGATTCTGGGTGGGTGAGATAAGGAGCAAGA
Organism: Chiloscyllium punctatum; assembly: GCF_047496795.1. NCBI lineage: Eukaryota > Metazoa > Chordata > Chondrichthyes > Orectolobiformes > Hemiscylliidae > Chiloscyllium > Chiloscyllium punctatum. The sequence goes on from NC_092768.1 coordinate 14,836,481, forward strand.
TATTTGTGGTTTGTCATTAATTTCACACCATGTCACCAGGAGAGAACTAACATGAGCTTCCTGCTATTGAGCAAACAGATTGAACAACCTCAGACCCTGAAACCATACTGCCCGGCTGGTTAAAGTGGTCCCACCTTGATCTATTTACGAACTAACTCGGTGAGATAATTAACAGATCCTTCACAATTCCCTTTTAAAAGGGGCACATCAGGAAAGGCTGTGGGACATCCTGATGTCAAATCGAGTGTCTATTTTTGAAATAATTTGGGAGACTGGTGAGACGAACATTTCTTGTCGATGGTGGAGAGGCTTTGGGGAGTCAGCAGTATTCCAGCCTCTGACATGCTCTTGGAGACACTGTGTTTATGTTGTGAATACAGTTGAGTTTCTGGTCAATGGTAACCCCCAGGATGTTGTCTCCTTGTTTCTGATCTCTCTACCAAGGAGGAAACTTTCTTCGATTGACCCTGTCAATGTCCAAAACATTTAAGAAACACGATACCATCCAGGGACAAAACAGTATCCGCTTGATTGGCCCCACATTCACCAACGTCCACTCTCTCCACCACTGATGCTCAGTAGCAGCAGAGCATACCATTTCCAAGATGGGCTGGGAAATTCACCGAACATCCTCAGACAGCACCTTCCAAACCCACAATCACTTTGATCCTAAAAGGACAAGGGCAGGAGATACATGAGAACATAATCCCCTGCAGGTTCCCCTCTAAGCCACTCACTATAATGAGTTGAAGCTGTTTGTCCCTTTTGGTAACTATTTGGAACGATGTTGTAAGACTGAACGTGTTCTCAGGCTGTGGGATTTGGAGAATGATGCAGAAAAATAATTGAGCAACTCTTAAAGACAGACACATTACTCAATGACATACAGATTGAGGAATATGGAATGAACTAATATAGTCAAAAACAAAATTACTGGACACTCTAGATTAACATATAGAAGGCATTTTTCTAACTGCCATTCACTACCTGCCCACTGCCAGATAACAGGTACATCCTGGTCACCTCCATCCTGTACTGCCTGGAGTGTGAAACACTTCATTTTGTCAGGTCACTTTTGTACAGGCTCTCAGGGGAAAATGTAGTTTCAAAGATTCCCTTACAACAGGAGGAACCAACATCCTCAGCTGGTCAAAGACATCTCCCCCTCTCCAATTCATGACGGAGCAGTGAAATGGATACTAACATCTGTCGTTCTTAAACAGGAGGATTCAGGCCAGACCATATGGACAGCAGATACATGGGAACACCACTCCCTGCAAGTTCCCCTCTGAGCCACTCACCATCCTGACTTGGAAATTATCACCGTTCCTTCAATGTCACTGGGTCACAATCCTGGAACTCTCCCCCCACCAAGAGCATTGAGGGTCTACCAACAGCTTATGGCCTCTAGGGGTTCAAGAGGGCAGCTCACCACCACCTTTTCAAGGGAGCAATTAGGGACAGGCATTAAATATTGGTCAGACAACGATGCCCACCTCCCACAAATGAATAAAAGACAATCACTGGTGAACACCCCGACATTTGACCTTGTGATGGAGGGAAGGTCATTGATGAAGCAACTGAAAATTATTGGTCCCTGATGAACTCAGGGAAAATTGTACGCTTACACAAACACATACTGCATATTAACCTGAAGGTAATCCTGAATTATTCCCTTTTTGTTTCATATTTATGAAGCTTTTCTCCATTTAGAAAATAGTCTGTGCCTCTGTTCATCCTCCCAAGTGTGTAACCTCACATTTTCCCACACTGTATTCTATCAGCCGTTTATCTGCCCACTCTCCCAGCCTGTCCAAGTCCTTCTGCAGCCTCCCTGCTTCCTCAACACAGCCTGTCCCTCCACCTATCTCTGTGACATCCACAATCTTACAACAATGCCCTCAGTTCCTTTCTCCAGCTCGTTATTGTCTAACGTCAATCGGTGTGAGTCAAGATTAGAGTGGTGCTGGAAAAGTACAGCAGGTCAGGCAGCATCCGAGGAGCAGGAAAAATCGACGTTTCAGGCAAAAGCCCTTCACCAGAAAAATCAAAGTCAATTTTTCCTGCTGCTTGGATGCTGCCTGACCTCCTGTGCTTTTCCAGCACCACTCTAATCTTGACTCTAATCTCCAGCATCTGCAGTAACCACTTCTGCCTTATTAATGGTTCTGATCCTAACACTGAGCCCTGTGGAACCCCACTAGTCACTGAGTACCATCCTGTAAAAGAGCCCTTTATCACTGCAGTCTGCCTTCTGCCAGTCAGGCAATCCTCTATCCATGCCAGTACCTTGCCCCTAACACCATGGGCTTATACCTTATTTAGCAAACTCCTGTACGGCACCTTGTCAAAGCCCTTCAGGGAATCTAAATATGTCAGATGCGCTGGCTCTGTTTTGTCTAACTTGCTCATTATATCCTCAAAGAATTCTAACAGATTTGTCAGGCATGACCTCCCTGAGATGAAGACTGTTCTTACCATGCACTCTACAATCTCATCTGTAATGATGGACTCTAACACCTTACCAATGACAGAGGTCAGGCTAACCAGCCTATAGCTTCCTGTCATCTGTCTCCTTCCCTTCATAAAGAAGGATGTTACATTAGCTATTTTCCAGTTCTCTGGAACCCTCCCTGAAGACAGTGATTCCCGAAAGGTATTGTGGAAGCCATGGTCGAGTGGTATTATCACTGGACTGTTCATCCAGACATCCTTGTAATGTTCCGGGAACCCGGGTTCAAATCACACCATGGGAAAAGATGGAATTTGAATTCAATGAATATTTGGAGTTAAGAATCTAATGACTCCTATAAATTCATTGCCAATTGTCGGAAAAACCCATCTGGTTCACTGACATTCTTTCGGGAAGGAAGCTGCCATCCTTACCTGGTCTGGCCTACATGTGACTCCAGACCCACATCAAAGTGGTTGACTCGTGAATGCCCTCTGGGCAATTAGGGATGGGCAATAAATGCTGCCCAGCCAGTGACACCGTCATCATCCTGTTAAAGAATAAAGAAAGAAAAGTTCCCCACCAATACCCCTACTATCTCCTCAGCTATCTCCCACAAAGGGCCAGGGTGTAGTTCATCTGTTTCAGCTGATTTATTCACCTTCAGACCTTTCAGCTTCCCCAGCACCTTCTTGTTTCATTTGAAAGTCACTGGAAATCTATGTCCCTCTCATTCTTTTTCCTGTTCCGAGTGGGAACTGTTTCTCCCTCTCTCCTCTATCCAGCTCAGGATTTCAAAACCCTCAATCAGATCTCCCTCTCAGCCTTCTTCTCTCCCAGAGAAAATATTCCCAACCTCTTCAATCTATCCTCATCGCTGTCATTTCTTATCCCTGGAACCATTCTTGTAAATCACTCCTGCCCTCTCTCCGATGTGTTCCCATCTTTCCAAGAATGTGGGGCCCACACCTGGACACAATACTCCAGCTGGGGTCAAACAAGGGTCTTGTACAAGTTCACCAACACCTCCTTCCTCTTGTACTCTGTGCCCCTGTTAGTAATGCGGAGGACACTGTGTGCTTTATTCACTGCTCTCTCTACCTGTCCTGCCACCTTCAATGGTCTGTGCACATATACCCCCAGTTCCCCCGCTCCTGCTGCACCCCCTTTTCGAATTGCCCCCCCCCCCATTTTATATTGTCTCTCAATGTCCTTCCCACCAAAGTGCATCACTTCCCATTTCTCTGCACTGAACCTCATCCGCCTCCCGTCCTCCCCCAAATCCCACACTTATCAATGTGCTTTGGAGTTCTGAACTGTTCCCCTCACATTTTACAATTTTTCCTGGTTCGGTGCCATCCACAAACTTTGATTTTGTCCCCTGCACAGCAAGATCCCAATCATTACTAAATATCAGGTAAAACAAGGATCCCAACATTGACCCCTGACAATCTGAGGGATCTTCTCAGCAGTTTCAAGTCACACCAGGCACCAGCCGAGCCCAATTCAATCCCTTCACTGTACAATACCACCTCTGGAAGGACAGGAGCACACACCCTTGAAGATCAGGTGGATTCTGGGTGGGTAAGATAAGAAGCAAGATATTTGTGGTTGAATATTAATTACTTCCCACACCATCAGGACAGAATTAATATGAGCTTCCTGCTATTGAGCAAACAGATTGAATAACCTCAAACCCTGAGACCATGCTGCCCAGCTGGTTCAACTGGTCTCTGAGGAAAGGCACCACTGTACCACCTTTACCTCAGTGTGACAACGTGACTCATTCTCTGTTGTTATAAATTAACACAACATTTCCCTTGGTAATCGCTCCTATGTCCAGCGGATTAACCCTTGGGCAAAAAAATCTCGTCAAACAGGAACCACAGAGAATTCCTGGAATGTTCACCATTCAACCGTGACTCCCTAACGCAATAGTTCCTACAAATCATTGTTTCATCCTGAGCACTCAGTACTCTGACAGTACAGAGACCCACACACGTCTATAACATTTCACCAGCTCAGAATATACTGAACATCCTTCTCAGACAAATGAATGAGATCTCTGCAAAGCTCTGAAACAGTATCCACAGCACAGACCTTCTGACAGTTTGGCAATCTCTCAGCTCTGACCCTCTGACAATGCGACACTCCCCCAGCACTGACCCACTGACAGTGCGGCACTCCCTCACCACTGACCCTCTGACAATGCAACATTCCCTCAGCACTGACCCACTGATAATGTGACTCTCCCTCAATACTCCTCCTCCTACAGTGTGAGACTCCCTCAGCTGTGACTTTATGACAGTGTGGTGTTCCCTCAGTACTGACCCTCCGACAGTACAGCAGCCCCTCAATACTGACCCTCCGACAGTACAGCACCCCTTCGGTACTGACCCTCCGACAGTACAGCAGCCCCTCAATACTGACCCTCCGACAGTACAGCACCCCTTCTGTACTGATCCTCCGACAGTATAGCAGCCCCTCAGTACTGACCTTCCCATTGTGCGGTATTATCCTAGCATTGACCCTCTGACAGGGCAATGCTCCCTCAGCCCTGACCCTCTAACAGTGTGATGGTTCCCCCAAAGCTGACTCTTCGACAGTGCACTCTCTCTCAGTACTGACCCTGCGACAGTACAGCAGTCCCTCAGTACTGACCCTTGAACAGTGCGGTATTATCAGAGTATTGACCCTCTGACAGTGCAATACTCCCTCAGCCATGACCCTCTGACAGTGTGATGGCCCTCCAAAGCTGTTCTCTGACAGTGCAGCGCTCCCTCAGTACTGACCCTCCAATAATGTGACACTCCTCAGCACTGATCCTCCAACAGTGTGGAATCCGCCCAGCACTAAGCGTCTGATAATACAATGCTCCATTAGCACTGACCCTCTGACAGTGCAGCATTCCACCAGCACTGAACCTCCAACAGGACAGTGCTCCCTTAATACTCACCCTCCGAGAGTGCGGCACTGCTTCAGCACCGATCCTCTGAGAGCGTAGCACTCCATCAGCATTGACCCTCTCACAGTATGGTCTATCTGTAAACCTGCACTGTTCCCCTTTTGGGCCTATTGTGGGAGTTTCATCACTCAAAGTCTTGGAGTAAGGTAGGGGCTAGTGTATCGAAGCTCCACATCCCTTAGATGTGCTGCGTGTCAAAACATGAGAAGGTGTTTCCAGGGAAAAGGTTTGCAGGGCCGAGGGAACAGGATGGGGGTGAGATATGGGACTAATTCAATGGTGTAAAGAGCCATCAGAGGCAGGATGGGTAGAATGGCCTTTATAAATCTAATCCAATCCAATCTTTGTTCCACCCCAATCCAGTGGTGTCTCAGTTTGTGAAATTCCTGGGAGTTCGCAGCAGTGAAACAAAGATTAAATTGGGTTAGATTTATAAAGGCCGTTCTACTCAGTTCCCAAGACCAGCTCGTGATGGAACTGAAGAATGTGAAGCAATAAATTAGACAGCTCTTAGGCTGATGTGATCTGGATAGTCTTCAAAAAAATAAAGATCTGGGTTATGAGGAGATCTGAAAATATCAGAAAGTTCTGGCAAAACTCATTAGGTCTCGTACATACTACAGAGAGAGACAGAGTTAACGTTTCGAGTCTCGTGACCCTTGTTCCATGATGACCATCTCAAGTCATGCTGGGGAAGTTGACACCCCCTATTATAATTAACCACATTGGTGTTTTCATGCTAATTATGCTCCCAATGTTAGTAAATACATAAAGCACACACATTTCATCACAGGCTCCAGGATCGAGATCAAGAGAAATTGAGAGTCCTGGCTTTATACAAACAATGATGATTCAATGTCAATCTCCCACTGAGTTCCAACGGGAACCACCTATTCCCACAGCCATGACCTCTCATAAACTATTCAGGAGATAGTGGCACCTAATCCCCACCCACTCACTGCTTTCACAGGCAGCAGGTTGTCTTCATGTTTTAACAGAGATATACCCGGTAAATCTGACGGGGTGGGGGGGGGGGGTGTTAAAAAACCAGCCCCTACCTCCAACCTCATTGTTTACCTCAAGCTTTACTCCGAGGCTGTGAGTGATGGAGCAACCACAATTGGCCAGGAAGAGGGACAGCACAGGGATCGAGATAGACCATACTGTGGGAGGGTCAGTGCTGAGGGAGTGCCAAACTGTCAGAGGGTCAGTATTGAGTGCGCGCCTCACTGTCAGTGTGTGAGTGCTGAGGGAGTACTGCAGTCTCGGAGAGTCAGTGCTGAGGGAATGCCGCATTGTCAGAGGGTCAGTTCTGAGGGAATGCTGTACTGATGGAAGGTCAGTGCTGAGGGAGTGCCATATTGTCAGAGGGTCAGTTCTGAGGGAGTGCTATACTGATGGAAGGTCAGTGCTGAGGAAGAGCACTGTTGGAAAGTCAGTATTGAGGGAGTGCCCAGTGACCATAGAGTCACTGCTGAGAGAGTGCAGCATTATGGGAGTGTCTGTACTGAGGGAGTGCTGCACTGTCAGAGTGCCAGTATTGAGGCAACATCGCGCTGTCATAAAGTCACTGCTGAAGTAGTACTGCCCTATTGGAGGGTCAGTGCTGAGGGATCGCCACACTGTCAGAGGGTCAGTGCTGAGGGAGTGCCACACTGTCAGAGGGTCAGTGCTGAGGGAGTGCCGCACTGTCAGAGGGTCAGTGCTGAGGGAGTGCTGCACTGTCAGAGGGTCAGTGCTGAGGGATCGCCACACTTTCAGGGGGTCAGAGCTGAGCTAGTGCTGCACTGTCAGGGGGTCAGAGCTGAGCAAGTACCAGACTGTCAGGGGGTCAGAGCTGAGGGAATGCCACACTGTCGGGGGGTCAGTGCTGAGTGAGTGCCGCACTGTCAGGGGGATCAGAGCTGAGGGAGTGCCGCACTGTCGGGGGGTCAGTGCTGAGTGAGTGCCGCACTGTCGGGAGGTCAGTGCTGAGTGAGTGCCGCACTGTCAGGGGGTCAGTGCTGAGGGAGTGCCGCACTGTCAGGGGGTCTGTGTTGTGGATACTGTTTCAGAGCTATGCAGGTATATTGCTAATTTGTTTGTGAAGCGTTTATGGTGTATTCTGAGCTGGTGAAATATTAGAGACGTTACAAATCACACAACACCAGATCTAGTCCAATAGGTTTAATTGGAAGCACTCGCTTTTGGAGTGCTGCTCCTTCATCAGATGGCTGTCCAAATCATGTTATAGACGTGTGTGAGTCTCTATACGGTCAGAGTACTGAGTGCTCAGGGTGAAACAAAGATTTCCAGCAGCTATTTCAATAGGGAGTTGTGTTTGAATGGTGCACATTTCAGAAATTCTCTGTGGCTCCTGTTTAATGAGATATTTTTTGCCTGAGGATTAATTTGACAGATATCGGGAAGAGCGATTACCCAGAGCAATGTTGTGTATATTTATAACAACAGAGAATGAGTCACGTTGTCACACTGAGGTAAAGGTGGTACAGTGGTCCCTTCCCTCAGAGACCAGTTGAACCAGCTGGGCAGCATGGTGCCAGGGTTTGAGGTTGTTCAATCTGTTTGGTCTAGGTACCCTGTTGCGAGAAGGCAACTGTACCATCTCTGAGGCTTGGGTGGTGGTGGTGGGTGGTGGTGGGTGGTGGTGGGTGGTGGGTGGTGGGTGCTGGGTGGTGGGTGGTGGTGGTGGTGGTGGTGGTGGGTGGTGGTGGTGGGTGGTGGTGGTGGTGGTGGTGGGTGGTGGTGGTGGTGGTGGTGGTGGTGGTGGGTGGTGGTGGTGGGTGAGGGGGGGGGGTGGTGGTGGTGGTGGTGGTGGTGGTGGTGGTGGTGGGTGGTGGTGGTGGTGGTGGTGGTGGTGGTGGTGGTGGTGGGTGGTGGTGGTGGGTGAGGGGGGGGGGGGTGGTGGTGGTGGTGGGTGAGGGGGGGGGGGTGGTGGGGGGTTGGGGGTTGGGGGTGGGTGCCTCCTCGTCACCGACATCATGTACAGGAATGCTCCCCTGAGACTGATTAATGTGTCTGCCCCAGTGGGTAAGAGTAAACGGTTGGTCATCCTGCAGCAGCTTCCACTGTTGCTGGTTAGGTTCTGGCCGGAGACTTCAACTGTATCATTGATGCAGATGGACAATCCGGTGGGGGGGACAGTAAACTGGACGCCACGTCCAGAGCCCTGATAGACACGGTAAAAGATGCCAAGCTGCACGACATCTTCAGCACCCCTGCAGATGGAGTGCAGCGTAGATACACCTGGTCACGGGCAGGTGGGTCTAGCCGCTCAAGGATGGATTACCTGTTTGTGTCCCGAACGGTCTCGGTCAGATCCACCGACGGCAAGCCGGTGTTCTTCTCTGACCACTGTCTCCTGCTGGCCGACTGTCACCTACAGGATGAGCAGCGGGCTGGTAAGGGAACGTGGAAGCTGAACACAAAGCTGTTGACCCCGGGAAACATTGAGGAGCTCAAGCAGGACTACGCAGGTTGGAGAACCATGAAGCCCCTCTTTGAGTCCCCAGCGGACTGGTGGGAAACAGTAAAAGGGAACATCAAGAGGTTCGTCATCCTCAAAGGTGTTCAGGAGGTGAGAGAGAGGCGGGGAAAACTGTCCCAGCTCCAGGAAAGTACGCAGAACCTGCTCCTGCTGCAGATGATGGGGTCGATGTCACGGAGGACCTCAAGGAGGTGAAGGGCCAGCAAGCCTCGCTCTTTGCCTCGGAGGCCTCCAAGATAATCTTCTGGTCCAGGGTCCGCTCGGTGGAGCAGGACGAGACGTGCTCACGTTTCTTCTTCCAGGAGGTGCACAAAGAGAGCTCTGTGCTCAGCAGCCTGAAGGAAGAAGATGGCTCAATAATGTCATCTCAGGCTGACGTCATGAGGATCAGTAAATCCTTCTACGCCAGTCTGTATGACTTGAAGCCAACCGACAGCGCGGCCTCCCAGTCGTTCCTGTCCTCTATCACGGAGGTCCTAGACGACGGAACACGAGAGAGGCTGGACCAGCCGCTATCTCTGGACGAGCTGACCAAGGCCCTCGAGTCCTTCGAAAAGAATAAAACTCCCGGAAGCAACAGCTTCCTGGGTCGAGCTCTATTCCGCTCTGTGGGACTTGATTGGCCAGGACCTGCTGGAGGTGTATGTCAGTATGCTTCGGGCAGGTACCATGAGTGAATCCATGAGGAAAAGCATCATCACCCTCGTCTACAAGAGGAAGGGGGAGAGGGAGGAACTCAAAAATTGGAAACCAATCTCACTGTTGAATGCGCATTACAAAATTCTGTCAAAGGTTATCGCCAACCGGATCAGGTCTGCTCTGGGGTCGGTAATTCACCCTGACCAAACCTGTGCTGTACTGGGCAGGAAGATCACTGAGAGTCTCGCACTCCTCAGGGATACGATCGCCTACGTGCAGGACAGAGGGTTGTACACCTGCCTGATCAGCCTGGACCAGGAGAAAGCTTTTCACAGGATATCACACAAGTATATGAGAGATGTTCTCTCCAAAATGGGCTTTGTGGAGGGAATCTGCAATTGGATCAGACTGCTCAACACCAACATTGTCAGTGCAGTCTCAATCAATGGGTGAGATTCAGATAGCTTCCCAGTCAGATCTGGAGTCAGGCAGGGATGCCCCCTCTCTCCTGCCTTGTTTGTGTGCTGCATAGAGCCATTTGCTGAGTCCATCAGGAAGGATGCGAGCCTGAGAGGGGTGACTATTCCTGGCAGCGGGGGCCTGCAGGTTAAGGCCTCCCTGTACATGGATGACGTCGCTGTTTTCTGCTCGGATCCGCTGTCCGTGCGCAGACTCATGTGCATCTGTGACCATTTCGAATGGGCCTCGGGGGCCAAGGTAAACTGAGGCAAGAGCGAGGCCATGCTCTTCGGGAACTGGGCCGACCAATCCTCTATCCCCTTCACCGTCAGGACTGACCACCTGAAGGTGCTGGGTATTTGGTTCGGGGGGGAGCTGGGGTGTGCACCGAGTCTTGGGAGGAGTGTATCAGCAAAGTGAAGCAGAAACTGGGCAGATGGAAGCTATGGTCGCTCTCCATCGTGGGAATAAAACCTGGTCATCAGGTGTGAGGCACTGTCATTGCTGTATACGTGGCACAGGTGTGGCCTATTCCCAGAACCTGCTGCAGTCACCCAGGCCATCTTCCAGTTTATATGGAGGTCAAAGATGGACCGGGTCTGAAGGGACTTGCAGTACAAAAATCTGGGCAACGGGGGAAAAAATACACCCAATGGCACCCTCACCCTGATGGCCACCTTTGTGTGTGGCTGCATCAAGCTGTGCGTGGATCCCCGGTACGCCAATACCAAGTGTCACTACGTACTGAGGTTCTACCTGTCCCCGGTGTTGCGAAGGATGGGCCTGGCCTCGCTGCCGGGGAACGCTCCGAGTAGTTGGACCATTCCGTATCACCTGTTGTTCGTGGAGAAGTTTATGAGGAAAAACACCTTTGACCACAAGTCCATCAGGAAGTGGTCAGCACGTAGCGTCCTTGAGACCCTTCGGGAAAAGGAGAGGGCGGATCCTGTCGAGCGGTTCCCTGAGCAGACTGTTAAAGCCATTTGGCAGAATGCCTCATCGCCAGAACTTTCCAACAAGCACCAAGACGTGGCTTGGCTGGTGGTGAGAAGGGCTCTGCCTGTGAGATCCTTCATGCCCGCCCGGACTTTCAGCCGCACCGCACGTTGCCCTCGAAGGGGGAAGGGTGGGGGGGGGGTTGGTGAGACTGTCACACACCTCCTTCTGGAATGTGCCTATGCAGAAGGAGCCTGGAGAGGAATGCAGTGGTGTTTGTCGAGGTTCGTCCCGAGCAGCGCCGTGACGTGGGACTCCGTGCTCGACGGCCTGTTCCCCGGGACGCACACTGAGATGAACATCAACTGGAGGATCATCAACTCGGTGAAGGACACTCTCTGGGCAGTCCGAAACCTGTTGATCTTCGAGCTGAAGGAGTTGACCCCGACTGAGTGTTGCAGACTGGCCCATTCCAAGGTCCAGGACTGTGTGTTGAGGGATGCGCTGAAGCTTGGGGCAGCTGCCACCAAGGCGCGGTGGGGAAAGACCACCGTGTAACGTCTGCCTGCCTAAAGAAGAACAGGGGACCCACACAGTCAGTTGGGATCTGCTGATGCCTCAGCTAAATATGTAATCGTACAGACCAGGAAATAGGAATGATTACTCTGTTTTGGTATGCAAAGAAATGGAATGTTTACAGATGTATGGCATGTCCAAGTGTACAGACCATCAAATTATTTTATGAATAAAGTATATTTTTGAAATAAAAAAAATCTGTTTGCTCAATAGCAGGAAGCTCACATTAATTCTGTTCTGATGGCATGGGAAGTAATTAATATTCAACCACAAATATCTTGCTTCTTATCTCACCCACCCAGAATCCACCTGATCTTCAAGGGTGTGTGCTCCTGTCCTTCCAGAGATGGTATTGTACAGTGAAGGGATTGAATTGGGCTCGGCTGGTGCCTGGTGTGACTCGAAACTGCAGAGCAGTTCCCCACAGCACACATACGCACCCCTCCCCACCACCCCCAACCCCACTTCCTCCCACCATCCCCCACACGCTTCCCCACCCACCATCCCCCACACGCTTCCCAGGAGGCAGTGTTAGGCATTTTGCTTTGCCTGATATTTATTAATGATTGGGATCTTGCTGTGCAGGGCACAATTTCAAAGTTTGGAGTTGGCACCAAATCAGGAAGAATTGCAAACTGTGTCAGGTACAGTGTGGGACTTTGACAATTTGGGGGAGTAGGGGGGGAGAGAGGGGGCAGATGGGGTTCAGTGCAGAGAAGTGGGAGGTGATGCCCTTTGGAGGGAAGGACATTGAGAGACAACATGAAATGGGGGGGGGGGCAAATCTAAAGGGGGTGTGCCGGGTTAGGGGGAGTTGGGCAATACATGTGCACAGATAATTGAAGGTGTCAAAACAGGTAGAGAGGGCAGTGGATAATGCACATTGTCCTCAGCTTTACTAACTGGAACAGTGAGAGGGACAGACTCAGAAAGGGAGAGGCTGAAACAGTGAGACTGACAGAGACACAGACAGAAATAGACAGAGGGAAACTGACATGGACAGAGAGAGAGTGTAACAGAAAGAGAGAGAGAAACAGGGGCAGACAGAGACTCAGACAGAGAGACAGAGAGAGAGAGAGAGACAGAGTGGAACAGAGAGGGAGAGAGAAACAGGGGCAGACAGAGACTCAGACAGAGAGAGAGAAGGAGTGGACTAGATAGAGAGAGACAAAATACTACAAACTGTGATTCCACAGGAATCGGTGACTGCTGTGGGAAATTGGTGATATTTTTCAGAGAAATTGTTAAGATGCATCCTTCGATGAAAAAGTGCGGAGTGTTTCAGGTAAACCAGGAACTCTAATCTTGACTCTGGTTTCCAGCATCTACGGGCCTCACTTTTGTCTCATTGATTTGAACCTTACTGAGAATCCTCTTGGAAGGATGCCTACCTTGAAGAAGTTCTCCGGTGCTCTCCACAAGAATCTCAGTGAGTCTCTCTCTCTCACTGCAACCCCCAGGTCATCTCCTCTGCCCTGAAGCTCTTCAACCATGTTCTGAAGATTTTCCTGCTCCTCGGATGTTTCCTGACCTGCTGTGCTTTTCCAGCACCACTCTGATCTAAACTCTGGTTTCCATCATCTGCAGTCTTCACTTTTGCCAGGAGCTCTGAGTGTCTATATCTGGTGCCCTGACATTCCACACTGAACTCGGTGTTCAATCCCACATCATGGTAACCCTGGCAATGTTTCCCACAGTAACAATACCAGCTCGGGTCTGTGAAGTAATCAGTAGGTGGTACCTTAGTGCCAAGGGAAGCTCTGATCTCAACACGGAGAGATGTGCTGGATCGGAATTATCTCTGAATTATAATGTTTCTGTCCCGAGACTGTGACACAATATCAATGGTAAAGGTCATCAGAAAATATTTGAAAATGTTGCCCATGATACTGAGTGTGAGCTGATGAACTCCGCCCTGTTCTGCCTTTCCATTTAAATATTCCACTAGCACAGGGAACTAAGCAGAGTGTTTTAACATTGAGGTAAGTCTCTGTCTCCCATCATCCACATCTCACAATCCTCCCTCCTGCACAGACTCAGCTAGATGGTATAGTCTGGAAGGTTGGGTTTGTAACTGAGTACACAGTCACAGACAGCACTGACTGAATACTCTTTTATCCAAACTCTCCTCATGTTTCACTGGGGCATTTGGACAGGAACAGCCTGACACTCTGTAAACTCTCATGGATTCTCTCCAACCCTGTCTCTCACACTCTTTCTCCATCAATCTCATTCTCTCTCTCCTTCTCTCTCTCTCTCTCTCTCTGTCTTGGTCTCTCAAACACTCTGTCTCTGTCCCTTCTCTCACTCCCTCTCTCTCTGTCCCTATCTCTCTCACACACTCTGTCTCTGTCCCTTTCTTTCATATTCTCTCTCTCTGTCCCTTCTCTCACTCCCTCTCTCTCTGTCCCTTCTCTCACTCCCTCTCTCTCTGTCCCTTCTCTCACTCCCTCTCTCTCTGTCCCTTCTCTCACTCCCTCTCTCTCTGTCCCTTCTCTCACTCCCTCTCTCTCTGTCCCTATCTCTCTCAAACACTCTGTCTCTGTCCCTTCTCTCACTCCCTCTCTCTCTGTCCCTATCTCTCTCACACACTCTGTCTCTGTCCCTTTCTTTCATACTCTCTCTCTGTCCCTTCTCTCACTCCCTCTCTCTCTGTCCCTATCTCTCTCACACACTCTGTCTCTGTCCCTTTCTTTCATACTCTCTCTCTGTCCCTTCTCTCACTCCCTCTCTCTCTGTCCCTACCTCTCACACTCTCTCTCTCTGTCCCTCTTTCACACTGGAGAGGGTGACTCAGTGGTTTGCACTGCTGCCTCACTGCGCCAGGGACTCAGGCGACTGTCTATATGAATTTTGCACATTCTCCTCGAGTCTGCATAAGTTTCCTCTGGATGCTCCGGTTTCCTCCCACAATCCAAAGATGTGCAGGTTGAGGTGGATTGGCCATGCTAAATTGACCATAGCTTCCAGGGATGTGCAGGCTAGATGAATAAGATGTGGAATTGCCTGGTTGGAGGTTGGGTCTCAGAGGATTAGATTAGATTACTTACAGTGTGGAAACAGGCCGTTCGGCCCAACAAGTCCACACTGACCTGCGTCCACCCAGCATCTAACACTACGGGCAATGTAGCATGGCCAATTCACCTCACCTGCACATTTGCAGACTGTGGGAGGAAACCGGAACACCCAGAGGAAACCCACACAGACACAGGGAGAACTTGCAAACTGCACACAGTCAGTCACCTGAGGTGGGAATTGAACCCAGGTCACTGGGGCACTGTGAAGCACCAGTGCTAACCACTGTGCCACCTTGCTGCCCAAGGCTGCATTTCAAGAGGTCAGTGTGGGCTGAATGGTCTGTTTCCACACAGTGCAGACACTGTCTCTCTCCATTATGGTTATTGGATCACACTTTGTAAGTTATTCTTGTCATTCAGATTAATTAATTCCCAGGATCAGAGGCTCAGCACAAACGGAAAACGTGACCTCACAGAAAAACCGTAAGTTCATTGGTTGCTAACTACTACTAATTTAACTGTGTTATGAATTTCAAATTTCAGGTAAATTGGGGAAATATTTACATGTTACAATGTAAAAGACGAGAAGGAAACTTTGAAAAAACACATTAAGAGCTGAGTAAATGAAATGGAGTTGCAGGGCCAGGGGATGTATTATACCTGGATGGTGGAGATGCTGGTACAGCCCATTGTGCTTCAAAGGGACCACATCTGGAGCAAGTGTTGGTGGTTTGAGGAATTCTGGCTCACAGTTGATGAGCTGGAGTCTGAGCTCCAAACACTGACACACATCAGGGATGGGGAGAGTTACCTGAATGCTGTGTTTCAGGAGGCAGTCACACATCTTCGATTAACTGCCTCGTATTTGGTCAGTGGTCAGGGACAGGAGGGTGTGACTATGAACAAGGCAGGTTCAGGGATCCAGGAGGTAGTGCTGAGGGAGTTAGTCAATCAGATTTGGGATTCTTGCTCCCTGTGTGGATGAGAGTGTGGGCTGGAGGGAGGGTGAGCAAACTGACCATAAACCTGTGGGACAGGATGATGGTCCTGATACAGCCATCCAAGATGGAGGGAAGAAAAGAGAAATGTAAATGTAATTGGGGATAGTATTGTTAGGGGAATGGACACAGCTCTCTGTGGGCAGGATTGTGAAATCTGAAGGCTGTGTTGGCTGGTGCCAGCATTCAGGAGATCTAATCTGGGCTCCAGGGGAATTAGGAATGGGAGGGGAAAGATCCAGTTGTTGTGGTCCATGTCAGTTCAAATGATGCGGGAGAATGAGGAAAACGTTTCTCCTGAGGGAATGTGAACAGCCAGGGGCTAAATTAAAAATCAGAACCAAAAAGGGAATAATCTCTGGATTACTACCCATGAGTTAATTGGCACAGGATCAATATGATTAAAGAGGTTAACGTGAGGCACAGAGATTAGTGTGGGAGAAATGGGTTTGAATTCACAGGAGATTGGCATCTGTACTGGGAAAGGAGGGAGCTGCTTCAGGGTAGTTGTTATGGGGGTCTTTAACTTCCCCAATATTGACTGGAAATACTATAGATCAAATAGTTTAGATGAGTCAGTTTTTGTTCAATGTGTGCAAGAGGTTTTTCTGACACAGTGTGTAGACAGGTCAACAAGAGACGATGCCATATTTGATTTGGTACTGGGGAATGAACCTGGCCAGTAGATCTGAGAACAGATAAGACCCCTGGGCTGGATGGGATTTATCCTCGGATTCTCTGTGAACCAGGGAGGAGATTACAGAGCCTTTGGCTTTGAACTTTATGTCATCATTGTCGACAGGAGTAGTGCCAGAAGAGTGGAGGATAGCAAATGTTGTTCCCTTGTTTAAGAAGGAGAGTCAGGATAACCCTGATAATTATAGGCCAGTGAGCCTTACTTCAGTTGTGGGTAAGGTATTGGAAAGGTTATGCGAGATAAGATTTATAATCATCAGGAAAGGAATAATTTAATTAGGGATAGTCAACACGGTTTTGTGAAGGATAGGTCATGAGTTCTTTGAGTAAGTGACAAAACAGGTGGATGAAGGTAAATCGGTTGATGTGGTGGAAATGGACTTCAGTAAGATGGTGATCAGGTTCCACATGGTAGGCTATTGCACAAAATATGGAGGCATGGGATTGAAGGTGATATAGCGGTTTGGATCAGACGTTGGCTCACTGAAAGAAGACAGAGGGTGGTAGTTGATGGGAAATGTTCATCCTGGAGCTTGGTTACCAGTGGTGTGCCACAAGGATCTGTTTGGGGGCCACTGCTTGTCGTCATTTTTATAAATGATCTGGAGGCGGGTGTGGAAGGATGGGTTAGTAAATTTGCGGATGACACTAAGATAGGCAGAATTGTGGATAGTTCTGAGGGATGTTATGGGTTACAGAGGGACATAGTTAAGATGCAGAGCTGGGCTGAGAAGTGGCAAATGGAGTTTAATGTGGAAAAGTGTGAGGTCGTTCACATTGGAAGGAGTTACTGGAATGCAGAGTACTGGGCTCATAGTAAACCTCTTGGCAGTTTAGATGAACAGAGAGATGTCAGTGTCCTGGTTCATAAGTATCTGAAAGTTGCCACCCAGCTTGACAGGGTTGTTAAGAAGGCACATGGTGTGTTCGCATTTATAGGTAGGGGATTGAGTTTCGGAGCCATGAGGTCATGCTCCAGCTGTACAAGACGCTAGTAAGGCCACACCTGGAGTATTGCGTGTAGTTCTGGTCACCGCATCATAGGAAGGATGTGGAAGCTTTGAAAAGGGTTCAGTGGAGATTTACTCAGATGTTGCCTGGTATGGAGGGAAGATCTTACAAGGAAAACATGGGGCACTTGAGTCTGTTTTCATTAGAGAGAAGAAGGTTGAGAGGTGACTTAATCAAGACGTACAGGATAATCAGAGGGTTAGATATGACAGTGAGAGCATTCTTCGTCAGATGGTGAAGGCGAGGGGACAGAGCTTTAAATTGAGGGGTGATAGATTTAGGAAAGATATCAAGGATAGTTTCTGCAGTCAGAGAGTAGTAGGGGCATGGAACGGCCTGCCTGCAATAATAATAGACACATCGACATTAAGGGCATTAAAATGTGCCTTGGACATAGATATGGATAATAATACAATGGTGTAAGTTAGATGAGCATCAGATTAATTTCACAGGTCAGCACAACACCAAGGGCTGAAGGGCATGTTCTGCACTGTAATGTTCTATGTTTTATGTTCTATGCTCCAATGGCATGGGCTCAAGTGAATCAGACAGGGATCAGAGACCTGGAAAATTGCATAACTAGGGCTGTGGGTAGAGCTTTAAGCTGAATGAGGGGAGTTTCAGTCACATGGAAAATTGTGGCAAGTGTTAAAGCAGAGGGGAGGGCTGAGCAGAGGTTATTAAAGTTAACTGAAGAAGTATTAGGTCAGAGTGTCTGGGAAGGGCCAGGAATCTAACTTCAGGCACAGCACATGAAGGGACAACTATGAGAAAGGGTGCAGTCAACACAGGGCTGAGGGTGTTGTACTTAAATACAAACTGGATACAAAACAGGGTAAAGGAGCTTGTGGCCCAGATTGAAATTGGCAGGAAGCAAGGTCGAGTGGGGAAGATAATAGAGCAACAATGGCAGGAGTTTCTGAGTGTAATTAAGGACACAGTACAGAGGTTCATCCCAAAGAAAAGAAAGATTATCCAGGGAGGGTTTAGAAAGCCATGGCTGACAAAGGAAGTCAGGAAATGTATCAAAGAAAAAGAGAGAGCCTATAAAGTGGCTGACAGCACTGGGAAATCAGAAGATTGGGAAGACTACAACAACAAACAGAGGATAACAAGGAGAGAAATACGGGAGGAGAGGATCAAATATCATGGTAAGCTAGCCAGTAATATTAGAAATGATAGTAAAAGTTTCTGTCAATACATAAAAACAAATGAGAGGCAAAAATAGAAATTGGGCCATTCCAAATTGATGCAGGAATGCTTGAGCTGGGAGATGAGGAAATAGCTGAAGTACTTTGTGTCAGTCTTCACAGTGGAAGACATGTTTAATATCCCAACAATTAAGGAGAGTTGGGGGCAGAGTTGAGTATGGTTGCCATTACAAAAGAAAAAGTGCTAGAAAAACAAAACGGTCGTCACATTGATAAATCTCCTGGCCCCGATGGGCTACATCCGAGAGTTCTGAGGGAGGTGGCTGAGGAAATCGTGGAGGTGCTGACTGTGATCTTTCAAAAATCACTGGAGTCAGGGAACGTCCCAGAAGATTGGAAAATCACTGTTGTAATCCCTTATTCAAGAAAGGATCAAGACAAAGGATGGAATATTATAGGCTGATTAGCCTAACCTGGGTTGTCGGTAAAATTCTAGAATCCATCATTAAGGATGAGATTTCTAAATTCTTGGAAGTGCAGGGTCGGATTAGAACAAGTCAGCATGGATTTAGTAAGGGTAGGTCATGCCTGATAAACCTGTTAGAATTCTTTGAAGAGGTAACAATCAGGTTAGACCAGGGAAACCCAGTGGATGTTATCTCTCTATATTTCCAAAAGGCCTTTGGTAATGTGCCTCACGGGAAGCTGCTGAGTAAGGTGAGGGCCCATGGTGTTCAAGGTGATCTACTAGCATGGACTGGGGATTGGCTGTCTGACAGAAGGCAGAGAGTTGGGAAAAAGGGCTCTTTGTCATAATGAGGCATGTTGGTGCCAAGTGGGGTCCCGCAGAATTCAGTGTAGGGGCCACAGCTGTTCACTTTATATATTAATGATCTAAATGAAGGGACTTGGGGCATTCTGGTGAAGCTTGCCAATGATACGAAGTTCGGCAGACAGGCAGGTAATATCGAGAAGGTGGGGAGGCTGCAGAAAGATTTAGACAATTTAGGAGTGTGTTCCTGGAAATGGCTGGTGAAATTCAATGCGAGCAAGTGCGAAGTCTTGCACTTTGGAAAAAGGAATACAGTCATGGACTATTTTTTAAAGTGAGAAAATCCATACAGCCAAAGTACAAAGGGATCTGGGAGTGCTAGTCCCAGATTCTCGAAAGGTTGTGTTGCAATTTGAGTCCGTGATGAAGAAAGCAATTATAATGTTGTCATTAATCTCAAGAGGGTTGGAATACAAAAGCAGTGATGTGCTACTGAGACTTTATAAAACTCGAGTTAGGCCCCATTTGGAATACTGAATTTGGAATTTTGGGCCCCATACCTCAGGAAGGACATACTGGCACTGGATGGTGTCCAGTGGAGATTCACACGGATGATCCCTGGAATGGTAGTCCTAACATATGATGGTCAGCTGAGGATCCTGGGATTGTATTCATTAGAGTTTAGAAGGTTGAAGGGATATCTACTGGAAACTTTCAAGATAATGCATGGCTTAGAAAGGGTAGATTCTGAGAATTTGTTTCCATTAGGTGGGGAGAGTCAGACCCATGGGCACAACCTTAGAATTAGAGGGGGTCAATTTAGAACAGAAATGAGAGGACATTTCTTCAGCCGGAGAGTGGTGGGCCTGTGGAATTCATTGTTTCAATTCATAAATATGTAAATCCCAGAATTTCTTTCAAATCACATTCACGATAAAACTTAAGGTTATATTAAAAAGGTGATATTGCAACTTAGACAATACTTTAAAGGTGTGATGTTCGAGTTTAGGAGAATATGAGGCCTGTGGATGCTGCAGATCAGAGTCGGAAAATGTGGTGCTGGAAAAGCACAGCTAGTCAGGCAGCCTCCGAGGGGCAGGAGAGTTTCGAGCTTGAGCTCTTCACCAGGAATCCTCAAAACGTCGACAGATTTCTGTGTGTGTGTATGTGTGTGCGTGTGTGTGTGTGTATGAGAGACTGTATGTGTGTGCGTAAGAGACAGCATGTGTGGGAGACCGTGCGTGTGCATGTGTGTATGTATGTCTGTGTGTATGTATGAGAGGGAGCATGTGTGAGAGTCTGTGCATATGTGTGTGTGTCTGTGTGTGTGAGAGAGAGCGTGTGTGACAGACTGTGTGTGTTTGTGTGTGTCTGTGTGAGTGAGAGACTGTATGTGCATGTGTGTGTGTCTGTGTTGTATGTGTGTGTTTTTGTGTCTGTGTGAGAGAGACTGTGTGTGTGAGAGACTGTATAAAAGTGTGTGTGAGAGACTGTGTATGTGTGTGTCTGTATTGTGTGTGTGTGTGTGTGCATGTGAGTGAGAGAATATGTGCGTGTGCATGTGTGTTTGTGTTTATGTGTGTATGTCTGAGAGAGTATGTGTATGAGAGAGTGTGCATGAGAGTGTGCATATGTATGCTTGTGTGTGTACGAGTGTGTGTGTGAGAGTGTGTAGTGTCGTGGGGTGACAAGTAGTGTGACATAAACCCAATGTCCTGGTTGAGGCCATTCCAGTTGAGGCTATCAGCCTCTGCTCGGCCACTCTGCGTTGTAGCGTATACCAAAGTGCATCTTGGACGACGGTCACCTGAAGATCCAACACCGAATGTCCCTGACCACTGAAGTGTTCCTTGACTAGGAGGGAACATCCCTGTCTAAGGTGCTTCTGCTGAAGTTAACTAGGGGTCCATTCAGTTATCCTCCCAGTGTCTCAGATATATGTAAATGCAAGAGATGCCTTGGTTTGATTTTATGAATTCCCAATGTTTGTTTGTTTCACGTACAAAGAGGATACAGGAATGGAAGAGCTAATTATGGCAGATGCTGGAACCTGTAATGATAAAAATAAATGCTGACGTTCACATTGGGTCAGACAGCATCCATGCAGAGACCAAATGACTTTTCACCAATGCATCGTGGGTGACTGCTTTGCAGAACACCTCTGGTCTGTTTACAAACAAGACCCTAATCTTCCTGTAGCTGGTCATTTTACCACAGCATCCTGCTCACATGCTGACATGTCTGTCCTCAGCACGCTGCAGTAGTATAGAGTCATAAAGATGTACAGCACAGAAATAGACCCTTTGGTCCAACTCATCCATGCCAACCAGATATCACAACCTGATCGAGACCCATTTGCCAGCACTTGGCCTATATCCCTCTTAACATTTCCTATTCGTATACCCATCCTGATGCCTTTTAATTCATACAATTGTACCAGCCTCCACCACTTCCTCTGGCAGCTCACTCCATCCACGCACCAACTTCTGCGTGAAAAAGTTGCCCCTTAGGTCCCTTTCATATCTTTCCCTTATCACCCTAAGCTATGCCCTCTGGTTCTGGACTCCCCCACCCCAGGGAAAAGACTTTGTCTACAGTATTTATCTTATCCATGCCCCTCATGATTTTATAAATGTCTATGAGCTCACCCCTCAGCCTCCGACACTGCAGGAAAAACAGTCCCAGCTTTTTCAGCTTCTCCCTATAGCTCAAATCCTCTAACCCTGGTAACATCCTTTCAAGTTTCACAAAATCCTTCACTCTTGTATGAGAAGCTAAGAAGCCTTTGCAGATTTGTATTTGCAGATACATTTTATTTTGTTCAAAAAGCACACAATTTGTAGACAGTCAGTCAATGTGGCATTTTATAAATTCCTACTTTGGAAATAAAGCCAGTCTGATTCCAGGTTAAGGTACAGCCACTTGAAACAAGGCCTTACACCTAAAATGTATTGTCTGAGTGGACATGTCACCTCCTTTATACTGATACAATCTCCATTTATCTCGAGGCAGTGATTTGAAAGAAATTCTGGGATTTGCATATTCATCAGTTGAAACCTGCATATCTCCTTCACCGCCGCTCCCTCACCACCAGACGCCTGGAGGAAGAAAGCCTCATCTTCCGCCTCGGAACACTTCAAACCCAGGGCATCAATGTGGACTTCAACAGGTTCCTCATGTCCCCTTCCCCCACCTCATCCTAGTTTCAAACTTCCAGCTCAGTTACTGTCTCCTTGACTTGTCCGACCTGCCTATCTTCTTTTCCACCTGTCCACTCCACCCTCTCCTCCTTGACCTATCACCTTCATCTCCTCCCCCACTCACCCATTGTACTCTATGCTGCTCTCTCCCCACCCCCACTCTCCTCTAGCTTATCTCTCCATGCTTCAGGCTCACTGCCTTTATTCCTGATGAAGGGCTTTTGCCCGAAATGTCGATTTCGCTGCTCGTTGGATGCTGCCTGAACTGCTGTGCTCTTCCAGCACCACTAATCCAGTATTTGGTTTTCAGCATCTGCAGTCATTGTTTTTACCTTATCCATTTTAACTGTTTGAAGATTTAATCGAGTCAAAGAGTCATAGCGATGTACAGCATGGAAACAGACCGTGCAGTCCAACCTGTCCATGCCGACCAGATATCCCAACCCAATCTAGTCCCACCTGCCAGCACCTGGCCCATATCCCTCCAAACCCTTCCTATTCATAAACCCATCCAAATGCCTCTTAAATGCTGCAATTATACCAGCCTCCACCACTTCCTCTGGCAGCTCATTCCATACAGACACCACCATCTGCGTGAAAAAGTTGCCCCTTAGGTCTCTTTTATATCTTTCCCCTCTTACCCTAAACCTATGCCCTCTAGTTCTGGACTCCCCGACACCAGGGAAAAGACTTTGTCTATTTATCCTATCCATGCCCCTCATAATGTTGTAAACCTCTATAAGGTCACCCCTCAGCCTCCGACGCTCCAGGGAAACAGCCCCAGCCTATTCAGCGTCTCCCTAAAGCTCAAATCCTCCAACCCTGGCAACATCCTTGTCAATCTTTTCTGAACCCTTTCAAGTTTCAAAACATCTTTCCGATAGGAAGGAGACCAGAATTGCACGCAATATTCCAACAGTGGCCTAACCAATGTCCTGTACAGCCACAACATGACCTCCCAACTCCTGTACTCAATGCCCTGACCAATAAAGGAAAGCATATCAAACGTCTTCTTCACTATCCTATCTACCTGCAACTCCTCTTTCAAGGAGCTATGAACCTGCACTCCAAGGTCTGTTTGTTCAGCAACACTCCCTAGGACCTTACCATTAAGTGTATATGTCCTGCTCTGATTTGCTTTTCCAAAATGCATCACCTCGCATTTATCTGAATTAGACTCCATCTGCCACTTCTCAGCCCATTGGCCCATCTGGTCAAGAATCTGTTGTAATATGAGGTAACTCTCTTAGCTGTCCACTACACCTCCAATTTTGGTGTCATCTGCAAACTTACTAACTGTACCTCTTATGCTCGCATCCAAATCATTTATGTAAATGACAAAAAGTGGAGGACCCAGCACTGATCCCTGTGGCACTCCACTGGTCACAGGCCTCCAGTCTGAAAAACAACCCTCCACCACCACCCTCTGTCTTCTACCTTTGAGCCAGTTTTGTATCCAAATGGCTAGTTCTCCCTGTATTCCATGAGATTTAACCTTGCTAGTCAGTCTCCCATGGGGAACCTTGTCGAACGCCTTACTGAAGTCCATATAGATCACATCTACTGCTCTGTCCTCATTGTTACTTCTTCAAAAAACTCAATCAAGTTTGTGAGACATGATTTCCCATGCACAAAGCCATGTTGACTATCCTTAATCCGTCCTTGCCTTTCCAAATACATGTATATCCTGTTCCTCAGGATTCCCTCCAACAGCTTGCCCACCACCGAGGTCAGGCTCACTGGTCGATAGTTCCCTGACTTGTCTTTGCCGCCCTTCTTAAACAGTGGCACCACGTTAGCCAACCTCCAGTCTTCCAGCACCTCACCTGTGACTATCGATGATACAAATATCTCAGCAAGAGGCCCAGCAATCACTTTTCTAGCTTCCCACAGAGTTCTAGGGTACACCTGATCAGGTCCTGGGGATTTATCCACCTTTAACCATTTCAAGACATCCAGCACTTCCTCCTCTGTAATCTGAACATTTTGTAAGATGTCACCATCTATGTCCATACAGTCTATATCTTCCATATCCTTTTCCACAGAAAATACTGATGCAAAATATTCATTTAGTATCTCCCCCATTTTTTGTGGCTCCACACAAGGCTGCCTTGCTGGTCTTTGAGGGCCCTATTCTCTCCCTAGTTACCCTTTTGTCCTTAATATATTTGTAATAACCCTTTGGATTCTCCTTAATTCTATTTGCCAAAGCTATCTCACGTCCCCTTTTTGCCCTACTGATTTCCCTCTTAAGTATACTCCTACTTCCTTTATACTCTTCTAAGGATTCACTCGATCTATCCTGTCTATGCCAGACATATGCTTCCTTCTTTTTCTTAACCGAAACCTCAATTTCTTTAGTCATCCAGCATTCCCTATACCTACCAGTCTTCCCTTTCACCCTGACAGGACTATACTTTCTCTGGATTCTTGTTATCTCATTTCTGAAGGCTTCCCATTTTCCAGCCGTCCCTTTACCTGCAAACATCTGCCTCCAATCAGCTTTCAAAAGTAATTGCCTAATACCGTCAAAATTGGCTTTCCTCCAATTTAGAACATCAACTTTTAGATCTGGTCTATCCTTTTCCATCACTATTTTAAAACGAATACAATTACGGTTGCTGACCCCAAAGTGCTCCCCCACTGACACCACAGTCACCTGCCCTGTCTTATTTCCCAAGAGCAGGTCAATTTTGCACCTTCTCTAGTAGGTACATCCACATACTCAATCAGAAAATTGTCTTGTACGCTCTTAAGAAATTCCTCTCCATCTAAACCTTTAACACTAGGGCAGTCCCAGTCGATGTTTGGAAAGTTAAAATCCCCTACCATATCTACCCTATTATTCTTACAGATAGCTGAGATCTCCTTACACGTTTGTTTCTCAATTTCCCTCTGACTATTAGGGGGTCTATACAACAATTCCAATGAGGTGATCATCCCTTTCTTATTTCTCAGTTCCACCCAAATAACTTCCCTGGATGTATTTCCAGGAATATCCTCCCTCAGTACAGCAGTAATGTTATCCCTTATCAAAAATGCCACTCCCCCTCCTCTCTTGCCTCCCTTTCTATCCTCCGAGAAGCATTTGTATCCTGGAACATTAAACTGCCAGTCCTGCCCATCCCTGAGCCATGTAATTGCTGTAATTGCTATGATATCCCAGTCCCATGTTCCTAACCATGCCCTGAGTTCATCTGCCTTCCCTGTTAGGCCTCTTGCATTGAAATAAATGCAGTTTAATTTATTAGTCCTACCTTGTCCCTGCGTTCCGTGACTGTTTGACTCACTTCTGTTCTCAACTGTACCAGTCTAAGATTAATCTCTGACCTCACTCTCGCCCTGGGATCCTCCCACCCCCCAACCTTACTAGTTTAAATCCTCCCAAGCAGTTCTAGCAAATTTCCCTGCCAGGATATTAGTCCCCTTGCAATTTAGGTGCAATCCATCCTTCTTGTACAGGTCACTTCTACACCAAAAGAGATTCCAATGATTCGCCATCCTGGGTTTGTTCAATGCATTTACATCAGTTGTATGACCCTTTGACCTTTTACTTATAAATTGTGTGTCTGATGTCCCCTCTCTCCCAGCACCTGAAGGAGGAGAGAGGTTCTGAATGCTTGTGTTTTCAAATAAAGCTGTTGGCCTATAACCTGGTGTCGTACAATGTTTGACCTTATTGCAAAGACTGATCCGAAATGTTTTAGTAACTGTGTATATAGACATATTCAAGTTTTTTATGAATGAAGTATATTTTTGTAACAAAAGATGCTCTCACACACAAAACAAAACTGTCCTTCTCAGTCTCTTGCTCTGTAACTCCTCCTTTTTCAGATTGGATCTTGGAGTTGGAATGGATCAGCACTTATTTAGCTGTTAGCAGTCAGCCTTTTTTAGTCTTTTGTGTGGGAGTGCTGCACTCTTCAAGGGCCAGTGCTGAGGGAATGCTGCACTATTCGAGGGTCAGTGCAGAGGGAGTGCCCCACTGTCGGAGGATCAGTGCTGATGGAGGAGTGCTGCATTGTTGGAGATCAGCACTGATGGGGTATTGCACTGTCAGAGGGTTAGT
Source organism: Chiloscyllium punctatum (assembly GCF_047496795.1). Classification (NCBI taxonomy): domain Eukaryota; kingdom Metazoa; phylum Chordata; class Chondrichthyes; order Orectolobiformes; family Hemiscylliidae; genus Chiloscyllium; species Chiloscyllium punctatum. The sequence continues at coordinate 14,862,909 of NC_092768.1, forward strand.
GCTGATGGAGTGAACATAGAACACAGAACAGTACAGCACAGTGCAGACCATTCAGCCCTCAATGCTGTGCCAGCCTTTCATCCTACCCTAAGATCAGACTAACCTGCATACCCTTCATTGTTCTATCTTCCATGTACCTATGCAAGAATCGCTGAAATATCCCTTATGTTTGTGACTCTACGACCACTGCTGGCAGTGCATTCCACACACCCACCAATCTCTGAGTAAAGAATCTAACTCTGGCATCTCCCCTAAACTTTCCTCCAATTACCTTAATATTATGCCCCTTCATGATAGACATTTCCGCCAAGGGGAAAATGTCTCTGGCTATCCACTCTATGTCTCTCAATATCTTGTACACCTCTATCAAGTCACCTCTCATCCCTCTTTGTTCCAATGAGAAAAGCCCTAGCTTCCTCAACCTTTCTTCATAAAACATACCCTGCAGTCCAGGCAGCATTCTGATAAATGTCCCTGCACCCTCTCGAAAGTTTCCACATAATCCCTCTAATGAGGCGATCAGAACTGAACACACTATTCCAAGTGTGGTCTAACCAGGATTCTATAGAGCTGCAGCATAACCTTGTGGCTCTTAAACTCAATTCCCCTGCAAATAAAAGCTAACACACCATATGCCTTCTTGACAACCCTATCAACCTTGGTGGAAACTTTGAGGGATCTATCAACATGGACCCCAATATCCCTTTTCTCCTCCACGCTGTCAAGAATCCTACCTTTAATCCCATATTCGGCATTCAAATTTGACCTTCCAAAACATATCACTCCACACTTTTGCAGGTTGAACTCCATCTGCCACTTATCAGCCCAGTTCTGCATCCTGTCAATGTCTCGTTGCAACTTACAACTGCCCTCCATATTATCCATGACTCAACCAACCTTTGCGTCATCGGCAAACTTACTAACTCACTTAAAAATCACAAAGACCAGAGGTCCCAGAACCTATCCCTGTGGAACACCACTGGTCACCGAGCTCCAGGCTGAAGACTCCACATCTATTACCACACTCTGTCTTCTATGGGCCAGCCAATTCTGTATCCAGACAGGCAGGTTTCTCTGTATCCCATGCCTCCTTACTTTCTGAATGAACCTATCATGGGGAACCTGATCAAATGCCTTGATAAAATCCTGATACACCATATCCACTGCCTGACCTTATCAATATGTTTTGTCACATCCTCAAAGAATTCAATCAGATTTGTGAGACATGACCTACCCCTCAAAAAAGGTATGCTGTCAATCTCTAATCAAACTATGGTTCTCCAAGTAATCATAAATCCTGTCTCTCAGAGTCCTGTCCAATACTTTGCCCACCACTGACGTAAAACTGACTGATCTGTAATTCCCATGATTCTCCCTATTCCCTTTCTTGAACAAGGGAGGAACATTTGCAATCCTACAATCATCTGGCACTACTCCATTGGACAGTGAGGATGCAAAGATTATCGTCAAAAATGCAGCAATCTTTTCCACGACTTCCTGCAGTGACCTAGGTTATATCCCATCTGACCCAGGGGATCGATCTATCTTTATGTTTTTCAAAATTTTCAGCACATCCTCCTTCCTAACATCAACCTGTCCTAACACAAGGACATGCAACACTGTCAGTGGGTCAATACTAAAGGAGTGCTGCACTGTCAGAGATTCAGTGCTGACAGAGTGCTGCACTGTCAGAGGGTCAGTGCTGACAGAGTGCTGCACTGTCAGAGGGTCAGTGCTGAGGGAGTGCTGCACTGTCAGAGGGTCAGTGTTGATGGAGTGTCTCACTGTTGGAGGGTCAGTGCTGAGGGAGTGCTGCATTGTCAGAGGATCACTACTGAGGTACTGGTGAAATGTCAGAGAGTCAGGACTGAAGGTGTGACCCACTGTTAGAGGGTCAATACTGAGGTAATGCTGCATTGTTGGAGGATTAGATTGACGGAGTGCCGCCCTATTGGAGAGTCAGTCCTGAGGGAGTGCAGCATTGTCAGAGGGTCAGCACTGATGGAGTGCTGTACTTTCAGAATGTCAGTACTGAGGGAGTGCTGCACTGTCAGAGGGTCAGCACTGAAGGAACGTGGCATTTTCAGAAGGTCAGTGCAGAGGGAGTGCTGCACCTTCAGAAGGTAAGTGCAAAGTGCATGTGACACTGTTAGAGGTCAATATTAAAGGCCCCCTGCACTGTCAGATGATCAGTTCTGATGGAGTGCCGCAGGTTTGGAGGGTCAGTGTGGAGGGAGTAGCAGAAGGCTGATCCTCACAGCTGGGGGTTTTAGGGGATGGGGGATTACCAAGATCCTGGGAGGATATTAAACCGCGCCCCCCCATAACCCCTCCCTCTGGGTCTGACAGCCTCACCCCTCCTTGTCTGTGGTCAGGTTATCAGTTCTCCCTTGAAGTTAACGTCTTCTTACTCTTTGATGGATGGGTTGATCCTTGGATCTGCAGTGAGCAGCTGAAGGGAGCTGATCTTCTAATCAAGCACTCCCAGTTTCTCATGCTCTCCCTCCTCGAATATCTTGTGGTTGCTGTGTAGTTGTTGCCAATGTAAACCACCCAGGGGTTCCCCTTCACCTTCAGGGAGTGAGCAATATTACTGAAGAACTTCAATCCGAGGTTCAGGGTACAACTGTAAAAGATTTCATTGTTCCCCGTGCAGCCCTCGTGTTCATACAGACTTATCTCATTCATCGCTGCGGTGATCTCCCAGAGAGTCTGGGAGGGAGGGTAACAGTCTCTGTGTCTGAGAGGAGAAGCCTTTATATCTGTGTCTGATCCCTGACAGCTCAGCAACTGTGACCAGGAGGTGGGATCTCAGTGCCCTCCTCCTCCTCCTCCTCCCCCTGGAACAGTTACCATCGCTGCTTCTCAGAAACCAGCATCACTGAGGGACAGGAAGGCACTGTGTCATCACACTGTGGTTTTTGGGAGGTTCACTCTGAGCAGCTCTTTGGGTCAGTTTCCCGGGACTCACACTGAGACAAACATTGACTGTGCCTGAAGGGTGACCAGAACTACACACAATTATCTAAATGTGGTCTCACCAAGTTCCAACTTCCACCCTGCTCTCACCTTCAACTTGGTCCCTCTCTGACTCCTCACTTCTCTTCTTCAACATGTTTTCCATTTCTGGGGATAGGCTAGCTACCAATTCCCACGGGAACAGGAAACCATTCTCTCTGACTCTCAGTTCTTATTGTCAGTCATTCACTTAAATCTCTGTCCATGCATCCTTTCAATAATCCCCTCATCTGCCAACCCCTTTCCTATCTCTCTCTCTCTAGATTCCACTTCCAACATTCCACACACCTTTCCCCTACACCCCCACCCCAACATCACCTTCTGCATAAATACCACGTTTTCTGAACTGCAACCAGTTCTGATTAAAAGTCACCAGCCTTGAAATGCTAATTCTGCTTTCTCTCTGCAGCTACTGTATTTTCGCAGCAATTTCTGTTTTTCTTTCAGAACATTATGCCAATATTTCATGGAAATAGCGCAAACTTCAGATTTGAAGTGGGGAAAAGGTACCATGGAACACCAGTTATCATTGGGGACCTCACCTTCTTACATCAGTCTCATCATTGGATACTGATCAGGATAATGAAACCTCCAGCAGCTTTGGTCTTCTTTAACCCAAGGAAAACTGAGGCCAATGACAGTGTCCCTCCTGCAGCCTTGAGGTGGGGTCAGTGAATGAAGCACAAACTCAGTGTTAGCCCCAGGTCATTCAAACCAAAAACTATTTTGTGTCAGATTTTCCTCATGGCAATTCTTGTTTTGTGGAACATAAACATATAATGTCTCACACACATGATTGAGGTCAACACTGAAGCATCATGGTCTAAGACCTATTAAGTCAAAGTTCTGCCTGCTTCCATGAAAGAAAAGATCCCAAATCACCATGTTAGGATCAGAAAGTTCTCTTGCCTTCCTGATCAATATTCCTCTCTGCCACTGGATGCAATGTGGCTGTCTGCTTTGTGGATAGAAGTGACTCAGTTGTAAGTTCACTCCTGAGCAGAGAAGTTTTTAGCCCTTACAAAGTCAAGATTAAATGGCATCAAGGTCATGTTTGACACTTAAAGTTTTTGGAGAAGCTCATTCCTTCTCAAATTATAAAGGTTACAAAAACAAGAAAACACATGCAACTCACATTTCAATAGAATGAAGCTTCTTTCACAAAGCAGAAACAAATATCACTTGTAGGTCTGATCAAGCTCAACCATAAAGCTGAGTAATTATCATGTCACCTTCTTCTTGGAGCCGGTGATGAAATGTGTGTACTTTATATATTTAATAACATTATCAGCATAATTAACATTAAAACACTCATCTAGTAGTTATGGCAGACGATTTCAAATCCTCCAGCATTAATTGGGATGGTCATCATGGAAGAAGAGTCACAAGACTCAAAACGTTAACTCTGTCTCTCTCTCTTTCTGTCTGTGTCTCTACAGTTGCTACCAGATCTGCTGAGTTTCTCCAGCACTATTAGATTGTTTTAGATCTCCTAACTCCCCAGGTTTTAATTTTTTTTTGTCGGTTATCCAGATCACATCAGCCCATTAATTGTGTAATTTATTTCTTCACATTGTTCAGTTACATCATGAACAGGTATTGGGATAGACCAGTCACTGTAACTCGTCACCTGATCTCATTCAGAGACACACAATCCCCACAGAATTGTCACAGTGCCAAATGAGACCATTCAGCCCCCATCCTGCCAGCACTACTTTATCTCCTCACAGCCAATCTCCTGCCTGTTCCCCACATCCCTGTTCCCCATTTATATGCATATACCCATCCAATATCCTTCTGGAATGCCTCAGTTGAACCTGCCTTCCCCACAGTAGGAACAGCTTCTCTCTCTCGACTCTACCCAGGCCCCATTCAGGATTTTGAAAATGGAGAAAGAGCGAATCCCTGAGGGAGGAGAGAAATGAGGAGACTGGGAGGTATCTGACTGAGTTCGAGCTGATCACACACCAACTTTCCAATGGAATTGAGAAGGTGTTTAAAGGGAAAAGGTATGTCGGCCCACAGGGAAAAGGAAATGGGTGAGGTACGGGACTAATTCGATGATGTAAGAGCCATCAGAGGCGTGACAGATAGAATGGCCTTTACAAATCTAATCCAATCCAATCTTTGTTCCACTCCCATTCAGTGGGTTTCTCAGTTTGTAAAAGTCCTGGGAGTTCACAACTGTGGGGCGGTTATTGTGACAGGTATGGGCAGGTCTGAAGATGTTTGTTCCCATCGGTAATTAATTGGAATGTTGTTGTAAGACTGAGCATGTCCTCAGGCAGTTGGAGTTGCAGAATGATGCAGGAAAACAATTGATCAACTCTCAAAGACAGACACATTACTCAATGACTTACAGAATAAGGAACTCTAAATGAACCAATACAGTCTGGAACAAAATTACTGTACACTCCGGATTAACATTGTGAAGGTGTTTTCCAACTCACTGACTGTAAGTTCACTGTTAGCCATCAGTCACATCCAGGTCACATCCAACCTGTTCTGAATGGGGTTTGAAAAACTGCATATTGACAGGTCACTTTTGTACAAACAAGCGAGAAGTGGAAATGTAGCTCCAAACATTCCATTAACATGGGAAGAACCAACATCCTCAGCTGGTCAAAAAATTCTCCCCATCTGCAATTCATGATGGAGGTGTGAAATGGATACTGTCAATCTGTCTTTACTGAAGAGGAGGATTCAGCCCAGACCATGGGATAGAGGAGAAAGCTCTGTCACTGGGAAGGTTCAGAATTAATATAAACGTCTTGGATCGATAGTTAGCTACTTAGATAGCACCTTCCAAACCCATGGCCACTTCCATGTAGAAAGACAAAGACAGCAGATACATGGGTACGTTATCACTGCAAGCTCCCCTCCAGGTCACTCACTGCCCTCAATTGGAAATATCTCGCTGTGACCCACCAGTCCTTCAAGAAGTCGTCAGCACAGAGTATCCTCAAGACCCTGAGGGCAAAGGAGAGTCATAGAATTATAGAGCTGTACAGCACGGATTCAGACCCTTCAGTCCAGCTTGTCCATGGCAACCATGTATCTGAAATTATTCCAGTTCTATTTGCCAGCACGAGGTTTATATCTCTCCAAACCCTTCCTATTTGTAGACCCATTCAGATGCCTTTTGAATGTTGTAATTATACAACCTCCACCATTTCCTCTAGCAGCTCATCCCATGCATGTTCCAGTCCCTGCGTGAACAAAATTACCCCTCAACTTCCTTTTAAATCTTTCCTCTCTCACCTTAAACTTATGACCTCTAGTTTTGGACTCCACTACCTCAGGGAAAATACCTGAACTATTGACCGCATTATGGAGTTGTAGGTGTGTACTGTACCTTTGAGAGAGAGTGAATGCTATTCGAAACTGAGAGCTTACATCTCCTGCGTGATATGACTAGATGTCAGTCCCAGAGTGCACTGGACAATTGAAAATCTGTAACATTTGGCTGTGAAATAGAAACCTGAGTTGTTTGCAGTTTTGACAACAACTTATATTTATTCAATCAGTTTAAATTATGACTCAGAAAAATAAAATCCAATCCAGTTTGAATGTATTGTTTTGCAAAAATTAACCAATGATCAAAATTGAAAAATTGAACCTGCACGGCAGGTTAGTGCAGAGGAGAAATGGGCAGAGGTGCACCAGATTGTGTTTCCGGTGGCATACAGACAGGAAGTGTTACGGGTAGCACATGAATTACCAATAGGAGGTCACCTCGGTGTGAGGAAGACACAGGCTGAGGTAGAAAAACACTTCTATTGGCCTGGACTGCACAAGGATGTGGTTAAACATTGCTGTCCATGACATCTCTGCCAAATGGTAGGTAGGCCACAGACGGGAATAAAACCAGCACTTTTGTTGCTAATTCCTGCATTCAAAGAACCTTTCACACGGGTCATGGCTGATTGTGTAGGTCCCTCCCAAAAACTAAAAGTTGGAACCAGTACTTGCAAACCATAATGGATGTGTCTACCAGAATTCTGGAAGCAATTCCATGATGGAGTATTCGGCAAAAAGTGCGGTGGAAGAGTTAGCAGCTTTCTTTTCACAGTATGGGCTACCCAGAGAGATTCAGTCAGACCAAGGGGCTAGTTTCACTGCTAACCTGTTTCAGAAAGTCATGGATAGCTGAGGCATACAGCACTTAAAATCAAGTGTGTGCACTTTCCTGAAACCCAGAGAGTCTGGGAAAGGTGGCATCAGACACTGAAGACCATGTTAAGAGCTTAATGTCCGGCCTACCTGAATGATTGGGATAAATGGATCCCATTCACATTGTTTGCCATTAGAAATGCCCCAAACAAATCTACTCAGTTTACTCCCTTTGAGTTAATATTTGGACATGAAGTGAGAGGGACTTTGAAATTAATTAAAGAAAAATTGACAGGACCAAAGTCAGAGATCTCACACTTGGATTATGTGTCTGAGGTGTGGGAGAGATGAAATCGGGTCGGTGAGTTAGTTAAACAGCACCTGAAAAGGGCACAGCATAGAATGAAACAGGTGGCAGATAAAAAACACTAATACTTGAATGTTTTCCCAAGGGGATGACATATTAGTATTGTTACCAGTGGGAGGAGATCCCTTCAAAGCCAGGTTTAGTGCTCCCTCTCAAATTGAGAAAAAGCTGAATTAGGTAAACTATCTGGTAAAGATACAGGATAGAAAAATCTGTGTCAGCTATGTCATGTGTTTATGTTGAAACTTTATTAAAATAGAGACAGGGAACAAGAGAAACTGGTGTTAGTTCCTGCCCCACAGAATGAGGAATCAAATCCAGATGTCATGGAGATTAATGTGTCTCAAAATATGTGAAGTAATGAGGAAGCCCTTGAGGAGGGGGATAGGTTAGTGAACTATCTGTCTCAGGAGCACAGAACTCAGTTGGAAGGTTGGTTGCAGCAGTATGAGGACATATGCAGGAATAAGATGGGGAGGATTATTACTATTGTGCATGAGGTGGAAGTAAGGAATCTAGATTAGAGTAGTGCTGGAAAAGCACAGCAGGCCAGGCACCATCCGAGGAGCAGGAAAATCTACATTTCAGACAAAAGCCCTTCATTAGCAATGAGGCAGGGAGCCTCCGGAGTGGAGAGATTAATGGGAAGTGGGTGGGGCTAGGAAGAAGGTAACAAAGAGTACAATAGGTGGATAGAGGAAGGAGTAAAGGTGATAGGTCAGAGAGGAGGATGATGCGGATAGGTGGGAAGGAAGATTAGCGGTTAGGACAGGTCATGAGAATGGCGCTGAGGTGGAAGGTTGGAACTGGTGTAAGGTGGAGGCGCAGGGAAATGAGGAAACTGGTGAAATCCACATTGATGCCCTGGGGTTGAAATGTTTTGAGGCGGAAGGTGAGGCATTCTTCCTCCAGGTGTCAGGTGGTGAGGGAGCGGTGGTGGAGGAGGACCAGGACCTGCATGTCCTTGGCAGAGTAGGAGGGGGAGTCAAAATGTTTGGCCACGGGGTTGATTGGTGCGGGTGTCCCAGAGATATTCCCTAAAGCACTCTGTGAGGAGGCATCCAGTATCCCCAATGTAAAGGAGACCACATTGGGAGCAACGGATACAATAAATGATATTGATGGATGTGCAGGTGAAACTTTGATGGATGTGGAAGGCTCCTTTGGGGCCTTGGATGGAGGTGAGGGAGGATGTATGGGCGCAGGTTTTGCAATACCTGAAGTGGCAGGGGAGGATGCCAGGATGGGAGGGTGGGTTGTAGGGGGTGTGGACCTGACCAGGTAGTCACAGAGGGAACAGTCTTTGCTGAAAGCGGAGAGGGGTGGGGAAGGAAATACATCCCTAGTGGTGGGGCCTACCCCTCCAACCGCAATAAGGACGCAACGTCCTGGTCCTCACCTTTCACCCCATCAACCTCAGCATAAACAGCATCATCCACTGACATTTCTGCCACCTCCAAACAGACCCCACCACCAGAGATATATTTCCCTCCCCACCCCTTTCCACGACCAACTTTGAAGACAGAGGTGCTTCAATTTTTGGGACTAAATGGATTCTTCTGGAAGTTTGTTCCAAACATCAGCAGTGTATGGCACCATTGACAGATTTGCTGAAGCAGAACACAAATTTTCAGTGGATAGAACAATGCCAGGAGGCATTTGTGAATTTAAAAGCAATACTAACCACCGCATCAGTTTTAGCTCTAAAACTCTTTTTGACACCCTTCAAAGTTGCAATCGATGCTCACGATATCTGAGTTGGAGCTGTACTGCTCCAGGAAGATGATGATAGAATTGAACGACCAATTAGCTGCTTTTCCAGGACACTCAACACCCTCCAAAGAAAATACTCTACCACTGAAAAAGAATTATTGAGTGTGGTGCTGGCCTTCCAACATGTGACAAACAATGTGTCAGTGATAGTTGTGTACATTGACCACAATCCTCTTGCAATCTTGGAAAGATTTAAAATTAAAATATGAGACTATTTTGTTGGAGTCTTATGTTACAGACTTTTAATGTTCAAATTGTACATGTTGTTGGTTGTAAAAATGTGATAGCAGATGTGTTATCATAGATTTAAAGGAAAAGGTACAGATAGATTCCAAAGTTTCATGTGTGTGTGTGCATGCAGAAATTAATATGAACTTAGATTAATGACCTATGGCTTTCATTGTAATGGGATTAAGAATTAGAAAATAAAGAAGCTATCTTTTCATTATGATGGTTCTATTTTTTTTCTTTCAGGGGAGGTGTTAGGAAGTTGAAGACATGTACTGACCTTTAAGAGAGAGTGAATGCTGTTTTGAACTGAGAAATTACAAGTGCCTGTGATCTGATGAGATGGCAGTCTCAGAGTGTACTGGAAAATTGAAAGGATGTCACAATTAGCTTTGAAATGGATACCTGAGACTTGGTTGCAGTTTTGACAACAACTTGAATTTAGTCAATCAGTTTAAATTATGCCCCAGAATACTAAAACCCAACCATGTTTGAATTTATTATTTTGCCAACATCAAACCAATGGGACAATCCGATTGTGGGGAGAAGGGCACTACCTGTGAGATCCTTCATGCATGCCTGGACTCTCTGTACCACTGCAGGCCACCCTCGAAGCAGGTGCAGAGGGTGTAGAGACTGTCACACATATCTCCTCCTGGAATGTGTCTTTGCAATGTAACTCTGGAGAAAGATGCAGTGGTTTTTGTCGAGGGGTTATGTGCTATACAGTCTGTTCCCTAGGATGCATTCCCACACAAACACTGATTGATCTGGAGGACTATCAACTCAGTGAAAGATGCTCTTTGGTATTCCAGAAGTAGACCTGACCGAGTGTTGCAGACTGGCACATTCCAAGGTCCAGGACGATTTGCTGAGGGACGGACTAAAGCTTGGGGTAGGTGCAGCTATGGCACAGTGGGGAAAGACCACCATCTGATGACATTCTGATGACATTTTATCAGACCGTCCTAGTCCCTCAATATATACCTTTTAGTATTGCATGTATCGGGGAGGGCTTTGGTTTTTGATTTGGATAGAGTCAAACTCCACTCTGCAGAACTGAACTGCATTTCTGACTATGTCTGCGTACAAAGAGATTTTTAATGATTTTGTTTTAAATTATAAAAAACATCAAAGTTCCTTTACTATCTGTAGAGCAAATTCCTGCAATGCTCTCCCTCAGTGTTCTTGGACTGTAGCAGTTGGATAGAGTGAAAGGTATGAGGCTTTTTCCCAGAGTGGAGGGGTCAAGAATTGGGGGACACAGGTTCAAGGTGCCATCAGGGGGTTGTTTAAAAACAATGTGCAAGGCAAGCTTCTCACACAAAGGGTGGTGAGTGCCTGGAACGTGCTGCCAGAGGAGGTGGTGGAAACAGACACAGGAGCAGGATTCAGGAAGCACCTGGATGAATCCATGAATAAGAAGGGAATAGAGGGATATGGATCCAGGACGTGAAGACAGTTTTAGTATGGAAAGGCAAACAGTGTCAGTGCAGGTTTGGAGGGCCAAAGGCCTGTTTCTGTGCTGTATTGTTCTATGTTCTTTGTCCCACCCTCAAACCCTGAAACCATGCTGCCCAGCTGGTTAAACTGGTCCCAAATGTATCTATTTACAAACTAACTCAGTGAGGTAATGAGCAGCTGCTTCACGATTCCCTTTAATCAGGAGACGCTGTGGGATATCAAGATGCCATACCTAACGTCTATTTGCTTAAAGATTTGTGAGACTGGCAAGATCAACATTTCTTGCAGACAGTGGATTGGTTTTGGCATGTCAGGAGATGAGTTACTCGTTGCAGGATTCCCAGCCTCTGACCTGCTCTTATAGGCACTTTGTTAATGTGGCCCGTTCAGGTGAGTTTCTGATCAATGGTAACACCCGGAAGTTGTCTCCTGGTTTCTGACCTCTCCACCAAGGAGGAAACTTTCTCCTGTTGTCCCTGTCAATGTCCAAAACACTCAAGAAGCTCGACACCATCTAGGGACAAAGGAACCCACTTGATTATCTCCACATCCTCAAACATCCATTCCCTCCACCAGTGATGCACAGGAGCAGCAGTGTGTACAATCTACATGATGCACTGCAGGAATTCATCAAAGATCATCAGACAGTACCTTCCAAACATACAACCACTTCCATCTAGAAGGACAAGGGCAGCAAATACATGGGAATTCCACTCCCTAATAGTTTCCCTTTGAGCTGCTCTCCATCCGAATTTGGAAATATATCGCCATTCCTTTAGTATCATCAGGAATCCTGGAAAATGATGGATCTCCCTCCCTAAGGGCATTGTGAACCTACAGTGGTTCAAGCAGGCAGCTCACCAAGACCTCCTCAAGGGGGCAATTAGGGATGAGCAATAAATGTGGGCAGCCAGTGATGCCCACCTCCCACAAATACATTTTCAAAAAATCATTGGTGAACACTCCCCTTCTGACCTTAATGTGGAGGGAAGGTCATTGATGAAGCAACTGAAAATGAGTGGAACCTGAAGAACTCAGGGAAACACTGAGTCCACTTACACAAACACATATTGCATGTTAACCAGAAGAGAATCCTGATCTCTGACTCCTAAGTCCCTTTTTCATTCATATCCCTGAAGCCTATCTCCATTTAGAAAACAATCTATCCTCTATTCTTCCTCACAGAGCATATAACCTCAGATTGTCTGACATTATATTCCATCTGCCACTTCTTTGCCCACTCTCCCAGCCTGTCCAAGTCCTTCTGCAATTTCCCTGGATCCTCAACACTATCTGTCCCTCCACCTATCTTTGTATCATCTGCAAACTTAGCAACAATGCCCTTAGCTCCTATGTCTAGATCATTAGTGTACAACGTGAATAATTGTTGTCCCAACACTGACTCCTGTAGAACTCCACTAGTTACTGATTGCCATTTGAAAAAGGCTCCTTTAACCCGACTCTCTGCCTTCCGCCAGTCAGCCAATCCTCTATCAGTACCTTGCCCCTAATACCATGGACTCTTGTTTGATTTAGCAGTCTCCTGTGCGACCCCTTGTCAAAAACCTCCTGGAAATCCACACATGTCACATGCACTGGCTGTCTTTTTTCTAAATTGCTTGCTACCTCCTCAAAGAAACCTGACAGATTTGTGAGGCATGATCTCCCGGTGACAGAGCCATGCTGACCCAGCCAGATTTCACCATGCACTTCCAAGTACTCCATAATTCATCCTTAAGAATGGGACTAAAATCTTACCAATGACCAAGGTCAGGCTAACTGACCTATAGTTACCTGTCTTCTGCCTCCTTCCCTTCTTAAACAGGGGTGTTATTTTCATCAATTTCCAGTTTTCTGGGACTCTCCATGTCTCAAGTAAATCCTGAAAGATCACCATCAATGCCTCTATTATTTCCTCAGCTTTTTCCTTCAGAACTCTCAGGTGTGGATGAGTTATTCACCTTCAGACCTTTCCACTTCCCCAGCACCTTCTCCTTGTTTCATTGACAGATCTCGGCCCCTTCAGTTCTTGTTTGTTTTCTGAGAGGGAAAAGCTTCTCCCTCTACTCTGTCCAGACCCTGCTCGGGTATTTGAAAACCTCTATCTGAACTGAATTGGATTGAATGGAATTGAATTTATTGTCTTGTGTTCCGAGGCACAGTGAAAAGCTTTGTCTTGTGAGCAATACAGGCAGATCGATAGTTAAATAGCATAGGTAAGTAAATCGTTGGTAAACATCAGTAAAAACAAAGAAAACAACACAAGTACAGGTGAATGCTAAGAGTTTCTGAGAGCTTTCAGGATTCTAACAACAGGAGGGTAGAAACTGTTTCGAACCCGGCTGGTGTGTGTGTTCAGGCTTCAAGTAGAGGTTGTAGAAAAGCATTGCCAGGGTGGGATGGATCTTTGAGAATGCTGGTGGCCTTTCCATGACAGCTGGCCTGGTAGATGGATCAGATCTCCCTCTCAGCTTTCTTCTCTCCAAGGAGAACAGTCCCAATTTGTGGAGTCACAGAGTCATACAGCACAGAAACAGATCCTTCAGTCAACTGGTCAATGCTGAACATAATGGACAAGGAGAAAGTGAGGACTGCAGATGTTGGAGATCAGAGTCAAAAAGTGTTGTGCTGGACAAGCACAGCCGGTCAGGTGGCATCTGAGGAGCAGGAGAGGCGACGTTTCAAGCATAAGCTCTTCATCAGTATTCCTTTTTGACTCATGCTGAACAGAATCCTAAACTAAACTCATCCCACCTGCTTGCTCCTGATCCATATCCCTCCAAACCTTTCCTATTCATGTACTTAACAAATGTCTTTTAAACATTGTAACTGTGCCCACATCCAACACCTTCTTAGGAAGTTCATTCTCCACTTGAACCAATCTCTTTATTCAAAAGTAGTCCCTCATGTCTTTTTTTAAATCTTTCTCCTCTCAGCTTAAAGATGTGACCCCTATTCTTGAAATCCCCCATCTGAGGGAAAAGGGAACTACCATTAACCCTGAATTATACCCCTCATTATTTTATAAACTATGGTCTCCTCTCAACCTGCTAATTTCCAGTGAAAAAAGTCCCATCCTATCCTGCCTTTCTTTATAACCCCAACCTTCCATACCTGGCAGCATCCTGGTAAATCTCATCTGAACCTTCTCCAGCTTAATAATATCCTCCCTATAACTGGGTGACCAGAACGGGACACAGTACTCCAGCTGCGGTCCAACAAGTGCCTTGCACAAGTGTAACATCATCTCCTTGTTCTTGTACTCTGTGCCCCTCTTAATAAAGCTGAGGACACTGTGTGTTTTATTCACTGCTCTCTCCAGCTGTCCTGCCACCTTCAATGATCTGTGCACATATCCTCCCAGCCTCGCCCTGCTCCTGCCCCACCCCCTTTAGAATTGCCCTCCCCCCCCGGCCACTTTATATTGTCTCTCAATGTCCTTCCCTCCAAAATACATCACCTCCCACTTTCGTGCAAGGAACCTCATCTCTCCCACTTCTCCCCTGACTCCACCAACTCGCAAATGTCCTTTTGGAGTTCTGCACTGTCATCTTCATCATTTACACTTCTTCCTGGTTTAATGAAATCTGCAAACTTGGAAACTGTCCCCTGCACAGCAAGATCCCGATCCTTACCGTACATCAGGAAAAGCAATGATCCCAGCACTGACTCCTGGGAATTCGGGGGAGGAACCTCTCTGCAGTTTGGAGTCACACCAGGCACCCGCTGAACCTAATTAAATCCCACTGCTGTATGATACCATCTCTGGAAGGACAGGAGCACACACCCTTGGCATTAAAGTGGATTCTGTCGGGGGGGGCGCGGGGGTGAGGTAAGGAGTAAGATATTTGTGGTTGAAGATTAATTACACACCACATCACCAGGAGAGAATTAACATGAGGTTTCTGCTATTGACCAAACAACTGACCAACCTCAGACCGTGAAACCATGCTGCCCAGCTGGTTCAACTGGTCCCACCTTTATCTATTTACATGAGGTAATTCACAGCTCCTTCACAATCCCATTTATCAAGGGACACAAAACCAGAGGCTGTGGGATATCATGGTGTGAAACCTAAAGTCTATTTTCTTATTAATTTGGGAGAGTGGAGAGTCCAGCATTTCTTGTAGATGATGGGAAGGCTTTGGGGAGTCAGGAGGTGAGTTACACACTGAAAGGATTCCCAGCCTTTGATCTGATCTTGTAGTCACTGTGTTCATGTGGCAAGTTCAGTTGAGTTTCTGGTCCATGGTAACCCCCAGGATGTTGTCTCCTCGTTACTGATCTCTTGATTAAGGAGAAAACTTTCTCCTGTTGAGCCTGTCAATGCCCAAAACACTCAAGAAGGTAAACACCATCCAGGGACAAAGCAGTCCCTGCTTGGTTGGCACCACGTCCACATCCACTCCCTCCACCATCAATGTTCAGTCGCAGCAGTGTCTACCATCTACAAGATGTACTCAAAGGAGCAGTCAAACAGTCAGGGCAGGCAGGAACAAAGCAGAGAACGAGATAGGACTGATAGATTAAACTGCATTTACTTCACTGCAAGAGGCCGAACAGGGAAAACAGGAGAACTTAGGGAATGGTTAGGAACATGGGACTGGGATATTATAGCAATTAGAGAAATGTGGCTCAGAGATGGACAGGACTGGCAGTTTAATGTTCCAGGATATAAATGCTATAGGAAGGATAGAAAGGTGGGAAAGCGAGGAGAGGGAGTGGCGTTTTTGATAAGGGATAGCATTACAACTTTACTTAGGGAGGATATTCCTGGGAATACATCCAGGAAGATCCTCAGACAGCACCTTCCAAACCCATGGCCACTTCCATCTAGAAGGACAAGGAGCAGCAGATACATGGGAACACCACCCCCTGCAAGTTCCTCTTCAAGCCCTTGCCATTCCTTCAGTGTGGCTGGGTCACATTCCCAGAATTCCTTCCTTAAATGCATTGTGGGTTTACCTACAGCAGATGGACTGCAGCGGTTCACAAAGGCAGCTCACTGCCATTTTCTGAAGGGAGGGGCAACTAGGGACGGACTGATAAAAACCAGCGCTCGGTCAGAGCCATCCATGTTGCACGAGTGATTGGGGACTTGCTCCTGGTCACTGGAGCACCTCCTCAAGAACACTCTGACCACAGGAATTTAACCAGATGGTCCTCAAGGGTAGTAATATCTGGATTACTCCCAGTGCTAGGAGCTAGTGAGGCTAGGAACAGAAGGATAGAGCAGATGAGTGTGTGGCTGAGGAGCTGGTGCATGGGAGAAGGGTTCGCATTTTTGGATCATTGGAATCACTTCAGGGGTAGAAGTGACTTATACAAGAAGGATGGATTGAACCTGAAGTGGAAAGACACTAATATACTGGTCGGGAGACTTGCTAGAGATAGTCAGGAGGATTTAAACTTATGAGGTGAGAGAGTGGGACTCAGGGAGATAGTGTGGAAAGATATCAGTCTGAGACTAATACGGTTGGGAAAAGGAGCAGTCAAACAGTCAGGGCAGGCAGGAACAAAGCAGAGAACAATATAGAACTGATAGATTAAACTGCATTTACTTCACTGCAAGAGGCCAAACAGGGAAAACAGGTGAACTCAGGGTATGGTTAGGAACATGGGACTGGGATATTATAGCAATTAGAGAAATGTGGCTCAGAGATGGACAGGACTGGCAGCTTAATGTTCCAGGATATAAATGCTATAGGAAGGATAGAAAGGTGGGAAAGAGATGAGAGGGAGTGGCGTTTTTGATAAGGGATAGCATTACAACTTTACTTAGGGAGGATATTCCTGGGAATACATCCAGGGAAGTTATTTGGGTGGAACTGAGAAATAAGAAAGGGATGATCACCATATTAGGATTGTATTATAGACCCCTAATAGTCAGTGGGAAGTTGAGAAACAAACTCTTAAGGAGATCTAGCTATCTGGAGGAATAATAGGATGGTTATGGTCTGGGGTTTTAATTTTCCAGATATAGGCCGGGACTGGCATAGTGTCAAGGGTTTAGATGGAGTGGAATTTGTTAAGTGTGTACAAGAACATTTTCTGATTCAGTCTGTGGATGTACTTATTGGAGAAGTTGCAAAACTTGACCTACTCTTGGGGAATAAGGCAGGATAGGTGACTGAGGTGTCAGTGGGAGAGCACTTTGGAGCCAGTGACCATAATTCTATTAGTTTTAAAATAGTGATGCAAAAGGATCGACTCTATCTAAGAGCTGAAGTTCTAAGTTGGAGGAGGGCTAATTTTAATGATATTAGACAAGAACTTTCAAAAGCTGATTGGAGGCAGATGATTGCAGGTAAAGGGACGGCTGGAAAATGAGAAACCTTCAGAAATGAAATAATGAGAGTCCAGAGAGAGTATACTCCTTTTAGGGTGATAGGAAAGGCTGATAGAAAATAGAACATAGAACAATACAGCGCAGAATAGGCCCTTCTGCCCTCAATATTGCACCGAATTGTGAACTAATCTAAGCCCATCCCCTGACACTATCCCATCATCATCCATATGCTTATCCAAGAACTGTTTAAATTCCCCTAATGTAGCTGAATTAACTACATTGGCATTCCACGCTCTCATCACTCTCTGAGTAAAGAACCTGTCTCTGACATCTATCTTAAATCTATCACCCCTCAATTTGCACTATGTCCCCTTGTACAAGCAGATGTCATCATTCTCGGAAGAAGACTCTTACTGTCCACCCTATCTAATCCTCTGATCATCTTGTATGTCTCTATTAAATCCTTCTTGCCTCCAATGAGAACAGACCCAAGTGTCCCAGCTTTTCCTCATAAGACCTTCCTTCCAGACCAGGCAACATCCTGGTAAATCTCCTCTGCACCTTTTCCAATGTTTCCACATCATTCCTGTAATGGGTACAACTGGAAATATTCACAATATTCCAAGTGAGGCCACACTAAAATTTTGTATAGTTGCAGCATGACATAAGAGCTCTAGAACTCAATCCCTCTACCAGTAAAACCTAACACACCGTATGCCTTCTTAACAGCACTTTCAACCTGGGTGCCAACTTTCAGGGATCTATATACAGGGACTCCAAAATCCCTCTGCACATCCACATGACCAAGAATCTTTCCATTGACCCAGTATTCTGCCTTCCTGTTATTCTTCTCAAAGTGAATCACCTCACATTTGTCTGCATTGAACTCCATTTGCCACCTTTCAGCCCAATTCTGCAGTCTATCCAAGTCCCCCTGCAACCTGTAACATTCTTCCACAGTGTGCATCACTCCACCAACATTAGCGTCATCTGCAAACTTACTAACCCATCCACCATGCCTACATCCAAGTCATTTATTAAAATAACAAACAGCAGTGGTCTCAAAACAAATCCTTGTGGCACACCACTCATAACCCGACTCTGGGCTGTATATTTTCCATCAACCACGACTCACTGCCTTCTTACAGAAAACCAGTTTCTAATCCAAGCTGCTAAACTGTTCTCAAACCCAAGCCTCTGCATTTTCTCCAAGAGCCTACTGTGTGGAACCTTATCAAAGGCTTTACTTTGTCAACTGGTCGACCCTCATCCACATGCTTGGTCACCTTCTTAAAAAGCTCCATGCGGTTTGTGAGACACGAGCTGCCCTTGACAAGACCATGTTGACTATCTCCAATCAAATTATTGCTTGCTCAATGATTATCAATCCTATCTTTGATAATTCCTTCCAAAATTGTTCCTACAACAGACCTAAGGCTCATTGGTTTATAATTACCTGGGTTATCTCTACTGCCCTTCTTGAACATGGGCGGAACATTTGAATTCCTCAAGTCCTCTGGTACTAAATCTGTAGACAATGAACACTCAAAGATCAAGGCCAAAGGCTCTGCCATCTCCTCCCTAGCTTCCCAAAGAATCCTCAGATAAATCCCATCCAGCCTTGGGGTCCTATCTACTTTCACACCATCTATACTTGATAACACCTCCTCCTTACTAGCCTCAATCCTTTCTAGTCTAATAACCAATATCTCAGTCTCCTCCTCTCCAATATTCTTCTTTTCTTGAGATAAAACAGATGAGAAATATTCATTTAGGTCCTGTCCAATTTCCACAGGGTCCACACACAACTTCCCACTTCTGTCTTTGATTGGCCCTATTCCTACCTTAGTCATCCTTTTATTCCTCACTAACTGATAGAAATCTATAGGGTTCTCTTTTATTCTACCTCAAAGACTGCTCATGTCCCCTCCTTGCTCTTCTGAACTCTGTAAATCGGTAATTCTCCATCGCCTCATCTGAACCATCTCATCTCAACGTCACATAAGCCTCCATCTTCCACTGAACAAGAGATACAATTTCTTTAGTAAACCTTATCACTTCCTCCCTGCCTGACAGGGACATACCTATCAAGGACACACAATATTTGTTTCTTAAACCAGCTCCACAATTCGATTGTCTGCATCCCTTGCATTTTGCTACCCCATTCTATGCCTCTGAAGTCTTGCCTAATCACATTATAATTGCCCTTCTCCCATCTCTCACTGTTGCTCTGTGGCATGTACCACTCAGTTAAACAAAACGTAACTGAATTATGGTCACTCTCTCCAAAGTGCTCACCGACAACTAAATCAAATACCTGGCCTGGTTCAGTATCAAGCACCAGATCCAGTGTGGTGTCCCCTCTTGTCGGCCCTTTGACATACTGTGTCAGGAAACCCTCCTGCACACATTAGACAAAAACTGATCTATCAGACATACTAGGGTTAATGCATTTCCAATCAGTGTTGGGAAGTTAAAGTCCCCCTTACTGACTACCCTGATCCTTTCACTCCTATTCAGAATTGTTTTCCCAATCCTCTCCCCCACATCCCTGGAACTTTGCAGAGGCCTGTAAAAACCTTCCAGCAGTGTGACCTCTCCTCTCCTGTTTCTAACTTCAGCCCACACTACCTCAGTAGATGAGACCTCGTCAAAAGTTCTTTCAGCCATCTTATACTGTCCTTGATTAACAAAGCCACACCTTTCTCTCTTTTACAAGCTTCTCTAATCTTAATGAAAGATCTAAAACCTGGTACCTGCAACATCCATTCCTGACCCTGCTCTATCCATGTCTCTGAAATGGCCACAACATCGAAGTCCCAGGTACCTATCCATGCTGCAAGCTCACATTCCTTATTCCGGATACTCCTGGCATTGTAGTAGACACACTTCAAACCAGCTTGCTGTCTGCCAGCACATTCCTTTGACCGTGAAATCCTGTCCATGTCCTCCCTGCTCACATCCTCCTGTGAACTGGAACTATACCACGGGTTCCCATCCCCCTGCTGAGCAAGTTTAAATCCACCCGAATAGCAAGAGCAGATTTTCCACTCAGGATATTAGTTCCCCTCAGGGTCAAGTGAAGACCGTCCTGTTTGTAGAGTCCCACCTTCCCGAAAGTGAATCCCAATTATCCATATACCTGAAACCCTCCCTCCTGCACCATCCCTGCAGCCACATGTTCAGCTGATATCTCTCGCTGTTCTTTGCCTCACTATCACGTGGCATGGGTAACAAACTAGAGGTAACAACTCTGTTTGTTCTAGTTCTCAGCTACCACCCTAGCACAGAGGATAACAAAGAGAGTAATAAGAAAGGAGAGGATCAAATATGAAGGTAGGGTAGCCAGTAATGTTAGAAACGATAGTAAAAGTTTCTTTCAATACATGAGAAACAAACGACAGACAAAAGTAGACATTGGGCCACTTCAAACTGATGCTGGAAGCCTAGTGATGGGAGATAAGGAAATAGCAGGAGAACTTAACAAGTACTTTGCGTCAGTTTTCACAGTGGAAGACAGGAGTAAAATCCCAACAATTAAAGGGAGTCAGGAGGCTGAGTTGAGTATGGTTGTCATTACAAAAGAGATAGTGCTAGAAAAGGTAAAAAGTCTTAAAATTGATAAATCTCCTGGCCCCGATGGGATACATCCTAGAGTTCTGAGAGAGGTGGCTGAGGAAATATTGGAGGTATTGGTTGAGATCTTTCAAGAGTCACTGGAGTCACGGAAAGTCCCGGATGATTGGAAGATCGCGGTTGTAACCCCATTGTTCAAGAAAGGATCAAGACAAAAGATGGAAAATTATAGGCCAATTAGCCTAACCTCGGTTGTTGGTAAAATTCTAGAATCCATCATTAAGGATGAGGTTTCTAAATTCTTAGAAGAGCAGAGTCTGATTAGAACAAGTCAACATGGATTTACTAAGGGGAGGTCATGCCTGACAAACCTGTTGGTATTCTTTGAAGAGGTGACAAGCAGGTTAGACCAGGGAAAACCAGTGGATGTGGTCTATTTAGACTTCCAAAAGGCCTTTGATAAGGTGCCACACGGGAGGCTGCTGAGCAAGGTGAGGGCCATGGGGTTTGAGGTGAGCTACTGGAATGGATTGAGGATTGGCTGTCTGACAGAAGGCAGAGAGTTGGGATAAAAGGTTCTTTTTCCGAATGGCAGCCGGTGACGAGCGGTGTTCCGCAGGGTTCAGTGTTGGGGCCACAGCTGTTCGCATTATATATTAATGATTTGGATGAAGGGACTGGGGGCATTCTAGCGAAGTTTGCAGATGATACGAAGATAGGTGGACAGGCAGGTAGTACTGAGGAAGTGGGGAGGCTACAGAAGGATCTAGACAGGTTGGGAGAGTGGTCCAGGAAATGGCTGATGGAATTCAACGTGAACAAATGCGAGGTCTTGCACTTTGGCAAAAAGAATAAAAGCACAGACTACTTTCTAAACGGTGAGAAAATTCGTAAAGCCAAAGTACAAAGGGATCTGGGAGTGCTAGTCGAGGATTCTCTAAAGGTCAACATGCAGGTTGAGTCCGTGATTAAGAAAGCGAATGCGATAGAACATAGAACATAGAAGAATACAGCGCAGTACAGGCCCTTCGGCCCTCGATGTTGCGCCGATCAAAGCCCACCTAACCTACACTAACCCACTATCCTCCATATACCTATCCAATGCCCGCTTAAATACCCATAAAGAGGGAGAGTCCACTACTGCTACTGGCAGGGCATTCCATGAACTTACGACTCGCTGAGTGAAGAACCTACCCCTAACATCAGTCCTATATCTACCCCCCCTTAATTTAAAGCTATGCCCCCTTGTAATAGCTGACTCCATACGTGTAAAAAGGTTCTCACTGTCAACCCTATCTAACCTCCTAATCATCTTGTACACCTCTATCAAGTCACCCCTAAACCTTCTTTTCTCCAATGAAAACAACCCCAAGTGCCTCAGCCTTTCCTCATAGGATCTTCCTACCATACCAGGCAACATCCTGGTAAACTTCCTCTGCACCCGTTCCAGTGCCTCCACATCCTTCCTATAGTATGGCGACCAAAACTGCACACAATATTCCAGATGCGGCCGCACCAGAGTCTTATACAACTGCAACATGACCTCAGGACTCCGGAACTCAATTCCTCTCCCAATAAAAGCCAGTACGCCATATGCCTTCTTCACTGCACTATTTACCTGGGTGGCAACTTTCAGAGATCTGTGTACATGGACACCAAGATCCCTCTGCTCTTCCACACTACCAAGTAGTCTACCATTAGCCCAGTAATCCATCTTTTTATTACTCTTACCAAAGTGAATCACCTCACACTTAGCTACATTGAACTCCATTTGCCACCTTTCTGCCCAGCTCTGCAGCTTCTCTATATCCCGCTGTTACCTGCCATATCCTTCCTCACTGTCTACAACTCCTCCGACTTTCGTATCATCCGCAAACTTGCTCACCCAACCTTCTAATCCATCCTCCAGGTCATTTATAAAAATGACAAACAGCAATGGTCCCAAAACAGATCCTTGCGGAACACCGCTAGTGACGGCACTCCAAGATGAACCTTTGCCATCAACTACTACCCTCTGTCTTCTTCCAGCCAGCCAATTCCGAATCCAAACCTCCAACTCACCCTCAATGCCATATCTCTGTATTTTCTGCAGTAGCCTACCATGGGGGACCTTATCAAACGCCTTACTAAAATCCATATATACCACATCTACCGCTTTCCCCTCATCTACCTCCTTAGTCACCTTCGCAAAGAATTCAATAAGGTTTGTGAGGCACGACCTGCCCTTCACAAAACCATGCTGCCTATCCTTGATCACATCATTCTTATCCAGATGTGCATAAATCCTATCCCTTACAATTCTCTCTAAGACTTTGCCCACAACAGAAGTGAGACTCACTGGCCTATAGTTACTAGGATTATCCCTACTCCCCTTCTTGAACAAGGGAACCACTTTCGCTAGCCTCCAGTCCTCTGGCACTACTCCTGTAGACAAAGAGGACACAAAAATCAAGGCCAAAATGGCTCTGCAATCTCCTCCCTTGCTTCCCAGAGAATCCTAGGATAAATGCCATCAGGCCCAGGGGACTTATCTATTTTCACCCTTGCCAGAATTTCCAACACCTCTTCTCTACATATCTCAAAGCCATCCATTCTACTTATTCGTACCTCAGTATTCATATCGACAACAATGTCCTTTTCCTGAGTGAATACTGACGAAAAGTATTCATTCAGTGCCTCCCCAATCTCTTCAGCCTCCACACGCAACTTCCCATTACTATCCTTGATTGGACCTATTCCTACCCTAGTCATTCTTTTATTCCTAACATACCTATAGAAAGCCTTAGGGTTTTCCCTAATCCTACCAACTAAGGACCTTTCATGTCCCCTCCTTGCTGCTCTTAGCTCTCTCTTCAGGTCCTTCCGGGCTACCTTATAACTCTCAATCGCCCCTATTGAACCTTCACGCCTCATCTTTACAAAGGCCGCCCTCTTCTATTTAACAAGGGATTCCAACTCCTTATTAAACCACGGCTCCCTCACACGACCCTTTCCTCCCTGCCTGATAGGTACGTACTTATCAAGGACACTCAATAGTTGCTCCTTGAACAAGTTCCACACATCAATTACGCTCTTGCCTTGGAATCTACTTTTCCAATCCACACATCCTAAGTCATGCCTCAACGCATCATAATTTCCCTGCCCCCAGCTATAACTCTTTCCCTGTAGTACACACTTATCCCTCTCCATCACTAGAGTAAAAATCACCGAATTGTGGTCACTGTCCCCAAAGTGCTCACCTACCTCTCGTTCTAATACCTGGCCTGGTTCGTTACCCAGAACCAAATCCAGTATGGCCTCACCTCTTGTTGGCTTATCTACATATTGTGTCAGGAAACTCTCCTGCACACATTGCACAAACACTGACCCATCTAACGAACTTGAGCTATAGCTTTCCCAATCAATATCAGGAAAGTTAAAGTCTCCCATAACAATCACCCTATTACTGTCACTCTTCTCCTGAATCATCTTCGCAATCCTTTCTTCAACGATTCTAGGACTATTAGGAGGCCTGTAAAAGACTCCTAACAGGGTGACCTCACCTCTTCTATTCCTAACCTCAACCCAAACTACCTCAGATGGCAAATCCTCGTCCATCTTCCTTTCCACCGCTGTAATACTATCTTTGACAAGCAAAGCCACACCCCCCCCTCTTTTACCCCCACCTCTGACCCTACTGAAACATTTAAACCCTGGAACCTGCAACAGCCAATCCTGTCCCTGATCTAGCCACGTCTCCGTAATAGCCACAACATCGAAGTCCCAGGTACCAACCCACGCTGCGAGTTCACCTACCTTATTTCGTATACTTCTGGCATTAAAGTATACGCACTTCAAGCCACTCTTCTGTTTACAGGCACCCTCCTTTAAGATTGATGCCATATTCCTAACCTCCCTACAGTCCAGGTCCTGCACCCTAAAGCTACAGTCTGGGTTCCCATGCCCCTGCAGAGTTAGTTTAAACCCCCCCCAAGAGCACTAGCAAACCTCCCCCCAAGGATACTGGTGCCCCTCAGGTTCAGGTGCAGACCATCCTGTTTATAGAGGTCCCACCTTCCCCAGAAAGAATCCCAGTTATCCAAGTACCGAAATCCCTCCCTCCTGCACCATCCCTGTAGCCACGCATTTAACTGTTCTCTCTCCTTATTCCTCGACTCTCTATCACGTGGCACAGGTAACAAACCAGAGACAACAACTCTGTTCGTTCTAACTCTGAGCTTCCAACCTAGCTCCCTAAAAGCCTGTCTAACATCCTCAGCACTCCTCCTACCTATGTCATTGGTGCCAATATGGACCACGACTTCAGGCTGCTCCCCCTACCCCTTAAGGACCCGGAAAACACGATCAGAGACGTCACGTACCCTTGCACCTGGGAGACAACATACCAAACGTGAGTCTCTCTTGTTCCCACAAAACCGCCTATCTGTGCCCCGAACTATCGAGTCCCCAATTATTATCGCTCTGCTCTTCTCCACCCTTCCCTTCTGAGTAGCGGGGACAGGCTCCATGCCAGAGGCCTGAGCCCCGTTACTTACCCCTGGTAAGTCCCCCCCCCCACAAGTATCCAAAACGGTATACTTGTTCTTGAGGGGAACGACCACAGGGGGTCCCTGCACTGGCTGCTTCCTCCCAGTCCCCCTCACTGTCACCCATCTATCTGCCATCTTTGGAGTTACTACTTCCCTATAGCTCCGATCTATGACCCCCTCTGCCTCCCGAATGATCCGAAGTTCATCCAACTCCAGCTCCAGTTCCCTAACACGGTCTTGGAGGAGCTGGAGATGGGTGCACTTCCTGCAAGTGTAATCAGCAGGGACGTCCATGGCATCCCTCACCTCATACATGTTGCAGGAGGAACATTGCACTGCCTTCACTGCCATCCCTCTAAAGCTAACCTTTATTTTAAAACAAAACTGGGTCTAAAGAATACAACAAGCAAAATTACCTACTTACCACAACGGATCTTATTATTAGGTTAGAGGAGGAGGGCGGGTGGGAGGCACTACCTCCGTAGTGCCTCGGGTTCTTCAGCTGCGCGCTTTTAAAGGGGAAACAAACCTACCCAGGTAAGCTTACGCTCTACCTGCTTCCGGGTCTCGGTTGCCTCTCTGGTCGTCGTCACTTCCCCCTGCTGCTCCCGCTCTTTCTGTGAAGAGAGAGTGAAAAAAAAAACACCGCTGCCCACTACCGGTAAGTACTTTTAAAACAAACAGTCTTACCTTAGCTGCTGCTCGCACTCAAAATGTTGTCACTTATCTCAAGAGGGTTGGAATATAAAAACACCGTTGTGCTACTGAGACTTTATAGAGCTGTGGTTAGGCCCTATTTGGAGTACTGTGTCCAGTTTTGGTCCCACACCTCAGGAAGGACATACTGGCACTGGAACGTGTCCAGCAGAGATTCACATGGATGACCCCTGGAATGGTAGGTCTAACATATGAGGAACAGCTGAGGATCTTGGGATTGTATTCATTGGAGTTTAGAAGATTAAGGGGAGACTTAATCGAGACGTACAAGATAATACATGGCTTGGAAAGGGTGGATGCTAGGTAATTGTTTCTGTTAGGTGAGGAGACTAGGACCCATGGACACAGCCTTAGAATTAGAGGGGGTAAATTCAGAACAGAAATGCGGAGACATTTCTTCAGCCAGAGAGTGGTGGGCCTGTGGAATTCATTGCTGCAGAGTGCAGTGGAGACCGGGATGCTAAATGTCTTCAAGGCAGAGATTGATAGATTCTTGTTGTCTCGGGGAATTAAGGGCTATGGGGAGAATGCGGGTAAGTGGAGTTGAAGTGCCCAGCAGCCATGATTGAATGGCGGAGTGGATTCGATGGGCCAAATGGCCTTACTTACACTCCTATGTCTTATGGTCTTACGGTATCCCTGAAATCCTGCCTTTCATCCCTATCCCTCTTTCTACCGATGTTGTTGGTACCTATGTGGACCATGACTTGGGGCTGGTCACCCTCTCCCTTCAGGACCCCAAAGACATGATCTGAGACATCATGGACCCTGGCACCTGGGAGGCAACACACCAACTGTGAGTCTATTTCTCACCCAATAATCCTTCTATCTGACCCTCTAAATATTGAGCCCCCAGTGAGTGTCAGGAATGCTGGATGACTAGAGAAATTGAGGTTTTGGTTCAGAAAAAGAAGGAAGAATATGTCAGGTTTAGACAGGTGATATTAACAAAATCCTGAGAAGAATATAATGGCAGTAGGAGTGTACTTAAGAGGGAAATCAGAAGGACAAAAAGGGGACATGGATAGCTTTGTCAAATAGGGTGAAGGAGAATCCAAAGAGTTTTTAAAAATACAATTTGGACAAAATAGTATTATCACTGTGGAGAGGGATACAGAAGATGTGGAATGTGGGGAAGTAGGTGGTGACATCTTGAAAAATGTCTATGTTACAGAAGAGGAGGTGCTGCATGTCTTGAGATGAATAAAAGTGGTTAAGTCCCAGAACCATTCAGGTGTACCCTAGGACTCTGTGGGAAGCTAGGGGATTGATTGCTGGGCTCTTTGCTGAGATATTTGAATCTTGGATAGTCACAAGAGAGGTGCCGGAAGACTGGAGGTCGGCTAACATGGTACCATTATTTCAGAAAGGTGGTAAGGAAAAGCCATGGAACTATAGATCTATGATCCTGATGTTGATGATGGGCAAGTTGTGATTTCCCCTTCATAAATCCATGCTGACTCTGACCTATCCTGTTACTACTATCCAGATGTGTTGTAATTTCATCCTTTATAATAGATCCCAGCATCTTTCCCACCACTGAGGTCAGACGAACTGGTCTATAATTTCCTGCTTTCTCTCTCTCACCTTTCTTAAAAAGCGGTACAGCATTAGCCACCCTCCAATCCACAGGAAGTGATCCCTAATCTATCGAACTCTGGAAAATAATCACCAACGCATCCACAATTTCTCGTGCCACCTCCTTCAGTACCCTGGGATGTAGACCATCAGGCCCCGGGGACTTATCAACCTTCAGACCGAACAGTCTCTCCAACACCAATTCCTGGCAAATATAAATTCCCTTAAGTTCCGGTCCTTCAGCCACTGTTACCTCAGGGAGATTGCTTGTGTCTTCCCCAGTGAACACAGATCTGAAGTACCAATTCAATTCTTCTGCCATTTCTTTGTTCCCATAATATATTCCCCTGTTTCTGTCTTCAAGGGCCCAATTTTAGTGTTAACCATTTTTTTGCCTTTCACATACCTAAAGAAACTTTTACTATCCTCTTTTATATTATTGGCCAGTTTACCTTCGTACCTCATTATTTTCTCTGCGTATTTCCTTCTTAGTAATCCTCTGTTGTTCTTTAAAAGCTTCCCAGTCCTCCGTTTTCCCACTTATCTTTGCTATGTTATACTTTTTCTCTTTTAACTTTATATGTTTCTTAACTTCCCTCGTCAGCCACGGCCACCCATGCCTCCTCATAGGATCTTTCTTCCGTTTTGGAATGAACTGATCCTGCAACTTCTGCATTATACCCAGAAATACCTGCCCTGGTTCCTCCACTGTCATCCCTGCTAAGGTATTGCACCATTGAACTTTGGCCAGTTCCTCCCTCATAGCTCCATAGTTCCACTTATTCAACATAAATATTGTGACTTCCGATTGTACCCTCTCCCTCTCAAATTGCAGATTGAAGCTTATTGTATTATGGTCACTACTTCCCAATGGCTCCTTCACTTCGAGGTCCCTGACCAATTCTGGTTCGTTACACTATACCAGATCCAGAATTGCTTTCTCCCTGGTCGGCTCCAGCACCAGCTGTTCTAAGAATCCATCTCTGAGGCACTCCACAAAGTCTCTTTCTTGAGGTCCAATACGATCCTGATTCTCCCAGTCTACCTGCATGTTGAAACCCCCCCATAACAACTGTAGTAACATCTTTGCGACAGGCTAATTTCAGCTCCTGATTTAACTTACATTCGACATCCAGACTCCTGTTTGGGGGCCTGTAGATAACTCCCAAGAGGGTCTTTTTACCCATAGTATTTCTTAGCTCTATCCACACTGACTCTACATCCCCTGATTCTAGGTTCCCCCGCGCAATGGACTGAATATTATTCCTTATCAACATGGCCACTCCACCCCCTCTGCCCATCAGTCTGTCCTTACAACAGCACGTGTAGCCTTGAATATTCATTTCCCAGCCCTGTCCACTTGAAGCCATGGTAAAAACAATGACTGCAGATGCTGAAAACCAAATACTGGATTAGTGGTGCTGGAAGAGCACAGCAGTTCAGACAGCATCCAACGAGCAGCGAAATCGACGTTTCGGGCAAAAGTCCGTCATCAGGAATAAAGGCAGTGAGCCTGAAGCATGGAGAGATAAGCTCGTGGAGGGTGGAGGTGGGGAGAGAGTAGCATAGAGTACAATGGGTGAGTGGGGGAGGAGATGAAGGTGATAGGTCAAGGAGGAGAGGGTGGAGTGGATAGGTGGAAAAGAAGATAGGCAGGTCGGACAAGTCCGGACAAGTCAAGGTGACAGTTACTGAGCTGAAAGTTTAGAACTAGGGTGAGGTGGGGGAAGGGGAAATGAGGAAGCTGTTGAAGTCCACATTGATGCCCTGGGGTTGAAGTGTTCCGAGGCGGAAGTTGAGGCGTTCTTCCTCGAGGCGTCTAGTGGTGAGGGAGCGGCCGTGAAGGAGGCCCAGGACCTCCATGTCCTCGGCAGAGTGGGAGGGGGAGTTGAAATGTTGGGCCACGGGGCGGTTTGGTTGATTGGTGCGGGTGTCTCGGAGATGTTCCCTAAAGCACTCTGCTAGGAGGCACTTGAAGCCATGTCTCAGTTATCCCCACAATGTTGTATCTGCCAATTTCCAAAAGAGCCTCAAGCTCATCCATCTTATTTCTTCGTGCATTCATGTACAGTATTTTTAATTTGTTACTGCCCCCACCCTTCCCATCAACTCCTATTTCACTCACCGTTACAGCATGATCCCTTTCTGAGTTTTCTGCCTCATTGATACACTTGTCTTTCTTGACTTCCCTTGTTCTAACTTTCCCTTCAATTTCCTTCTTAAACATTCAGTTTGTCCCCTCCACGCCCCCCCCCCCTCCGCCCCCCCCCAACCCCACTACTTAGTTTAAACGTAGCTGTGTTGCAGGAGCAAACCTGCCTGCCAGAATGCTGGTCCCTAACCCATTGTCTCTCTTGTAGAATTTATGCTTACCACAAAACATACCCCAGTGATCCAAGAATTTAAATCCTAGCTTCCTGCACCAGTTCCCCAGCCACACGTTCAAGTCCATTATCTCCCTGTTTCTGGCCTCACCAGCCGAGGAACTGGAAGCGATCCGGAGATAACCACCCTGGATGTCCTGCTTTTCAACCTTCTTCCTAATTCTCCGAAGTCCCGCTGTAGTATGTTCCTCCTCTTCTTCCCGAAATCATTTGTACCGACATGTACCACCACCTCTGGCTCTTCACCTTCGCCTTGAGGATTTCCTGCACTCTGTCTGCGATGTCCATTAATCCTGGCACAAGGAAGGCAACACACCATCCTTAAATCCTGCCTGTTGCCACAAAAACCCCTGTCAGTTCCTCTCACTATGGAGTCCCCTATTACCACGGCTCTGTGCAATGTCTGATTCTTTCGCTCTGTCCCCACGCCAACTTTTGATTGACAGACCTGGCCGCCTCGCGGACTGGCAGTGTCATCTGTCTCTACTGTTTCCAAAAGGTTCAACTTGTTCCTGACAGGTTCTTCCCCCGGGGTACACTTTTCCACTCTGATTTCTAGCATCTTCACTTTCTCCTAAACTCTAACCACGCAACTTTAATGCATTGTCTGAGCTAAGATGTCACCTTTTTAAAAGAAAATATAATCCTGAAGTTATCGCACAATGAGACTTAAAAGAAATTCTGGGATTTACCTGAATCGAAACTTGCAAACACATTCGAAGTGATTAAAGACTGAACATTAATCTCCGTTTGCTCAATACATCACATCAACTGTAGGACTCTTTAATCTTTTACCATAAACTCTGTGTCCTATGATCCTGCCTCACTAGCTACCTGATAAAGGAACAGTATTCCAAAAGCTTGCACATCCAAATAAACCTGTTGGACTATAACCTGGTTTTGTGGGATTTGTTCACCACAGTTGCACAACTTTAACAAAATGATATCAAATGGTCAGACAGTCAGTGCCAGTGGGATGGGCTGAACAGTCACCATTGTACCACAGTACCTTTTCGATTCTGTGGTTTTGTGCCTTCCCCTCTCCCCCCACTCTCCCCCAAATCTCCAACCTTCCTGTCATAAGGACAAGTCTTGACCCTGGAAAACAACCTACTGATTAAATCTAATTCTCGGAAAATCCCCCGTGTAATTCCAATTACACTGAATCCCGGAGCTCCCTCTGTAATGTCACTGTGACTATGCTGTATTCAGACACCACATGGAATACTGCCACTCCCCACCACCTTCTCCGGGGCAGTGAGGAACATGAGATTAAAGCTAAACCACACAGTGACAGCTACATTCCCCCAAGTCAATTATTGACAAGAAAACTGAGGAGATTGTCAGGACTGGAGCTGGAGGATTCACTGTCTCTCTCTACCCCTGTAACAAATCAAAACCCTTACTTTACTCCAGTGACTAGAATCTCCAATTCAATATCTTCTAAAAAGATCAATTCTAAATAAACATACTCACTATAGAGACACAGAGTTGTACAGCATGGAAACAAACCCTTTGGTCAAACTGGTACATGAATTCCAGATATTCGAAATTAACCTCATCCCATTTGCCAACACTTGGTCCACATCCCCCTAAATCCTTCTTATTCGTTTACCCAACAGGATGCCTTTTAAGTCTTGTCATGTACCAGCCTCCACCATCTCCTCTGGCAGCTTGTTCCATATGCACACCGCCCTCTCTGCAAAAAATGTGCCCCTCAAGTTCCTTTCAAATCTTTCCCCACTCACCTTAAACCCATGCCCTCTAGTTTTGGACACCCTACCCCAGGAAAAAGACCTTAGCTGTTCACCCTATCCATGCCTCTCATGATTTTATAAACATCTATAAGGTTGCCCCTCAGCCTCTGATGCTCCAGGGAAAATAGCCCCAGCTTATTCACCCTCTCCATATAGCTCTAATCATCCAAGCCAGGCCCCATCCTTTCAAATCTTCTCTGAACTCTTTCAAATTTCACAACGTCCTTCCTATAGCAGGGAGACCAGAATTGAATGCAGTATTCCAAACGTGGCCTCGTCAATTTTCCACACAACCTCACCATGACCTCACAACTCAAGGCACTGACCAAAGCTTATTATCAAAGTCTAACATTAATTGAAGATGCAATAACTGTTTAACACAAAGCCAAGTAACATACACATATAAATAGCGATCCCTCTCAACATCCCCAAAACACACCAACATAATCTCAATCAAAACCAAAAGAACTGCAGATGCTGTAAATCAGAAACAAAAACAGGAGTTGCTGGGAAAACTCAGCAGGTCTGACAGCATCTGTGGAGAGAAATAAAAAGAGTTAGCTCTTCTGAGGAAGGGTCACTGGACCTGAACTGTCAGCTCTGATTTCTCTCCACAGTGTTGCCAGACCTGCTGAGCTTTTCCAACAATTTTCTGTGGAAAAAGTGAGTACTGCAGATGCTGGAGATCAGAGCTGAAAAATGTATTGCTGGAAAAGTGCAGCAGGTCAGGCACAGGAGCAGGAGAATCGACGTTTCGGGCATGATTCCTGAAGAAGGGCTTATGCCCAAAACGTCGATTCTCCTGCTCCTTGGATGCTGCCTGACCTGCTGCGCTTTTCTAGCAACACAGTTTTCAACAACAATTTCCTGTTTTTCACTCACACAATCTCACTCTTCATGAAAACAGAAAAACAAATATTCTCTGCAGGGACTGTATTTGTGAAAGTAAGAACACTCCAGCCAATCGGTCATTCTTGAAGACAGAAGGATGAAGCATAAAACTTTGCAAAGTCTATCACCTCTGTGTTCTTACACGTGTGGCCATCACTAATCACACACACACAGGGCTGTCCCCAGTATCTATCAGCTTGTTCAGGGAAATACAATCGAGAAGTTCGATCACTCTTTCAGAAGGAAGGAAGGGAAAGGTTTCATCCTGAACTCAACAAGTGGGTTGTTTCTTTCACCAACCATGGGAGTGATCAGATGGGGAGCCCTTTCTCACAGGCTTTATGTCCCTCAGCTAATTACAAACACAAAGCACTCTCTCCATCCAGTTACTGTACAAACAGCCACAGCACGGTGTACAGCACAGCGAGCAGTGAGCACAAGTCATGTCATTTCATGGAAGTTTGGGTTTGAGAAAAGCAGTGTCTGGTGACCTTTAAAAAAACCACTCGAGGTGTTTATACAAAACGTAAAATATTTTCCACAATCATCCAAAATGCAGGTTTTCAAATAAAACTGTCCACATAATAAATGGGAACACCATTACTGGCGAGATCCCTATGAAACCACTCTTCATTCTGACTTGGAAATATATCACCGTTCCTTCAGTGTCATTGGGTCGAAATCCTGTGTGTGTGTGTGTGTGTGTGTGTGTGTGTGTGTGTGTGTGTGTGTGTGTGTGTGTGTGTGTGTGTGTATGTGTGTGTATGTATGTGTGTGTGTATGTGTGTATGTATGTATGTGTGTGTATGTATGTGTGTGTGTATGTATGTGTGTGTATGTATGTGTGTGTGTGTGTATGTATGTGTGTGTGTATGTGTATGTGTGTGTGTATGTGTGTGTGTATGTGTGTGTATGTATGTGTGTGTGTGTGGAGGTGTGTGTGTGTATATGTGTGTGTGTATGTATGTGTTTGTGTGTGCATGTGTGTGTGTGTGTATGTGTGTGTATGTATGTGTGTGTATGGGTGTATGTGTATATGTGTGTGTGTATATGTGTGTGTGTGTGTGTGTTACTGTGCAGGTCTCCACATTTGGACATGTATATCTGTGAAAATGCAGACCTTTACGTTCCATGTTAATGTTTGTCTCAGTGCACGTCTATATTTGTACCTAAAGCAAACAGAAAGTGAAAATTATTGGGAAGCCACAGGATTGGGAATCTTTTGAAAACCAGCTGAGGATAACTAAAACAGCAATAAGGTAAGAGAAGATGAAATCTGAGAGTAAGCTAACTCGTGATATTAAAGGAGATTGGAACACGTTTTCATGGTGGAATATACCAACAGCATATTCAATCATTTACAGTCACTGTCCCCCAGCGGGTCCTTCACCTTAATCTCCCTAATCCAGTCTGCCTCATGACACATCACTGAATCCAGAACTGTCTGTTCCCTTTTAGGATCTGCCACAGGTTGCTAAAAACAATCCTAGACTTTCCACAAATTCCTTTTCTTTGGATCTGTGACTAAACTGACTCTCCCAATCCACTTGCCTTTTGAAGTCCTCCATGATTATAAGAATAATGCCTTTCTTACATGTCTTTTCTCTCTCCTGATTTATTTTCTGCCCTCCACACTGACTACTGCTAGGAGCCCTTTGCATAGCACCCATCTGGGTTATTTTTCCTTTGTGATTCCTCAACTATCCTCACACAGATTCTACGCATTCCGAATCTGTATCACGTTTTGCTATCAATTTAGTTTCATTTCTTATTAATGAGACAAACCAACCTCCTGCACCCATCTCCCTGTCCTTTCAATCTGATGTGTATCCTTCGATATTTAGCTCTCAGACCTGATCACCTTGCAGCCACCTCTCTGTGATACCCACAACATTATACCTGCCAATTTCAAACTGTGCTGAAAATGTATCGCTGGAAAAGCGCAGCAGGTCAGGCAGCATCCAAGGAACAGGAGAATCGACGTTTTGGGCATAAGCCCTTCTTCAGGAATGAGGCTTATGCCTGAAACGTCGATTCTCCTGTTCCTTGGATGCTGCCTGACCTGCTGCGCTTTTCCAGCAACACATTTTCAGCTCTGATCTCCAGCATCTGCAGTCCTCACTTTCTCCTCGAAAATTTCAATCTGTGCCACAAGCTCATTTACCCTGTTTTGTATCCTGTTTGTATTTAAGTACAACACCCTAAGCCCTGCATTGACTGCATCCCTTCTCATAGTTGTCCCTTTATGTGTTATGTCTGAAGTTAGATTCCTGGCCCTTTACCGACACTCTGACCTGTTAACTTTAATAACCTCTGCTCAGCCCTCCCCTCTGCTTGAACATTTTCCACAATTTTCTGTGTGACTGAAACTCCCCCATTCTGCTTAAAGCCCCACCCACAGCCCTAGTTATGTAATTTACCAGGTCTCTGGTCCCTGTGTGATCCACACAGAGCCAATCCCATTGGAGCATAGAACATAGATCTTTACAGCACAGTACAGGCCCTTCGGCCCTTGATGTTGCGCCGTTTTGTAAAATTAATCTGATGCTCATCAAACCTACACTGTTCCATTATTATCCATATCTATGTCCAATGTCCATTTAAATACCTTTAACATTGACGGGTCTACTAGTGTTGCAGTTAGGCCATTCCACACCCCTACTGCTCCCTGAGTGAAGATAAGGTGCCACACGGGAGGCTGCTGAGCAAGGTGAGGACCCATGGTGTTCGAGGTGAGCTACTGGAATGGACTGAGGATTGGCTGTCTGACAGAAGGCAGAGAGTTGGGATAAAAGGTTCTTTTTCAGAATGGCAGCCGGTGACGAGCGGTGTCCCACAGGGGTCAGTGTTGGGGCCACAGCTGTTCGCATTATATATTAATGATCTGGATGAAGGGACTGGGGGCATTCTAGCGAAGTTTGCAGATGATACGAAGTTAGGTGGACAGGCAGGTAATACTGAGGAAGTGGGGAGGCAACAGAAGGATCTAGACAGTTTGGGAGAGTGGTCCAGGAAATGGCTGATGGAATTCAACGTGAACAAATGCGAGGTCTTGCACTTTCGCAAGAAGAATAAAAGCATAGACTACTTTCTAAACGGTGAGAAAATTCGTAAAGCCAAAGTACAAAGGGATCTGCGAGTGCTGGTCGAGGATTCACTAAAGGTCAACATGCAGGTTGAGTCCGTGATTAAGAAAGCGAATGCAATGTTGTCACTTATCTCAAGAGGGTGCTACTGAGACTTTATAAAGCTCTGGTTTGGCCCCATTTGGAGTACTGTGTCCAGTTTTGGTCCCCACACCTCAGGAAGGACATACTGGCACTGGAACGTGTCCAGCGGAGATTCACACGGATGATCCCTGGAATGGTTGGTCTAACATATGAGGAACGGCTGAGGATTCTGGGATTGTATTCATTGGAGTTTAGAAGATTAAGGGGAGACTTAATCGAGACGTACAAGATAATACATGGCTTGGAAAGGGTGGACGCTAGGAAATTGTTTCCGTTAGGTGAGGAGACTAGGACCCGTGGACACAGCCTTAAAATTAGAGGGGGTCATTTCAGAACAGAAATGCAGAGACATTTCTTCAGCCAGAGAGTGGTGGGCCTGTGGAATTCATTGCCGCAGAGTGCAGTGGAGGCCGGGATGCTAAATGTCTTCAAGGCAGAGATTAATAGATTCTTGTTGTCTTGAGGAATTAAGGGCTACGGGGAGAATGCGGGTAGGTGGAGTTGAAATGCCCATCAGCCATGATTGAATGGCAGAGTGGACTCGATGGGCCGAATGGCCTTACTTCCACTCCTATGTCTTATGGTCTTATGGTCTTATTTAAAAGCCAGGTCCCTCACATTATCCTTCACCATCCAAGGAAAAAGGCTCTCACTGTCCACCCTATCTAACCTTTTGATGATCTTATATGTCTCAATTAAGTCACCTCTTAACGTTCTTAACTGAAAACAGCTTCAGTTCCCTCAGCCTTTCCTCGTAAGACCTTCCTTCTGTACCAGACAACATCTGAGCAAATCTTCTCTGAACCCTTTGCAAAGCTTCCACATCCTTCCTATAATGCGGTGACTAGAACTACAAGCAATACTCCATGTGCAGACTTACCAGCGTCTTGTACAGCTGAAGCATGACCTCATGCCTCTGAAACTCAATCCCGTTACCAATAAATGACAACGCAGCATATACCTTCTTAACAACCCTGTCAACCTGGTGGCAACTTTCAGGGATTTATGTACCTGGACACCATGATCTCTCTGTTCATCGAAACTACCAAGATTTCTACCATTAGCCCAGTACTCTGAATTCCTGTTACTTCTTCTAAAGTGAACTACCTTACACTTTTCCACATTAAACTCGACTTGCCACTTCTCAGCCCAGCTCTGCATCTTATCTATGTTCCTCTGTAACCCACAACATCCCTCAGCAGTATCCACAACTCTGCCTACATTCGTGTCATCTGCAAATTTACTAACCTATCCTTCCACACACACCTCCAGATCATTTATAAAAATGACAAACAGCAGTGGCCCCCAAACAGATCCTTGTGGCACACCACTGGTGACCGAGCTCCAGGGTGAACATTTTCCATCAAAGAAGAACAAAGAACAAAGAAAATTTACAGCCCAGGAACAGGCCCTTCGGCCCTCCAAGCCTGAGCCGATCCAAATCCGCTGTCTGAACCTGTTGCCCAAATCCTTAGCATCTGCTCCCCAC
Source organism: Chiloscyllium punctatum (assembly GCF_047496795.1). Lineage (NCBI taxonomy): Eukaryota > Metazoa > Chordata > Chondrichthyes > Orectolobiformes > Hemiscylliidae > Chiloscyllium > Chiloscyllium punctatum. The sequence goes on from NC_092768.1 coordinate 14,900,312, forward strand.
CTCCTCAAGCATCTGTCCAGACGCACCTTAACTTAATCTACCGGGCCTGCCTCCAGTATCTCTGCTGGCAACACGTTCCAGGCACCTACCACCCTCTGTTTACCGTATTTGCCGCGTGTATCCCCCGTAAATATTCCACGTCTCACCTTGAAAACGTGACCTCTTGTTATTGAATCCTTCACCCTGGGAAAAAGCTTATCTCTATCTATCCTGTCGATATCCTTCACGATTTTGTAGACCTCAATCAAGTCCACCCTCAATTTCCTTTTTTCTAATGAAAACAATCCTCATGTACTTAACCTCTTTTCATAGCTAGCAACTTTCATACCAGGCAACGTCCTTGTAAACCTTCTCTGTACCCTCCCCAAAGTGTCCATATTCTTTTGGTAATGTGACACCCAGAAATCAACCACCAGAAATCAACCACTCCCCTCTGTCTTCTTTCAGTGAGCCAACTTCTGATCCAAACCACTGTATCACGTTCAATCCCAAAACTCCGTATTTTGTGCAATGGCCTACCGTGTGGAACCTTATCAAACACCTTACTGAAATCCATATACACCACGTCAACAGCTTTATCTTCATCCACCTGTTTTGTCACCTTCTCAAAGAACTCAATAAGGTTAGTGAACTACTCTTCACAAAACTGTGTTGACTATCCCTAATCAAATTATCCCTTTCCAGATGATTATATATCCCACCTCATTTTGCCTTTTCCAACACTTTACCCACAACCGAAGTAAGACTTTCTGGCCTATAGTCATCAGGGTTGTCCTGACTCCCCTTCTTAAACAAGGGAACAGCATTTGCTATCCTCCAATCTTCTGGCACTGCTCCTGTCGACAATGACAACATAAAGATCAAAGCTAAAGGCTCTGCAATCTCCTCCCTGGATTCCCAGAGAATTTGAGGATAAATCCCATTCAGCACAGGGGCTTTTTCTGTCTTCATATCCAAAATTGCTAAAACATCCTCTTTGTCAACCTCAATCCCATCTAATCTAGTCGCCTGAATCTCCATATTGTCATTAACATTGCCCTTTTCCAATGTGAATACTGATGAAAAGTATTCATTAAGCGCTTCCCTTATTTCCTCAGATTCCACACACAACTTCCCAATACTGTCTTTGATTGGCCCTAATCTTACTCTCGTCATTGTTTTATTCCTGATAGACCTAGAGAAGGCCTTAGGGTTTTCCTTGATCCTATTTGCTAACAACTTCTCATGTCCCCTCCTGGTTTTCCTTCGCCCTCTCTTTCGAACTTTCTGGCTAACTTATAACTCTCAAGCCCCCCTATATAAGCTTTCATGCCTCATCCTCACATAAGCCTTCTTCTTCCTCCTGACAACAGCTTCAACTTCTTTAGTAAACCATGGTTCCCCCTCTCGACCACTTCCTCTCTGCCTGATAGACATATACTTATCAAGGACCCGCAGTCGCTGTTCCTTGAATAAGCTCCACATTTCAAGTGTGTCCATCCCCTGCAGTTTCCTTCCCCATCCTCTGCATCCTAAATCTTGCCTAATCGCCTTTCCATCCAGCTACAATTCTCACTCTGCGGTATATGCCTATCCCTGCCCATTGCTATTGTAAACATAAGCAAATTATGGTCACTATCGGCAAAGTGCTCACCTCCCTCCAAATCTAACATCTTGCCGGGTTCATTCCCCAGTACCAAATCCAATATGGCATCACCCCTTGTTGGCCTTCCCAGTCAATGTTGGGGAGGTTAAAGACCCCCATAACAACTACCCTGGAGCAGCTCCCTCCTTTCCCAGTACTGATCGCAATGTCCCATGAATTCAAACCCATTTCTACCACACTAATCATTGAGCCATGCATTAACCTCTTTAATCTTATTAACCCTGTGCCAATCAATCCGTGGTAGTAATCCAGAGATTATTCCCTTTTTGGTTCTGATTTTTAATTTAGCCCCTAGCTATTCACATTCCCACAGTAGAAATGTTTTCCTCGTTCTCCCAATATCACTGGAACAGACATGGACCACAACAACCGGATCTTTCCCCTCCCATTCCTAATTCCCCTTTATCCCAGATTAGATCTCTTGAACATGGGCATCAGGCAACACAGCCTTCAGATTTCACAATCCTGCCCGCAGAGAGCAATGTCCATTCCCCTAACAATACTATCCCCAATTACATTTACGTTTCTCTTTTCTCCCCTCCATCTTGGATGGCTGTATCAGGACCATCATCCTGTCCCACAGGTTTATGGTCAGTTTGCTCACCCTCCCTCCAGCCCACACTGACATCCACACAGGGAGCAAGAATCCCAAATCTGATTGACTAACTCCCTCAGCACTACCTCCTGGATCCCTGAACCAGTCTTGTTCATAGTCACACCCTCCTGTCCCTGACCACTGACCGAATACGAGGCAGTTAATCGAAGATGTGTGACTGCCTCCTGAAACACAGCATTCAGGTAACTCTCCCCGTCCCTGATGTGTGTCAGTGTTTGGAGCTCAGACTCCAGCTCATCAACTGTGAGCCAGAATTCCTCAAACCACCAACACTTGCTCCAGATGTGGTCCCTTTGAAGCACAATGGGCTGTACCAGCATCTCCACCATCCAGGTATAATACATCCCCTGGCCCTGCAACTCCATTTCATTTACTCAGCCCTTGATTTGGTTTTTAAACATTTCCAAGGTAAAAACAAGGACTGCAAATGCTGGAAACCAGATTCTAGATTAGAATGTTGTTGGAAAAGCACAGCAGTTCAGGCAGCATCCGAGGAGCAGGAAAATCGAGGTTTCGGGAAAAGCCCTTTAAATGTTTGCGACTCACCTTTTACTTTGTGACCTGTAAATATTTCCGCAATACACCTGAAATTTGACATTTATAAAACAGTTAAATTCATAGCAGTTGGCAACCAATGAACTTACAGTTTTTCTGTGAGGTCATGTTTTCATTTGTGCCATAACCCTGATCCTGGGAATTAAAAAAAAC